>NW_012098097.1:16836729-16841487 GCF_000951045.1 Mandrillus leucophaeus
CGGCCTCCCAAACTGCTGGGATTACAGGCGTGAGCCACTGTGTGCGGCCGTCTTTTCAAGTTCTAAAAGCAACAAGTCATTCCCTTAGCAAGATGTGATTCTGGCTAATGGTTAAGAGAAGAAATGTTGGCTGGGTGCGGGGGCTGATACCTGTAATCCCAGCACTTTGGGAGGCCGAGGCAGACGGATCACCTCAGGTCGGGAGTTCAAGACCAGCCTGACCAACATGGAAAAACCCCGTCTCTACTAAAAATACAAAATTTGCCAGGCGTGGTGGCAGCAGCTCACTCACACCTATAATCCCAGCACTCTGGGAGGCCAAGGTGGGACGATGACTTGAGGCCAGGAGTTTAAGATCACCCTGGACAACACAGTGAGACACTGCCTCAATAAAAAAAAAAAAAAAAAGGCCAGGTGTGGTGGCTCAGGCCTGTACATGCATGTCTAATCCCAGCTACTCAGCAAGTTGGGGCAGGAGAATCGCTTGAACCCGGGAAGCAGAGGCTGCAGTGAGCTGGGATTGCACCCATTCAGCATGGGTGACAGAGCAAGACTGTCTTAAACAAACAAAAAAAAAGAATTAAGAATTAAGACAAACACAGTCACCAGCACGGTTAGCTATGCAGTCTCTGAGTTTTAACCACGGAAAGAAAAAAACAACAGATTTTTCAGAATCAAGAGAAGAGGCAGAGGAGGAGAGTGAAGGCCTTTCCTGCAATGAAAAGTAATCAGAGGTAACAGCCCAACTTCAGGAGTTAGAGAGGACTTTTAAACCCCTGCCAAAGAGATTCTCCCACAGCACCTGGCCCCCACCTCCTGCGGCTGAAGAGGGAGAGAGGGTCTCCCCACAGAAAGACCAGGGTTACTTTCAGAGCCTCCTACGTGCCAGACCCCAAGGGCTGGTACTAAAATATTACAAAGAACGGTCCTTGTTACAGAAAAATGTAAGATACAATAAATCTTTCTGAGTTTCCCTTCAAAGGGTTTGTTTAGCCTGCTAACTTCCTTATCCTTTGTTCTCAAACTCAACTTTCTTGTTCTTCCTTGCTCCCAGTTACTGTAAACAGCCTACCTGCTTCCCGTCAGCTCTAATCAACAACTCACACCTGTTCCCTCGGTTGCCTGTATCCAGTGTTCCCCGGAACTGCACGTCTCACACGCTCCACTTCTGTACCTCACACCCCTCCCCTTCTATATTGAGAAAAACATGTACAAGTAGCCAATCGGGTCAGCTCAGATTGTGCCGTCCGACCCCAGCCCATGGGGGAGTGACGCAGAGACAGGGACTGCGTTCAGGATAAAATCCCCTTGGTCTCCTTTGTTGTCTGTGCTCTTGCCATCTTGACTGATGCAAGTGGCACCCTTCTGCAGAAGTAAATTGCCTTGCTGAGAGAATTAAACTTTTGCCTGAGTGCTGGTTTTACTTCGCAGCACCGAGCATTTACTCCTGGAACATTCTATATCCAACAAAAAGAAGAAGTGCCCAAGTCTGCCCAGGATGTCAGCGTCTGCCTCTCTAAGGGTCCCTAGCTGCTGGACTTCTCTATAATAGCAACTAAAGCTGCAGCAATAGGTTGCGAAGGACACAAAACAGGCTGCTACTAAACATCGGCTGAGGAAAACTTGAGGACACCCCAGTCCTTGTGGTGGAGAAAAACTCTCTCCCCTAATCATGGTCTCTCTCTGCTCTCACACAGTTATCAACACAGAGGACGTCTGTGACCAAAGCAGAAACCACACAGCAAACCCCAGCCGGGTATCCTCTCACTCAGTCGACAGCATCTACCTGGAGACGTGTGAGATCCTCAGGTTGAGGGCTCAGTCCCCAAGACTGTCTGCACCACACACCAGTCGCAAGTCAGAACCTTCAAAACTTCTGACTGACCAGCTTCAAGTTGGGGTTCCCGTGACCCCTTCTTTGGGTTCAATTTGCTGACACAGCTCACTGAACTCAGGGAAACACTTCCTCATGTTTACCAGTTTATAACAAAGAATATTACAAAGGACACAGATGAACAGATGCACAGGGCAAGGTATTCGGGGAAGGACGCAGAGCTTCCACGAAGCTTGCTGAACCCTGTCTCCCTGGGATTTTATGGAAGCTTCGTGACATCAGCATTCCTTCCCCAGGGGCAGAGGGTGCGGCCTTCTCTGGGGAGGGCCTTAAGACCCACAATTAGAAAGGGTGGGGGCGTGGTGGTTAATGCCTATAATCCCAGCATTCTGGGAGGCCGAGGCAGGCAAATAACTTCAAGTCAGGAGTTCGAGACCAGCCTGGCCAACGTAGTGAAACCCCATCTCTATTAAAAATACAAAACAAACAAACAAACAAACAAAACAACCTAGCCAGGTGTGGTGGCAGGCACCCGTAATCCCAGCTACTTGGAAGGCTGAGGCACGAGAATCACTTGAACCCATGAGGTGGAGGTTGCAGTGAGCCAAGATGGAGCCACTGCACTCCAGCTTGGGAGAGATTCTGTGAAAGAAAAAAAGGGAAGAAAGGAAAGAAGAAAGGAAAGAAAGAAAGAAAGAGAAAGGTGGGGTGGCGGTGGGGAGACAGGACACGTTAGGGTGAACGGGGGTAGAAGGAGGTCAGAGGCCTCCCCTGAGGGCCAATATTGAAACAAAAAGACTAACCAGGGCTGTGGGAGTTACCAGCCAGGATGAAAACCAAAATATGTAATTACACCTCACCTCCACAGGCCCAGACTCTCCCAACAGAGCCTGCTGCCAAAGACAAGAAACTAATCAAAGACAATGGGGAAAGGGGTGTCTGAACCTGGCATAAGCAGGCCGCACTGAAGACAGCAGAATGCCTGGGAACACCTCTGTCCACCCTGCAGACCCAGCAAGCTCACTGGCCGGGCTGGGCCCAAGTTACCCAGGTTCTATTCAGCTTTGTAATACGGGAGAGCTGTGTTTTTAAGTGACGAGTGGAGCTGACTTTTTCCACACACTCTTACATTTCTACAACCACTGGATACTTCAAGTATCGTTCTTGAAACATTGCTATTTGTTCCCATGACCAGTGAACGTTTTTGGCAGTAGACTCTCGGCTGTGTGCAGTATGTCTGAATCCGAGTCCTGAGCTGTGATCTCACAGCACCACTGTGAGGACCGTGACAAGCTGCATTCTCCACTCTGGGCTGCTTCCCTGGGGTCCAGGGGCCTCCTAGAGTAGAACAGCCAGCCCATCTCTGGAAAGAACAAACCTGGGTGTACAATGGATGCAGCACCTATGTCGTGGAGCAGGGTGGGGGAACGCTGCCCCCCAAGACTGAAGGAGCAGGGATCCCCAAGGCGGCTTCCCTGAACTACCAGCTTCCTGTTCCTGCCAAGTGGCAGAAGGTGTATCTGGAAGAGGCGTCCTGCTCAGAGCCCACAGGCTCCTTATTCAACGCCACAGTCACGCTGCAGAGAACCATGCCACAAGCCCAGATCCAGGACACACTGCAACGCAGGCTTCCTTCCCCACCACTCAGGAAAGCAAAGTACTACAATAAAAAGGAACAAGGGCAAGTCTGCTACTGCTCTTCACTGGGGTGGGTGGGTGGGTGGGTGTGTGTGTGTGTGGGTGTGTATGGGTGGGTGTGTGTGTGTGTGTGTGTTTTGAGGCGGAATCTCGCTCTGTCACCCGGCTGCAGTGCAGTGGCAAGATCTTGGCTCACTGCAACCTCCGACTCCCAGGTTCAATAATTCTCCTGCCTCAGCTTCCCGAGTAGCTGGGATTACAGGCACACACCACCACGCCCAGCTAATTTTTGTATTTTCTAGTAGAGACAGGGTTTCACCATGTGGGCCAGGATGGTCTCGATCTCCTGACCTCGTGATCTGCCCACCTCGGCCTCCCAAAGTGCTGGGATTAGAGGCGTGAGCCGCCGCGTCCGGCCTGCTCTCCACTGTTAAACTGTAAGCTGCCAGACGCAGAGCAGCAGGTGAGTCTAAGTGCAGAGACAAACTGTTTAAATGTGCCATGAAAAAGACAGTGTGGCCCTACCGTATCCATCTCACATTAGGGCCTATCTACTCACATAATCTGGAAACGGGAGCACACCACACACACACGTGTGAGAACTGACTGCATGCTAAGCTCAGGGACAGCCTGCCCCAGACACGGCCGAGCCAGCAGACGCACAGGACTGGGTACGTGAGTGACGCACTAAACCATGACAATGGTATACTTTTCTGGAATTTAGAAGTTTTAGATGTTTCTTAACTTTTTTTTTTTTTTTGGAGATGGAGTCTTGCTCTGTCGCCCAGGATGGAGTACAGTGGCGCAATCTCGGCTCACTGCAACCTCGGTCTCCCGGGTTTAAGTGATTCTCGTGCCTCAACCTCCCCAGTAATTTGGATTACAGGCACGCGTCACCACGCCTGGCTAACTTTTTGTATTTGCAGTAGAGACAGGGCTTCACCGTGTTGCCCAGGCTGGTCTCGAACTCCTGAGCTCAGGCAATCTGCCCACCTCAGCCTCCCAAAGTGCTGGGATTACAGGCGTGAGTCACCATATGGGCCGTCACATTCATTTTTATAAGAAATGCTGAACTTACTGTAAACACTTCATTAATTAGGAAGCAGTTGCTAATACGCTGTTGTGGTGTTATGAGACACAGACAGGCTTTCACCGGCGGTTCCTGGCTCCTAACACCCAGACCCTGCTACAGTCTTTTGTTATAATGTTGGGTGTGTCAGGCCTCAGGAACGAGAATCTCTCTCCTGCCCTCCTGTCGCCTGCTCAGGCAGAACTCAAACCTTCTC
>NW_012098097.1:16842367-16843730 GCF_000951045.1 Mandrillus leucophaeus
GATCACAAGGTCAGGAGATCAAGACCATTCTGGCTAACACAGTGAAACCCCATCTCTACCAAAAATACAAAAAAAAAATAGCCAGGTGTGGTGGCGGGCGCCTGTAGTCCCAGCTACCCAGGAAGCTGAGGCGGGAGAAAGGCCTGAACCCTGGAGGCGGAGTGTGCAGTGAGCCGAGATTGCACCACTGCACTCCAGCCTGGGCGACAGAGCAAGACATCAAAAAAAAAAAAAGAAACAAAGAAAAAAAAAATACATATATATATCTCCAAAAGGTATTTTTTGTAACACATGTGGAAAAAAAGAGAAAAAAATCAAAGAAAAATGAATTTTGAAGTAAAAAAATAAAACACATAAAAATCCAAGCGGTCAGCTGAGCACACGGAAGGTCCTGGAGGGCTGCCGCCCAGGGAGGGCTTGGAAACTCCACGGCCCGTCCCCCACACCCTGTCCTGCGCTTGCCCTCATCTGTGTTCTTGGCAGTGTCCTTTACAGGGGTCCACAGCCCCGGGCAGTGGTGGTCCGTCAGGAACCAGGCTGCGCAGCAGGAAGCGAGCAGCAGGCAACCAAGCGTCCCCGCTGAGCTCTGCCCATCAGATCAGCAGCAGCGTTTCTGCCTGAAGGTTAGAAGGCCCAGACTCAAGCACGGTGGGGCTGGGGCAGTCTTGGGGACCGAGCCCTCGGCCTGTGGGATCTCACTCTGTCTCTAGGTAGATGGTGTCAGCCCCACATTCAGTCACAGAAGTCTTCTTCTGTGCTGACATCTGTCACGGTGTTAAGAGCGGAGAGGAAACATGGTTGGGGGTTTTCCCACACAGCTGCTAATGATTCAACTTGGACACCAACGCCTGCAACTCTTCTGTAAGCTTCTGGGTCAATTTCGTAAAAAGTATCCTGAGATTTGCAAGTCAAGCTGTTTTAAAACATTTTGCAACTACTTATCTGCATAAAGCAGAACTGTCCCAATTTACTGTTCCAAGTGAAACAAAGTAACTATAAATTAGATGCATGCAAAGCCACCAACTTCACCTGTAACACTGGCTAATTCCACTGACTTCCTCTGAGAGTAATGCGGGTGCTACTCCTGATGATGATGGTGGCATCACACACTCCACAGCACCTAACGTGTGTGCAGGCATTGATCTGTGTGTCTGACGCACCCCGACTCATTTTCACAATAGCCCCATGAGGCAGTCATTGTTATCAACCTTATTTCTTTTTTTTTTTTTTTTTGAGACGGTTTTTTTATATATTTTTTTTTTTTTTTTGAGAAGTAATAAAACTGATAAAATATGTTGCAACCAGACTCACAAAAAGTACTAAAGAAATTTTTCAGACTGAAAGAAAGTGATTACATATAGCA
>NW_012098097.1:16843780-16846772 GCF_000951045.1 Mandrillus leucophaeus
CCAGGATGGTCTCGATCTCCTGACCTCGTGATCCACCCGTCTCGGCCTCCCAAAGTGCTGGGATTACAGGCTTGAGCCACCGCGCCCGGCCTATCAACCTTATTTCACATATAAAGAAAGTGAGGTGGCCGGGCGGGGAGGCTCACACCCGTTATCCCAGCACTCTGGGAGGCCAAGGTGCACAGATCATGAGGTCAGAAGTTTAAGACCAGCCTGGCCAACATGGGGAAACCCTATCTCTACTAAAAATACAAAAATTAGCCGGGCGTGGTGGCGTGTGCCTGAGACAGGAAAATCGCTTGAACCCGGGAAGTGGAGGTTGCAATGAGCCGAGATCATGCCACTGCACTCCAGCCTGGGCGACACAGCGAGACTCTGTCTCAGAAAGAGGGGGTGGGAAGAGGTTCAAGGAGGCTGAGAAATTTGCCCAAGGTTGCACAGCAACCTGCTAAAGGGCATAACCAGGACTCAAATGTACACAGTGTGGATGCAGCCTGAGGAAATGCACCCTGACTTACAAAATAAACTCCCAGACATAAAGCACCACTTACTGTTTTACATCCCAGGGTTACAGGTGAGATTTCATTTGAAAAGAGGTTTCTGCTGCCAAAAATCCCTGATGTGACAGGGAAAAGGCACGAGAAGTTCACGCTGATCTAGAGTTCACTAGAGAAATCAGGCCAGTGAACAAACCTGCTCAGCACACTCCTGGATCCCTCAGCACCTGTAGAAGCTCAACAGAAGAAAGAGGACAGCTCCCTCCAAGTTGGCGAGGGGCCATGAACCCTACCCACTTCTCAGAAACAGCCATCCCCTCCCTGCTCCACCTGCAAGGTTAAATTTAGACTCTGAGGGTTGGAAAAGGGAGAAACCAGGAAATGTCCGTTAATTCTTACCTTGTTTCTCTTTTTCTTTCAGTGGGTCAGTGTTATAGACTCGGAATCCATTTTCCATCCCACACGCAAAGCATCCTAAAGCAGAAGTGTAAGACAGACATTAATCCCCAGGTCTGGAGAAACGGCAACTACTACGAACTCCTGCAGATGCTGAAACCACACAGGCACCACAGGTGCTAAGTCACAACTCCTTTCCTTGCAGAAATGTTACTAAGTGACAAGCACATTCATGAGGGACATTTTGTTTGTCCTTTAGCAAAGGAGTCTTGGAGTTGTTCACGCAGCTTCCCCACTGCAGGGTCCTTCTGTGGCATCCCCGTGGCTCAGGCTTGGAGGGCAATGAGTGACAAACGCAAAGGACACCTCTAGAGGAAGGCCACCAAGCAGACAATCCCACCCACTGTGGACACCGGGTGAGGGAGGGCAGGGTGCCGGGAGACAAGAGGTAGTCCTAGATCCAGGAACCGGAAAGGTGAGGCAAGGATGCTCTTTCCCATTTACAGGGTGGTCTCCCGTGACTCTGTCCCACCTATAAATCATCCTCACTCCTTAAAACCCTGTCAGAGTCTCAATGAGTCACCCAGGTCACTCATCCTGGTCACTGTCTCCAAGCCACACACCAGCCACACAAGCGAACGGCACCATTAGAAACTGAACAAAGCGCTTAAGTGCGAAGATGACAGTGTGTTAATGCTTGTGTATGACCCAAGGACTGCATCCGTCTCCTGAGATGCCATGTCCAACTGTTGGCTCTACGAAGCTGTGGCGGGAAAGAGAAAAAAACAAACCGCCCAATTATTTTTCACATGAAATGTCGTGAAGTCTGGTTCCTTGCAATGACTGCACAAGTGGGTGTGAAAGACCAATGCAAAGGCCTCTTAAAATTCCCATTCGAGGCTGGGCACAGCGGCTCACGCCTGCAATCCCAGCTCAAAAAAACAAAACAAAACAGGCCGGGCGTGGCGGCTCACGCCTGTAATCCCAGCACTTTGGGAGGCCGAGGTGGGCAGATCACCTGAGGTCAGGAGTTCGAGACCACCCTGGCCAACATGGTGAAACCCACTAAAAATACAAAAATCAGCCAGGCATGGTGGCAAGTGCCTGTAATCCCAGCACTTTGGGAGGCCAAGGCAGGTGGATCACCTGAGGTCAGGAGTTCGAGACCAGCCTGACCAACATGATGAAACCCCATCTCTACTAAAAATACCAAAAAATTAGCCAGTCTTGGTGGTGGAAGCCTGTAATCCCAGCTACTCGGGAGGCTGAGACAGGAGAATCGCTTGAACCTGGGAGGGGGAGGTTGCAGTGAGCTGAGATCACGCCATTGCACTCCAACCTGGGCAACACAACAAGACTGTGTCTCAAAAAAAATAAAAATAGAAATACCCAAACCACCTCTTAGAAACCCACAGGAAAAAGGCAAAGTCCTCAATAGAAAAATGGGCAAAAGACTTAGACATGTCACAAGAGGATATCCAAATGGTCAAGAAACACAAAGTCAGGAAAATGCAAATAAACAACACAGAGAGATTTACACAGCCACCAAAATGACCAAAAATAAGAGAAAACACTAAACGTGAGCTGGGTGTAGAGCCTTGGGAACTCTCAGACCTGCCATTTGAGGGCAAAGTGGTACAACCACTTTGGAAAACTACTTGTACTATCTACTATACTGTCAATTCTACTTCTAGGTATATAGGAGTATATGCCTTGTGGAAATGTGAACATATGCTCTCTGAAAGACATGTTCTAGAATAATCATTATTCTTACTACTCATATTATGCTTATGATAGCCAAAAACTGGAAAGTACCCAAATGCCCAACCATGGTAGAATGGATATATGAATTGTTGTACGTCTGCACAAAGGAATACTGTACATCAAGAATGATCTGGTTGGGCATGGTGGCTCACATCTGTAATCCCAGCACTTTCGGCGGCCGAGGTGGGCGGATCACGGGGTCAGGAGTTCGTGACCAGCCTGGCTAACACAGTGAAACCCTGTCTCTACTCAAAATACAAAAATTAGCTGGGAACGGTGGCGGGCGCCTGTAATCCCAGCTACTTGGGAGCCTGAGGCAGGAGAATCACTTGATC
>NW_012098097.1:16847752-16848691 GCF_000951045.1 Mandrillus leucophaeus
CAAAAATTAGCCAGGCATGGTGGTGGGCGCCTGTAATCCCAGCTGCTCAAGAGGCTGAGGCAGGACTGTCTCTTATACACATCTAGATGTGTATAAGAGACAGCTCCTGTAAATCCCAGCATTTTGGGAGGCCCAGGCGGGGGGATCATCTGAGGTCAGGAGTTGGAGGCCAGCCTGGCCAACGTGGTGAAACCCCGTCTCTACTAAAAACACAAAAATTAGCCAGGCGTGGTGGTGGGCGCCTGTAATCCCAGCTAATCCGCAGCCTGAGGCAGGAGAATCGCTTGAACCCGGGAGGAGGTTGCAGTGAGTCCACATCGCACCAGCCTGGGCGACAGAGTTAGACTCCGCCTCAAAAATAAAATAAATAAATAAATAAAATTGTCTTCACAAATACGGGATCATACAGCACCTGCCTGGATTCTCTCCAAAGACAAAACTTCCAAAACCAACACGTCAAGGCTCGCAGAAGTCTGTCTCGGAATAACGGTCATTCCTTTTCTTCCCCATCACGACCTTTGGGAAGTGCGCCCTTCAAATGGGAGGTGGGGAGGCAGCCATCCGAATCCAGGTCCCGCCCGCCTCCCGCGGGAACCCGCCCGCGCCGCTCTGAAGCACCTGCGGGGAAGGAGGTCACCTTCCCTGGGCGCTTTAAATCATCCAGTGCTTACACCTGGATTCCGACCTGGGAAAAGAAGTAGGATTTCCCTCGGGCCTCCCTTAAGTCATTTTATTCCACCAAACACGAGGAAAAATCCCGGGGAGTGGGGGCGGGGAGAGTGAGTTTCCGACCGAAACCGACGGGAGAGGGGGGACCCGCACCCCACCCGCGCCGCTCGCCACCAGAGGCGTCGGGGGCGCCGACTCCGCGGCTCCAGTGAACCCAAGCGGATTCGGCTCGGCCACGGGCTACCTGCTAAACACCGTGAAAGGAGCAGG
>NW_012098097.1:16854286-16854841 GCF_000951045.1 Mandrillus leucophaeus
TCGGCAACAAGAGTGAAACTCCGTCTCAAAAAAAAAAAAAAAAAAAAAAGCTAGAAACAAAAAAAAGTACAAAAATAAAGTACAGAAGTAGGCAAAACTAATCTATGACGTCACAAATCAGGTAGGGAGCATTTATTGGAATCAAGGGTGGCCAGGTATATTCAATTTCTTAATTGTTAGTGACAGGTGTGTTCAGTTTGGAAAATTCATCACTTGAACACTTACGATCTATCCACCCTTCTACAGGTATAGCACACTTCAGTAAAAAGAAGGCATTACAAACACCAGATGGTTGGAAACCACCCTCTGAGGAAGCTGGGCATCTCCCTTGCCATCTCAGCAAAACTTTCTTCCCAGAGAAACCCCAGCACACAACCCTGGGGAAGCTGGCAGCGCCCAGGAAGCCTGATTGGCCCCAGGGCATCAGAATCACTGAGGGAGTTCTTTTAAGTACGTGTAATCCAGCTGGGTGCGGTGGCTCACGCCTGTAATCCCAGCACTTTGGGAGGCCCAGGCGGGGGGATCATCTGAGGTCAGGAGTTGGAGGCCAGCCTG
>NW_012098097.1:16856046-16863755 GCF_000951045.1 Mandrillus leucophaeus
CCTGTAGTCCCAGCTACTCAGGAGGCTGAGGCAGGAGAATGGCGTAAACCCGGGAGGCGGAGCTTGCAGTGAGCTGAGATCCAGCCACTGCATTCCAGCCTGGGCAACAGAGCGAGACTCTGTCTCAAAAAAAAAAAAAAAAGAAAAAACAAACACCTCGATTCCCCCACAAGAGGGGCTCCTCCCTGAGAGTGACCAGGAGCCTCGCGATGGCAGAGTGAGTTGGGCTGCCCAGGTTGTGACTAGGGCTCAGGGGCCCAGGTCCAAATCACAGAGCTGGGGTGAGACTTAAGTGCGGTCCAGGGGCTCAGCACCCTCTTCCCTGGAGGGCACTGGGTTCTCCTCCGTGCACACATACTGGTACCTGCTGTGAGAAGTGTCACATGGGGAAAGGAGAGAGGCGTGGGTAAGGGGCATTTCCCTTCATTTCCCTGCTTGCCACCCTTGGGGCCTCCTTCAGTCCACATTTTACTCAGTCTCTCGGTGGCTATACAGGCCAGGGGCGAGGGCATGTGTGGACATCCACACACAGCGCTGGTTGTATCCTAACCAGGAAACTCAAAGCAGCCTTGCCCACCACAGTGGGTTGAATGGTGGCCCTCAAAAGATGTGTCCTGGGGGGCTGAGTGGGGAGGATGGCTTGAGCCTAGGAGGTTGAGGCTGAGGCTGCACTGAACTGAGATTGTGCCACTACACTCCAGCCTGGGCAATACAGCAAGACTCTGTCTAAAAACAAACAAACAAACAACCAAAAGCCAAAAAAAAAAAGATAGGCCCACCCAGAACCTGAGAATAGGGGCTTCTTTAGATACAGAATCATTGCAGAAGTAATTAAGGATCTCAAGATAAGATCATCGTGTGGCCGGGCGTGGTGGCTCAAGCCTGTAATCCCAGCACTTTGGGAGGCCGAGACGGGCGGATCGCGAGGTCAGGAGATCGAGACCATCCTGGCTAACACGGTGGCGGGAGCATCGAGCACGTTCGAGGGAGGGTCTGGCCTTGTCATGCGCGGGGTCGCCGTGGGACGGAGGATGGCCCCTTGAGGGCTTGGCACCGACACCTGACGGTCGGAGGAAGGAGGGAGAGCCGGTGAGGGAGGCCCGGTGCATCGTCCCTCAGGAGAGGCAAGCGCAGAAGCGCCACAATACTAGGGCCCCCCTTCAGGACACACAGACCGCCAGGACAGAGACCTTCCCAGGACACACAGCCCTTCCCAGGACTCCACCTGAAGGACAGGTGGCCCTCACACAGCACAGCCCCCGCAGGACTCCGGGCCCTCAGGTCACGTTGCTCACAGGACGCAGTTCTCCTCCACTCTTAGGGTCAGGCTGCTGAGGGCGTCCTGGTTACGGAGCTTTGTCCCCGGGCTAGGCTCATGCAGTGGATGGCCGTGGAGGCCTGAGTGCTGACCCTCGTTTCTCCTGCCCAGGGAGTCCTCTCCACTCCCCCTCCTCACCCTCCTGTCCCCTCCTGGGCTCTCCCTGTTCCCTGCAGCACACCTGATCTCCTAGGAGGTTCTGACACTGTCCCCTCGCAGCCACCTGCCTCCACCCGTCTGTCATCCTCATCCCACCCTCGCCACTTGCCTGAGCTGGTGCTGACCTCTCAGCCATGGGGAGGAAGGAGCTGGACTGTAAGCTCAGATCACTGGCCCACTTGGGCCAGGTGGTCTCTGCGTCGTGGGCATCAAACACCTCGATTCTGGGCTGGGCGCGGTGGCTCAAGCCTGTAATCCCAGCACTTTGGGAGGCCGAGACGGGCGGATCACGAGGTCAGGAGATCGAGACCATCCTGGCTAACATGGTGAAACCCCGTCTCTACTAAAAATTACAAAAAACTAGCTGGGCGAGGTGGCGGGCGCCTGTAGTCCCAGCTACTCAGGAGGCTGAGGCAGGAGAATGGCGTGAACCTGGGAGGCGGAGCTTGCAGTGAGCTGAGATCCGGCCACTGCACTCCAGCCTGGGCAACAGAGCGAGACTTCATCTTAAAAAAAAAAAAGATCATCGTGGATTTGGGGTGTGCCTTAAAGCTGAAGACTGGCACCTTTGGAAGAGACAGGAAGGGAGGAGATACAGGGGAAGGTCGCCGCTGGCAGCCAGTGAGACTGGAGTGCTCAGCCCTAAGTCAGAATCGCGGGCAGCCTCCAGGAGCTGGGAGAGGCATGAAGGGTTCTTCCCCAGAGCCTTCGAGCCTGGGAAGGAAGACAGGCTGTTGTCCAAGCCACCGGCGTCTGGGGCTCTGTTCCAGCAGCTCCAGGAATCCCGCCGTCCACTGATAGCTCCGGGGTCTCCACGTGGAAGACCTGAAGTGTGACTCAGAGTGAGGGACATGCCTCATCTTGCCCACCTGTCTGCAAGGCAGGCAGAAAGCAGTCTCACCTCTTGGGGTGGAGAGAATAGAAGTTACATACATACATTTATCTCCTGGGCTCCGGTGATCCTACCACCTCGGCCTCCTGAGTAGCTGGAACTACAGCTACACACCACCATGCCAGCTTAAGTTTTTATATTTTTAGTAGAGATAGGGTTTCATCATGTTGCCCAGGCTGGTCTTGAACTCCTAGGCAAAGGATATGTCCGCCTCAGCCTCCCAAAGTGCTGGGATTACAGGCATGAGCCACTGTGCCTGGCTTAACGATGTATTGTTTAAAGATACAACATATTTGGACACACACAAACATATAAAGAAAACCAGGAGGATGGTGGTTTGCACAGAATTGGAGATGATGGTTACTCCTGGGAGCAAGAGAAGAATCTACAATAGGCCGGGCGCAGTGGCTCACGCCTGTAATCCCAGCACTTTGGGAGGCCAAGGTGGGCAGACTGCCTGAGGTCAGCAGTTTGAGACCAGCCTGGCCAACATGGTGAAAACCCATCTCTACTAAAAATACAAAAATTAGCTGGGCGTGGTGGCAGGCGCCTGTAGTCCCAGCTACTCAGGAGGCTGAGCCAGGAGAATCGCTTGAACCTGGGAGGTGGAGGCTGCAGTGAGCTGAGCTCGCACCACTGCACTCCAGCCTGGGTGACAAGAGCGAGACTCTGTCTCAACAACAACAAAAAAAGAATCTGCAACAGGGGAAGGGCGTGTGGTTGACTCTGAAGAACAGCCCCCAACGACACCCCCATCCCCATGCTCAGAGCTTGTGCATGTGTTTTTATACATGGCAGCGGGGACTTTGCAGATGTGACTACCTTAAGGACCTTGAGATGGGGAGGTTAACCTGGATGATCCAGGCAGGATCACGAGGGTCCTCACAGGAAAGAGGGAAGGCGGTCGCTGAGAGAGACCTGGATGATCCAGGCGGGATCACGAGGGTCCTCACGGGAAAGAGGGAAGGCGGTCGCTGAGAGAGAAGGCTGTAGTGTGACCACAGAGGTAGACTGGAGGGATGCAGCCGGAAGCCCGGGAATGCCGCTGCCTAGAGGCTCAGGAGGCCAGGGATTGACTCTCCCTGGAGATTCCAGAAGGAACCGGCCCTACAGACACCTTTATTTTAGCCTCTTCCTCCAGAACTGTAAGAGAATAAATGTGTGTTCCTTTAAGTCTCTATTTGTGTTACTTTGTGATAGTTTGTATTACACTGCAGAACGGCCCTCAAAGATACCAGGTTGTCATCTCTGGAACCTTTCAATGTGTTATTCCTGGCCGGGCGCGGTGACTCACGCCTGTCATCCCAGCCCTTTGGGAGGTTGAGGTGGGTGGATCATGAGGTCCGGAGTTCAAGACCATCTTGGCCAACATGGCAAAAACCTGTCTCTACTAAAAATACAAAAATGAGCCAGGTGTGGTGGCAGACAGACGCCTGTAATCCCAGCTACTTGGGAGGCTGAGGCAGGAGAATTGCTTGAACCCGGAAGGCAGAGGTTGCAGTGAGCCAAGATCGGGCCATTGCACTCCAGCCTCGGCGAGAGAGAGACTCCATCTCAAAAAAAAATTAATAAATACGTAAAGAAGGTATTCCCTTATTTTGGAAAAAGGGTCTCTGCAGATATGATAAAGTGAGAGGCCCTGAGACAGGAAGACTGTCCCGAATTGTATGGACGTCCCCAAGTGCCATCGCACGCTTCTTCAGGCAGAGGAAGGATTGACCAACAGAAAACACCATGTGGGGACAGAGACAGAGACTGCAGTGATGTGGCCACAAGCCAAGGAGTGCCTGGGGCCCCCTGAAGCTGGAAGAGGCCGGGAGGACCCTCCTGGAGCCTCCAGAGGGAGCCACACCTTGATCTCAGCCCAGTGATGCTGATTTTGGACGTGGACTCCAGAACAGTGAACGGAACACACTTCTGTTGTTTCAGGCCCCCGGGCTGTGGGAGTTTATTACAACAACAGTAACAGACCTTAAAACCCACTCCAAGGGCTTGGCAGGTAAGACTCTACTCCTTCCGCTTCAGCTGCTGTGCGTTGATAGTCATAACAATACTGTTCATTCAGATGGACCCACGTGAACTGTTACATGTAGGATCCATTTCACAGATGGAACCATTAGAGGGCCTTTTAAGAAGCCCATCACCCTCACCCCCAACTGTAGTGGAACGTGGAGCAATGCTAAGATTTCAGCCTGGGCACAGTGGCTCGTGCCTGTAATCCCAGCACTTTGGGAGGATCACTTGAGCCCAGGAGTTCGAGACCAGCCTGGGCAACTTATGAAGACCCTGTCGCTGAAAAAAAAAAAAAAAAAAGGTGTGGTGGTGCACACCTGCAGTCAGCTACTCTGGAGGGCGAGGTGGGAGGACCACTGAGCCCAGGAACCAAGGCTGCAGTGAGCCAAGATTGCGCCGCTGCACTCCAGCCTGAGCAACAGAGTGAAACCTTGTCTCTAAAAGAAAAAAAGAAAAACATTCAAGGCAGAGGAATCAAGAAACCAGCAGAGGGTGGTGATTGGCTTTGAGTAACACACGGAGTCTTCCTCCAGCTGAACTGGAAGGTCAGCGTCTGCCCGGTTAAAGGCACTGAGACTGGTATGCCTGCCTCTCACCGTGGCCTACACGGCTATCTTCCTGTCACCTCAAAAGGCACCAAGAAAGATCGAGGCAGCCCCTGAGCACGCACAGCGAGGCACTGGAAGGCTCCTGTTGGACTTGACGGCCCCACAGACAAGGCCGCCCTGTGACTGAGGGGACAGGACAAGAGCAGGGTCCCCTCTGCACACAGGCGGGAGCAGTGCCCACCTCCCCCAGACGACCAACACTCCCCACCCTGCTGGGTGTGAGTGACTGCCACTTTCTACCAATGACACCTTGCACCTTGCTCCGTTTTTCTCACCTTCTAGATAAGAACTGAGATAGTAAGTCTCAGAGTCACCCCTGCTTCCTGACAGCATCGAACAGAGTGCAGCAGTTGCCGTGAATGCTCCCCGAAACCTCCACGAAGCTGCCCAAGTCGCGCCCGTCCTCCCCGACTCCCCAGCACCGTCGATGGTGGGGGGCTCCATGCTGCAGCAAGTCAGGGGCGTTCACGGCGGCCTCTGGCTAACAGCCCTGACGGCACCTCTGGGCTGCTGGGAAGCAGCCAGTCACCTCACCTAGAGGAGGGTGAAGGCTGGAGTGACAGAACTGCTTGGAGCTTGGAATCCCTCCTTTGTGCGTCCGTCTCCCTCTCCACAGTGGCTCAGGGCCTCTGTGCTCTAGCAGGGTTTGCTGCCATCATGGGAAAGTAGAGGAGAAGAAACAGCATCAGCTCGAGTTCAGCACAGCCGCAGGGCAGGGACCGTGGTTTTATTTTTATTTGAGATGGAGTCTCATTCTGTCACTCGGGCTGGAGTACAGTGGTGCAACCTCCGCCTCCCAGGTCCAAACAATTTTCATGCCTCAGCCTCCTGAGTAGCTGGGACTATAGACATGCACCACCACGCCTGACTAATTTTTTTTGTTTTTAGTAGAGACGGGGTTTCGCCATGTTGCCCAGGCTGGTCTTGAACTCCTAAGCTCAGGCAATCTGCCTGCCTCAGCCTCCCAAAGTGTTAGGATTACAGGCATGAGCCACCACGCCCTGACGGGACAGTGGTTTTAAAAGGCAGGTGCCAGCCTTTGTTAAGACCAGAAAGGTGTGTAAGAATCTCTAGACCTAAAGCAACAGGCCACACCTCTGAACATTCCATGGAAGCAGGAAGGGAGCAAGCCCCACTCCTGAGCTGAGACAGGTGGGGGTGGAGGGCAGGGTTCACATAGGAGATGGCTCAGCCTCTGCCCAGGGAGCGCCCCACCTTCGCCAGGGCGGGGAGGAGCATACGGCACCCAGTGCTTGCGTACACCCCTGCGTGCGTGGAGCTGCCTAGGGCCTCCCTGTCATCAGCCCTCACTGCTGTCCAGCCCCTGCCTACAGGCCCCCAGTGGCTGCCACGGTCCTATGCGGAGACTTTGCTCAGTTTCATCCAAGGTTTCGCCAATGCCCTTCAATAGCTGAGGATATACGAAAGGCTCCCCGAGCAAAGGCTGGGGCCCCAGGGGGCTGGGGAGAAGGTCCCCGAGGCACACATGGGAGGGAGTGGACAGAAGAGCACAGGATTCTGCTGAGGTCTGAATGAGCCCCTCCAGAATTCATGTGTTGGAACTTAATTGCCAGTGTGAAGGTATTAAGAGCCAGGGCCTTTAGGCAGTGGCAGAACCTCCAGAACGGGATTCAGGACCTCACAGGTGTGGCAGAGCTGCCTCCCTTCCCTTTGTCCTTCCGCCCCTCCGGCCATGTGAGGACGCAGCCACAGGGCACCATCTTGGAAGCGGAGACTGGGCCTCCCGAGACCCAAACCAGCTGGCCCCTTGAGCTTGCACTTCCCAGCCTCAGAACTGAGAAACAAATGTCTATTATTTATACATTCCCCAGTCTCAGGTGTTTTGTTACGGCGGCGTACACGGACTAGGAATCTCCTGCTCCCTCCAGCCCCCACGTCCACGCACTGCCCCACCCTCCAGGCCGGGACAGAAGTGTGTCCCGCCCCCGGGACAGTGACGACTCGCCGACCTCCAGCCTCCCCCAGGTGAAACAAAACCTTCACCTCCCCCTAATACAAGCAGCTTCCATTTTGCTTGTAAAATCCACATCTGACGAAGCTGTTCTCCAGCAAAGGGCAGACCTAGTGTCTCTGTCTCTGTCAAAACAAATATCATCAAGCCTGCCATTGACTTTTTCTAGATTCAATATTTTGGCTAAATTCCTCATCAAAATTGCAAGCTACGAACCTTCTCTACTGGAGTAATTTTCACAGGGCAACTGAGTCATCATTGTGGATAATACATTTTGAATCTTGATGTTTGGAAAGAGGGTCACAAGCACCTGGGACAGCATCTGGAACTGGTGTTTACACCACGGATGGATCCTGTGGACAGATCGCGCCAGCAGTGAGGGCTGTGGGGGAACATGACAAAGCTTCTCTAAGGTTTAATTTATATTTATGTTTTTTGTATATTCACCACCCGAACACGCAGTCTTCTACTTAGTCTAGTCTGTATCAGGCTTCGTCTGGTTTTGTTCTGCCTTGGTTTGCTGTAGCACTTTCTGCCGTGAGCGTAACTCACTTCCTTGTTGCAGGAGTTTCCTGAGGCCGTCATAACAAATCGCCACAAACCTGGTGGCTTAAATAACAAGTGTTTATTTTCTCGTAGCTCTGGAAGCCAGAGCAGGGCTGTGCTCCCTCTGGGAGACCTCGGGAGGCTCCTTCTGCCCGAAACCAATACTTTGGCAGGGCTGTGCTCCCTCTGGGAGACCTCGGG
>NW_012098097.1:16863805-16865341 GCF_000951045.1 Mandrillus leucophaeus
GGGAGGCTCCTTCTGCCCGAAACCAATACTTTGGCAGGGCTGTGCTCCCTCTGGGAGACCTCGGGAGGCTCCTTCTGCCTGTGCCGCTTCTGGGACTTCTGGGGGTGTTTGCCTGGAGGGCCAAGGCCTCCGGCGGCCTGTGTGTTCCGTGAACACCTGCGAAGGGCTCTGGGTCACAAAGCCTTGGGAAACTTTATTTTATTCCTTCTAGGACACTACGGCTACTCCTGAGGAGCTGTCAATCACAAAACAAGAAAAGGGAAGGAGAGACAAAGACACGTTTGGCCTGGTTTGATGTTGCAGCGGGAGGATCCGTCGTCCTACCCTCCATCACCGAGCCGGGAACTGAGGGAGAAGAGGCCCCTGCAACATGAGTTTCTTCAGTGTGGGTTCTCCTTTCCTTGCATCTCAGTGTCCTTGTGTTTGCAGCTGGGAGGCCGGCCTCACCCCCACCTGTGGCACAGCAGAGAGAAGGATGAAGAGGTCCTCGCAGTGTGTCTGCACGAGGCTGGCCACCTCCCCGCCCCAGGCACTGTCCCCTCAGGGCTCACCTTCTGTCCACAGACCACGACCCTGCCTCCCCACAGACTTTGTCCCCGTAGCTGCCGTACCCAGTTGGCCAGACACCTCCAAGCCCGGCTCCCCCCGCAGGGACCAGTGCTGCTCTCTTCTCTCTGGGCCTCAGCTCCACCATCTCTGAATAGAGGCGTTGCCGCTGACTCTAGGGTCCTTTACATTGCTTTTTTTTTTTCTGAGACGGAGCATCGCTTGTCACCCAGACTGGAGCGCAGTGGTGCAATCTCAGCTCACTGCAACCCCTGCCTCCTAGGTTCAAGTGATTCTCCTGCCTCAGCCTCCTGAGTAGTTGGGATTACAGGCGTGCGCCACCATGCCAAGCCAATTTTTGTAATTTTATTGGAGACGGGATTTCATCACGTTGGCTGGTCTTGAGCTCCTGACCTCTGATCCGGCCGCCTTGGCCTCCTAGAGTGCCGGGATTACAGCTGTGAGCCACCGCGCCCGTCCCGGTCCCTTAAGTTTCTCAGAATCTACAGACCAGCAGCAGGAACTAGGAACATCAGGCATTTTCTCGCTTCATTTTTTTGGTTTAATCCTTCATTTGCAACTCCCAGCCACTGACAAATGTCCAACAGTGTGACCAGGGAAGAGGCCGGCCCTGGAGGTCTCTGCCCTGCTCTGAGGCATGCAGTCGGAGATAGGGGCTGCATCTCCGTGGGGAATCCCTGACAGCCCCTGGGCGCTCCTCACCAAGGCTCAGGAGCACGGCTCCAGTTTATCAGACAGGCACATGCCTGGGTGCCAGCTTTGAACTCTTCCCTCTCTCTTCTGCACTTCTGTTCTGGAAAAGGAATCCTTTCTCAACAGGCGACAACAGTTCAAGGATTCAGCCTTGTTGCCAGTGTCGTTTCTTAGCTCCAATATGTGATGTCTATACCAGGCAGTGGCGCAGTGAAGTAAAGGGCTGTAATAAATACACAGAATCTGGCCGGACGCGGTGGCTCACGCCTGTAATCC
>NW_012098097.1:16865681-16869099 GCF_000951045.1 Mandrillus leucophaeus
AAATAAATAAATAAATAAATAAATAAATAAATACAAAATTCTAAAGAACCGGCCACCAACTCTACCAAGAGAGAAACGACTATACATTTTATTGTTGAGAAACATTTTCTTAAATAAGTGTTTTCACTTCATTCCTTTTACTGAAGCAGGTCTTCCTTGGCCTGTTGAAACTGCGTCGTTCAACGTAACTAGAGGTATCTTTGGCATTTTCTTCCCTTAGCTTCATAACTTGTAGAATATCTTGTACAAAAAAATGTAGATTTACAGAAAAATATGCATATAAATCACTTATTAATCCCAAAATGTAGTAAATAACTAGCAAAAACTTTATCAAATCCATTTCATACACAAACTGGACAGATCCGTTGCACATAACCTCTACATCTGCAACGTTTTATAAATTGGTGCTTTGACATTAAAAAGGAGGTTTACAAAAAGACCCCTCTCGTGATATCGATGACTCTAAATCATCCCACTACCGTTGCTTCTCAAATTCCCTTCAATTTACGCTAATCACTCCAATATCACCATTCTTACAAAAGCAGTTATTTTAAGGAAAAAGTTGCAGTGCAATCATGATAAAGTAACATTCAGAATTTCATGTTACCAAGAGTTGAGCAGAGTACTAATTTTCCCTTTATAAACACACATCGAAAACAAGAGCTTCATGCACATCCACATAGAAATTCGAAGTCCGACAGTGTAGTGTGTTTCCATCACACGGAAGGCGTCGCACACATTCGCAAGCAGCGTTTGTCGAGAGAAACCGGAATCTGAGATGCATCCGCCAGCTGCCAGGGGTAACACCGAGTTTCTCCGGGAGAGATTCCACCGTGGTTCTTTTAGTGCCTGCCTTAAGAAATTTTGCAGCTGTTTCTGGTGCAGTTTTTGGGTGGGCTCTGGGGTGGGCGGACAAGCTTCACTTTGCGGAGGCTGCTCCTTTTGTGGGTGGAGCTGGTGGTGAGGGAGTACGAACGGCCGTGCATCATCCTGGCATTGAGGCCGTTGGCCATCGAGAAGGACTTGAGGTGGCTTCTTAAGGCAATGGGGAGCGGGAGCTTGTCCACCAGGTGCACCGGCGTGCAGGACACGACCGCCCGGCAGCACAGGTCTTGCAGGCTCAGCACTTGGGAGAGAAAAAGGTAAACCCTGCTTAGTGGATGTCCCCGCCTGGGCTGGCCATGAGGGGTGGTGCCCACACCTGTTCTCCTGCCTTCCCGAGGCTCAGACACCCATGGCCCTGGCTTGTACATGCAGCAAGCCCTGCCACCACATCCCCTCTGCCCACGTACACATCCCAGAGCTCCCTCACGAGCTTTCCGACAAAGCCGTCGTGATTACTTCTCTCAAATGTCTTGCTCTGAGAACAGACACAGTGGCCCTGAGGTGGGTCCCGGGAGGCAGACACTTATCCAGGGGGCCACCGAACCACCTCGGCGTCTGGAGGGCAGAGGGGGCCCCCAGAATAGCCCCGGGGCCTACCCTTGCTTGGCCGCCAGAGCCGGTCCATCCCATGCCGCAGCAGCACAATCCTGGCCAGCTCCGTGAACGACTCGGTGATGTTGAAATTGCACAGAGGGCTGACCTCAAAGAAGGTCACGCCCAGGCGTTCGGCGTAGGCCTGGGCCTGCTCCGTGGGGACCTGCCGCTTGAACGCCAGGTGCAGGCGGTTCCCCACCAGGATCTTAGGGACTCCGGGGGCATGCTAGCGGGCAGGAGGAAGGCGAGGAGCATGGGTTACTTGGGTGAGATTTTGCAGGATCTTAGGGACTCCGGGGGCATGCTAGCGGGCAGGAGAAAGGCGAGGAGCATGGGTTACTTGGGTGAGATTTTGCTGTCGTTGCAAAGTGGGCGCTCTGGGCTGAGGAACCCCCCACGAGTTCATGTCCACCCAGAACCTCAGCGTGGGACCGCGTTTGGAAAGACAGTCTTCGCAGACGTAAATAGTTACGGTGCGGCCCCACGTAGGACCGCGTTTGGAAAGACAGTCTTTGCAGACGTAAATAGTTACGGCGCGGCCCCGCTGGATTAGGGCCCTCATCTAATGACTGATGTCCTTGGAAGAAGAGAAGACACGGACACTCGGAGGAGGCCGTGTGATGCAAAGGCAGAGACTGGAGCGGTGCAGCCACAAGCCGGGGGGGCCCAGGGTTGCTGGCACTGCCGAGAGCTCGGAGCGGCGGCTGTAGGGAAGCAGCCCTCCCGACACCTTGGTTTGGGGCTCTGGCCTCCAGAACCGTGAGCGAACGCATTTCTGTCGTTTGGGACCCCGGCTTGTGGTCGTTACTTACGGCAGCCCCAGGACACACAGTGGGCTTGGCGCTGACCACGCCATGTTGCCGCTGCCAGGTGGGCTGGTCTGCGTGCCAGCAGGCACAAGCCCCGGTCACAAGCCCCGGTCACTGCTGGTCAACCCAGCCCGACCACAGCAGGGAGTGAAGCAGGACAAACTGTGGGGCCTGACCCCGTGCCGAGGCACGCCGTGGAGGCTCGTTTTGCCTGGACCAGCTTCCTGAGCTTTGGTGACTCTCTGTAGCTACACTCATGAGCCCAGCCCCATCCAGTGCTGTGCCGAGGTGAGGCACCCTCCTTGCTGCTGGAACCCCATCCAGTGTCCTGGCCCATGACCCATGTGTACCCATGAGCCCTGGAGGGCCCGGCCCTAATTCCTGGCCTGACACCTCCCAAGCCCACAGGGATCCTGGGCAATGGCGTTTCTACGACGTACCTCATCGATCTCCTTAATCCACCGATCAATGCCGTCGAAAGACCAGCGGTTTGCAATGTCATAGACCAGGATCACACCCTGGGGGAGAGGTCACAGGCTCAGCACACAGAACACACATGCAGGCACGGCTGCGGCCATGCACGCAAAGACATGCAACTCACTCAATCATTTCCTTCTTTTAACACAAAGTACATAATTTTGATTTATCACCCGAATGATCATTTCCAACGATATTTCATAAGCTCAGTGATAAACCCTCAAATGTCACAGTGAGCTGGGGACTAGCACTCACACCCACGAGCCACTCCAGGAACACAGGACACAGGGGCACCACGGTAATCGCCACCTCTCGAGGAGTGCGGCCCACTCACCTGGATGGATCGCACGCATACACATGCACATACACATGCAGTTCACGTGTGCACGCGTGTGCATATGTACAGGCAGGCACACATATACACATACAGCTCACACACAGGCACTCATGCACAGACGCACGCACAGTGCACACACACGCAGTTCATGTGTGCAGAGGCATGCACATATAGAGGCAAGCACACACATTACACAGGCAGGCACTCATGCACAGACGCACACACAGTGCACGTACCTGCACACACGTTGTGCAGACACACACACACACATGCACAGACGCATACACAGTGCACGTACCTGCACACACGTTGTGCA
>NW_012098097.1:16869410-16875151 GCF_000951045.1 Mandrillus leucophaeus
ACACAGTGCACGTACCTGCACACACGTGCAGACACACACACACACTCATTCACAGACGCACACACAGTGCAGGCACCTGCACACACACTCCCATAAATGCATGCTTACTCCCTAATGCTGATGAAGTCTTTCAAGCAACCAATCACTCTATATATTTAGATTCTTGGTACCAATTTATACATAAGCGTAACCACCTTATTCTCCAGTTATCCATTAACGGATGGTAAGTTAAGCATTGTAAACGTTATCATTCAAAGTCAGTTTGATCTCCCAGCTCGGGATGCTGTGTTACCTGTGCACCCCGAGAGTAGGAGCGGAATATGGTACAAAATCTTCCCTGGCCCGAAGTATCCCTGGAAAAGATGTTGGAGACCATTAAAAAGAAATCAAGTGCTTCTTCCTGACAACAGGTTCTGGAACTTCAGAGCCAGAGCAAGTGCACCACACACCCGCCAGTCAGCATGCCAGTCAGCTGGCCACCACGCTGCCAGCGCGAGACCCCAACGAAACTGTCCCATGTTCCCAGGGACCCGGGGATCCAGGCTCATGCTCTTCTCTGTCATTTAAAAAGTCAAACTAGAAAAAAGAGTGATGGGTTTTAACATAATTCTCAGATATTTAAATACATTCAAGGTAGGCTTTAAAAAACTTGTTGAATCTGGAGATAAAGCTATGCAGTAAGGAGTGTGGGTCTACACCGGGGGAGAGAGGCCAGTGGGATTCCTGCTCTTCCAGTTCAACTGTAAGAACTCACATGGAGTCAGCCCTTCCAATGTGCCCCCAAAAGGGGAGGAATACAGGGAACTGCCTGGAGTAAGCTGAAGGCAGGCTTGAGTTCTCAGATGACGGCACACACAGCAGGTACTAGGACCCACAAAGACAACGGAGCTCCAACAAACAATGAAAGGCCAGGCTTGGTGGCTCATGCCAGTAATCCCAGCGCTTTGGGAGGCCGAGGCGGGCTGATCACCCGAGGTCAGGAGTTGGAGACCGGCCTGGCCGACATAGTGAAACCCCATCTCTACTAAAATACAAAAATTAGCTGGATATGGTGGTGTGCTCCTGTAGTCCCAGCTACTCAGAAGGCGGAGGCAGGAGAATTGTCTGAACCCGGGAGGCAGAGGTTGCAGTGAGCTGAGATCGCGCCACTGCACTCCAGCCTGGACGACAGAGCAAGACTCCATCTCAAAAAAAAAAAAAAGTAAGCAATGAGGGTGGAAAGGGTGCTCCCCAGGGATCAGTTCCCAGAGGAGGCAGCCTTGGGACAGCCAGCACTGTTGCCCGGAGTCTGCACGTGCAATCAACATACCTACATCAATGGGAGATTCCCCAGTGGGCTGGGGGCTGGCCCCACACGCAAGACACAGCCTCACAGATGAGCGGTGGCACGCGGCATGGTTTTGCTATTTTTGTTACATGCACCTGTGGTCGGTGACCACCCTCAGCAACAGAGAGAAGGGCCTGGGGCTCCAGAGGGAACCAGAGACACTGGCCATTGTCAAAGCCTAGGAGTGAGTGCCTCATTTCCTGAGAAGCAAATTGATCTAGAATTCAAGCCTCAGCAGGACCTAAGGTGCTCAGGCTTTGCACACGGTGGGAGCTGCCCAAAAGCTTATGGTTGAGGAGGCAGCGGGCCAGATCGATCTGCCAGCTTCGCAGGGAGGCCGAAGGGCCAGCACGTGCCGTCAGAGAGCCCCATCGGGAAGTGGGAGCACTCCCCTCTCAGCTGGGACAACGTGCCGGCCTCCTGCGCCGCCGCCTCCCTGAAGGAGCAGAGCAGAGCCCAACCCCAGCCCCAGTGGGTGCAGGCAGGGAGGTGAGGGTAGCTGGGGGCAGGCAGAAGACCCAGCTGTGGACATCAGGAAGGACCACACTCCGGGGTCTGCAGTGGGAGTGTGACCTTGCTCAGAGGACAGTGTGGACACAGCAGGTGCTGGCACCACACATGAGTGGCCTCAGGGTCCTGCTGGGGCCTGGGGTGAGTCTGAGCTTGGCCAAAGTCCCCGGGATCTCACTCCTGAGGTGAGAGAGAGAAAAGCGTTGAGGGTGACTCTTTGGCCCGCTGGGCAGCCGGGGTCAGGGAGGTGTTCGCTAAGATGGCAGCCAGACCCGGAGTGGAGCTGGGAGAGGGCATGTGCCAGCCCTGATGCCAAGCAGATCTTTAGGAAGGCACTGAGCTCGGGGGCAGGCATGGGGCAGAGTGCGGCCTTCGGATGGCCTTGGCCCCTTAGGAAGGATGGTTTTGGAGAGGGAGAGCAGAGTTGGGAACAAGGTCCTGGACCTGCAGGGCTCAGGGCTGGGAGAGGGCAGCAAAGGCCCAGCTGGCAGAGGGTGGGGAGCAGGACGGACACTGACGGCAACTCCAGTGCTGGCCCAGCGAGGGCCCGGGGAGTGGGGACCTGAGAGCAGACTGAGTGGGAGGCCTGAAGCTGTGCAGCAGGAACGGCCGGGGCACTCGGGGACACTGTGGGGAGAGGCTCCTGGGACTGGCCACTACTGGACGGGGCAGGGGTAGGAGGGGGACAGGTAAGAGAAGGGGGTCCCAGCTGCCGGAGGCACACGCGGCTCGGGGGTGGCCCAGCAGGCAGGAAGGGCCAGGAGGCTCGGGCGAGGGTCACCCATGGCTGGCAGCAGTACAGGAGGGACGCCCAGGAGGGAGGCAGCCCCAGGATGAGGCACCGCAGGAGTCCCCCATCCCCACCGCCCCACACAGATGGAACCGCAGGAGCCCCCCAGTCCCCATCACCCCACAGAGCTGGAACCGCAGGAGCCCCCCAGTCCCCACCACCCCACAGAGCTGGAACCGCAGGAGCCCCCCAGTCCCCACCACCCCACAGAGATGGAACCGCAGGAGCTCCCCCATCCGAAGCCAGGAGCTGGTGGAGGGAGAGGTGCCCCGGGCCGGCCCCAAGGGGAGGGAGGAGCTGGGGTTCTCACAGCTGAGAGAGCAGAGCCAGCGGCCCCAGGCTGGCCAGTGAGTCCTCCCCTCCCCACTCTGGCTCCTCCACCCGCAGGTCAGACCAGTCCCGCTGGCACCAGAACGCTCCAAGTTCCCTCCTGGGTGCTCAGTGGCGTCGCTGAGCTAGGCGTGGGGGACCCAGGAACCCTGGGCTGCTCAACCACGCTGCACTGGTCCCCTCTTGGCATCTTCCCACAGACACCAGGCCACAGGTTCTGACCCCAAAAGCCCATTCCCAGTCACAGCGCTATGTCTGTCCTGGGGTCCCCTACCCTGGATGACGGGGGCCCAGACAACCGGACCACTGCCTCCTTCAGAGAAGGCCTGGTGCAGCTGGGGCTGGGGGTGCTCCCCGGGGGCTGTGCCGGTGGTGGTGGGGTGGGGGAGCTCCCTGGGGGCTGTGCCAACGGTGGTGGGGTGGGGGTGCTCCCCGGGGGCTGTGCCAACGGTGGTGGGGTGTGGGTGCTCCCCAGGTTGTGTCGACGTGCTGCGGCCGGGGGAGCTCCCCAACTGTGCCGACGGTGGTGGGGGGAAGGGCGCTCCCCGGGGCGCTGGGTCAACCAGGGGGGTCACTCCCTGGGGGTGCGGGGCGCTCGCACCTCCTCCAGACTCACCAGAGCTGCAGCTTCACCCGCCGCCCGTCCAGCAGGATTGTGGTCGTCTTGTAGTCGATGCCTGTGGGAGGGTTAGAGACGGCTTAGGCCTGAGGCTGCCACTAACAGGACTCCGGAAGTCGGGACTCACTTTCGGGGAAGAAAAGGCTTTCTCGTGAGCGCAACTTCCAGGTTTACCAGGGCAGGCGGATTGGACCCCCCCCCGCTTTCCGGTGTCTGCCCAGGCTCGCCCAGGCCCTGCCTGCACCCACAGCCCCGGCCTCCTGCAGCCCCGGCCTCCTGCAGCCGGGCCCCTCCTGTCCTCAGCCGCCTCGGCCTCTGTGGGGGTCAGGCTCACATCGCCCTCTCGCCGGGGGCTCCCAGATGGGCGCTGCAGAGCCCACGTGTGACCTGGAGGCTGGTGGGTTGGCTGCAGGGCTATAGCCGCTGGGTGTGCCCCGGTCTGGGCTGGTCCTTCCCTCCCACCGCCTCCCCAAGCCTGCAGGCGGGAGAGCTCCGACTCAGCCCGGTTTCCAAGGGAGAGGGGCTATGGCAGGGGGTCTGCAGACACAGACTGCGTTCGCCAGTATCACACCAGGAAAGTACAGGAAAAACAGATGTGATGCTGCGTGGGGCGCCCGCTGTCAGCGGTGTGAGTGTGTGCGTGGACCACGCGTGTGCGGTCTCAGTGGTCTGAGTGTGTGCGTGGACCACGCATGCGCGGTCTCAGTGGTGTGAGTGTGCGTGTGGACCATGCGTGTGCAGGGACACGGGACTGCATGCCCGTCCCAGTCACCTCTGGGGTGCAGATTACAGGTAGGCTGGAACCTTCTGTCAACATTCTCTTTTTTCAAGTTAAAAAAAAAAAGAATGCATTTCTTCTTTTTTTTTTTTTTTTGAGACAGCGTTTCTCTCTGTTGCCCAGGCTGGAGTGCAGTGGTGCGATCACGGCTGACTGCAGCCTCCACAGCTCAGGCTCAAGTGATCCTTCCACCTCAGCCTCCTGAGTAGCTGGGACTACGGGTGTGTGCCACTGTGGCCAGATAACTTTTGTATTTTTTTGTAGAGACAGGGTTTCGTTATGTTGCTCAGGCTGGTCTCGAACTCCTGAGTTCACACAATCCGCCTGACTCAGCCTCCCAAAGTGCTAGCCTTACAGGCATGAGCCACCATGCCTGGAACATTTCTTCTAAAATAAAAAAGCTACAATTAAAGGCTGGGCACAGTGGCTCATGCCTGTAATCCCAATATTTTGGGAGGCGGAGGCAGGTAGATCACTTGAGGTCAGGAGTTCGAGACCAGCCTGGCCAACACAGTGAAACCCCATCTCTACTCAAAATTCAAAAATTAGCCGGGTGTGGTGGCAGGCTCCTGTAATTCTGGCTACTTGGGAGGCTGAGGCAGAATTGCTTGAATCCGGAAGATGGAGGTTGCAGTGAACTGAGATTGTGCCACTGCACTCCAGCCTGGGTGACAGAGCGAGACTCTGTCTCAAAAAAGAAACTACAATTACAAAAATCTTTTTTTGAGACAGGGTCTCTCTCTGTCACCCAGGCTGGAGTACAGTAGTGCGATCACAGCTCACTGCAGCCTTTACCTCCTGGGTTCACAGGCACACCACCACACCTGGATAATTGACAGGGTATTGCTGTGTTGCCCAGGCTGGTCAACCTCCTGAACTCAAGTGATCCTCCCACTTTAGCCTCCCAAAGTGCTGGGATTACAGGCAGGAGCCACCGTGCCTGGCCGCAATACTTTTTTTTTTTTTTTGAGATGGAATTTCGCTCTTGTTGCCCAGGCTGGAGTGTAGTGGTACGATCTTGGCTCACTGCAACCTCGGCCTCCTGAGTTTAAGTGATTCTCCTGCTTCAGCCTCCTGAGTAGCTGGAATTACAGGCATACACTACCACGCCTGGCTACTTTTTGTATTTTTAGTAGAGATGGGGTTTCATCATATTGGTCAGGCTGGTCTCAAACTCCTGACCTCAGGTGATCTGCCTCTCTCGGTCTCCTAAAGTGCTGGGATTACAGGTGTGAGCCACCGCGCCCAGTCAATAAATTTTTTTTTTTTTTTTTTTAGACGGAGTCTGGCTCTGCTGCCCAGGCTGGAGTGCAGTGGCCGGATCTCAGCTCACTGCAAGCTCCGCCTCCCGGGTTCACACCATTCTCCTGCCTCAGCCTCCTGAGTA
>NW_012098097.1:16875201-16877605 GCF_000951045.1 Mandrillus leucophaeus
GCCCGCCACCTCGCCCGGCTAGTTTTTTGTATTTCTTAGTAGAGACGGGGTTTCACCGTGTTAGCCAGGATGGTCTCGATCTCCTGACCTCGTGATCCACCCGTCTCGGCCTCCCAAAGTGGTGGGATTACAGGTGTGAGCCACCGCGCCCGGCCAATAAATATTTTTAAAAGGGAAAAATATGTCTCCCCATCCCCCCAGACACCAATGTTCTGCTTCTTCGGGAAACATCTCCTGCGTTCACTACTAGAGCGTCTGGATGAGCGCCAGGTCTGTCACTGAGAATGTGGAAAGAGAAGGTTTGAGTTCAGGGGCTGGAGAACGCCGGGTCGGAGCACTGCCTTCCTAAAACTAAGTACAGTGACACCGATAATCACGGGAACCCAAACTGCTTAGTAAGAAGATGTGACGAGCCTTCGTGCAATTTGCTTGATTTATTTCACGTATAGGATTCATCTGAGAGTATCTCTCAACGCACTAAACCTAGAAGAGACAAGCCCTGGCCTCGCTCTCGGTGTGACGAGACGTTCAGTGAGTCGACAGCTGAGGCTGAATAGGGACTCAGAATTCTAAGGGAAGAGCGCTGCCGGGAGGCCAAGCGGAGAAGCAGCGCCAAGGCTTGTGCCAGACCTGGCCCTGGAGACGGTCGCGGAGCACACGGCCTCTGCAGCTCTCCTGCCAGAGAAGCCCGCGATGCAGCCAGTGAGTGCTCAGAAACAGGCTCCTCTAAAACTGCCAGGCTGCGGAGGCCATGGTTCTCAAGCGGCGTCTGCCCCCTCGAAGGGTCTAGAACCCTTGGACTTGGCCACAAGCCCACTGCGTCCCAGGAGGCAGTGTGCCGCGCTCCTGGTCTCCTGTCGGGCAGAGCGAGGTGTGCAGTGGTGGTGCCACCGGTGGCCTCCCACCTGGCTCGGACAGCTGGTCGCCCAGTCTTCGGGCAGGCCTGGGCGTTGCAGAACCTCTGGGCCTCTGTCCTCCGCTTTCCACTGATGCAGCCGTGAGCACATGCATGGCACACCTGCCTGATCTGAGCACACCTGTGCAGCGCCTTCCATGGGATCCCAAGCACCCTCCCTCCCCCAGCTGCTGTGTCCAGCCTGTCCCCTGCCCTCTGCTTCCTCCTCCGGGCCCCGTCCCCTTCCTGGACTCCAGAGGCTCTTCCTACGGTGCCCCACCAGAGCCCTGGTGACATGGAGTCCAGGCTTCCCACATGCTCCTCTGTCTCCTGCTAAACTACACTCTCCATCCACAGAGACTGCCCATCACCACCAGGTAGATTAGACCAAGCAACACCAGAGCAAACTCCACCCATCTGAGGAGAGTGATTCAGAGGGCAAAAGACGCAGCAGCACTGAGAACGCCCGAGGCACCTGCTCTGCAGGCGCCACCTGCCCGGTGATGAGGCTCAGAGCAGCCAAGCAGGCCTCTGACCCACCCAGTACGAGGCTTTCCTGGGCTGGCCAAACGTTTGCCACCGAGCCCAGCGGGCAGACTGGGGGCCCCTTCTGTCTCTGCCTCTCTCTCCTTGGCACGGGCACTGACGGGGCACTGTTATGGCACCTCTGGGATATTGCTCTTCTGGCTGGAAACCTCTGTGGCTGCTGCATTCTTGTCCTGCGTCCAGGAAGAATGAGGTACGCAGACAAGTGGAGGGTGAGCGAGACGAGGAGGAACTTTACGGAGTGTTGGAACAGCTCAGGGGAGACCCACAGTGGCCAGCTTCTCTCTGCAGGCAGGGCGTCCCATCGTCTCTGCAGTTCTCAGCAGAGAGGAGGCCTGGAGTGGGTGGCTCCTCTGAGGGCAGGTCGTCCTGACAAGCGTTCCGTTCTCAGCAGAGAGGGTAGCTCTCCGCAGCTGGTCATCCCACCATCCGTGCTGCTGTAGCTGAGTCTGGGGTTTTTACGGTCTTCAGGGTGGGAAAGCACGTGCTGACTGGTCCACAGGCAGCCCACGCCAAAAAGCATGCACGTCCCCCTCTGACGGTAAAAGCACCACGAGTTCCCCTTCCAGTCCGCAGGACTGGCAGCCTGGGCCCCAGGCCTCCTTGAAGCTGTGGCTTCACCAGGGACCTGCCCCCTTCCACCCAGGAGCCTGTCTTGCCTCCCGCTGCTGTTCGTGGCACCCAGCTTGTTCATGCCAAGGGGCGCCTGCAGGCCAGCACCGAGCCACCCTCAGCAGCCCTCAGCACCGAGCCACCCTCAGCAGCCCCTCAGCTTCCCTCCCGTGTTCAACATCGCCCAAAGTCCCGAGGGGGCTGGCATGTCAGTGCTGCCCCAAGTGTGGACCCACCTGGATGGTCTGAAGTAGCACCGGGGCTTGGCCCCAAGAGGCCAGGCATTTGGAGCAGGCACTTCTTGTTTTTTTTTTTTTTTGAGACGGAGTCTCGCTCTGTCGCCCAGGCTGG
>NW_012098097.1:16879732-16880924 GCF_000951045.1 Mandrillus leucophaeus
TTTTTGAGACAGAGTCTTGCTCTGTCGCCCAGGCTGGAGTGCGGGAACATGATCTCGGCTCACTGCAACCTCCGCCTCAAGCAATTCTCGTGGTTCAAGCAATCCTCGTGCCTCAGCCTCCCGTGTAGCTGGGATTACAGGTGTGCACCACCACGCCCAGCTAATTTCTGTATTTTTAGTAGAGACGGGGTTTCACCATGTTGGCCAGGCTGGTCTCAAACTCGCAACCTCAGGTGATCCACTTGCCTTGGCCTCCCAAAGTGCTAGGATTGTAGGCGTGAGCTACTGTGCCCAGCTGAGGGCCAAAAAACTTTAAAATGTGTTCAGAAATGTAAGAGAATTCCTGATGGTCTTGTCTTTTTCTTTTTCTTTTTTTTTTTTTTTGAGATGGAATCTTGCTCTGTTGCCCAGGCTGGAGTGCAGTGGCACGATGTCAGCTCACAGCAACCTCCGCCTCCCGGGTTCACGCGATTCTCCCGTCTCAGCCTCCCGAGTAGCTGGGATTGTCGGCAGGCACCACCACACCTGGCTCATTTTTTTAATTTTTAGTGGAGACAGAGTTTTACCATATTGGCCAGGTTGGTCTTGAACTCCCGACCTTGTAATCTGCCCGCCTTGGCCTCCCAAAGTGCTGGGATTACAGGCGTGAGACACTGTGCCTGGCTTCCTGATGGTCTTTGTAAGCACCCTATGAGTTTCAAAAACATCTTTGTTTTTTGTTTTCAGAGTCATGGATGCTCAGTCTCGAGGGCTGTCACTATCCACGATGCGGGCCCCGGCCCACCCCAATCCCTGTGTCCCCCTCCCCATCTTAATCCTTTAAAAAAATTTCTTTTGCTATGCACTCCAAATTTATAAACAACATGCTTACGTTCCTACTTCCTGACATTTCACCGTAAGGCATCCATTGACTTTCCACTATAGAAGGTGAACATGTAGCTCTCTGACACTGACACACCCACCCCTGTAACTCTTAACACACACACGCTCCCTGTATTCACTGACACACCCGACCCCTGTAACTCTAACACTCACACTCCACACACTCCCTGTACTCACTGACACACCTCACCCCTGTAACTCTAACACTCACACTCCACACACTCCCTGTACTCACTGACACACCCACCCCGTAACTCTAACACACTCACACTCCCTGTACTGACACACCTCACCCCATAACTCTAACACA
>NW_012098097.1:16883694-16885329 GCF_000951045.1 Mandrillus leucophaeus
CCTCGCCTGGGCAATTTTTTGTATTTTTGATAGAGACGGGGTTTCACTGTGTTAGCCAGGATGGTCTCAATCTCCTGACCTTGTGATCCACCCGTCTCGGCCTCCCAAAGTGCTGGGATTACAGGCGTGAACCACCACTCCTGGCCTGGAGCAGGCACTTCTAAGCCTGCAGGGGACAGGGGTGGCCTTCCCAGAGCACAGAGATGCCCACGTCTGGAGCTGCCTGCGTCTGGAGCTGCCCCAGGGCAGGGGCCGTGGCACCTGGGGAGGGCTCCTACCTGCTCTGTGGAACAGGAGGCCCAGCCACGCCTCCCCACTGCAGCCAGCATCTTGGCAGCAGCCACTCTAGATGGGCCACTGCTACCCTCAGCATCTTAGCACCGGGAGCTTGACTTCACCACTGTGGGGGATGGGGCGTAGCCTCCATTGCTCTCAGACCAAAACAGCACTGCTGCAGTTTTCCCAAGTGACTAAGTGAGTATCGAGGAAATAATTCTTTAATAGAAAGGAAAATACTCAGCCAGGCATGGTGGCTCATGCCTGTAATCCCATTTCTTTGGGAGGTCAAGGTGGGACGATCGCTTGAGCCCAGGAATTTGAGACCAGCCTGGGCAACATGGTGAGACCTCATCTCTATAAAAAATTAAAAAATTAGGGCCTGGGTGCGGTGGCTCATGTCTGTAATCCCAGCACTTTGAGGGGCCGAGGCGGGTGGATCACCTGAGGTGAGGAGTTCGAGATCAGCCTGACCAACATGGAGACACCTTGTCTCTACTAAAAATACAAAATTAGCCGGGCGTGGTGGTACATGCCTGTAATCTCAGCTACTCAGGAGGCTGAGGCAGAATTTCTTGAATCCGTGAGGCGGAGGTCGCAGTGAGCCAAGATCGCACCATTGCACTCAACCCTGGGCAACAAGAATGAAAAACTCCGTCTCAAAAATTAAAAATAAAACAAAAAAATTAGCCAGTCATGGTGGTGCACACCTGTTGTGCCAGTTACTCAGGAGGCTGAGGTGGGAGGATCTCTCGAACCCGGGAGTTGGAGGCTGCAGTGAACTATGATCGTGCCACTGCACTCCAGTCTGGGTGACACGGGGAGACTCTGTCTCTAAAAAAAAAAAAAAAATGTGAAAGGAGACAAAAACACTTTTCTGGAGCCTTCCAACTGGATGGTTACTATCAGCCCCAGCACGGGAGCTTCAGGCCCTGCGAAATGATGCTTTGAGTGATGCCCAACTCTCTTCACAGTCCTTTAAAACCCTGCTAGGCTCTTGGGAAGGGCACCACCATGTGCCAAGTCCTGCAGCCGTCAGCACTGAACACACAGAGCGTGAAACACACACAATAAATTTGAAAAGAACACACATATTTGATCCATAATAGCAACCTCAAAGTGAATTTTCGAAATACTTATTTTCCCTGGGCAGGCGCGAGGCAATGAATGAATACACTTGGGAATCTGTTTTTGAATATGGAGATAACTCCGGCCTTGATATGTCTGTCTCCAGACAGAAGGGACACTCACCCCCACAGGCTGAGAGGCCCATTTTTGTCCTTCCAGAGATTAATCCACTGCCTGGGCTTGGCTGGGTCCTCTGACTTAGAAAGTATCTTCTTGGCCGGGCACGGTGGC
>NW_012098097.1:16891176-16891530 GCF_000951045.1 Mandrillus leucophaeus
TAACTCTCACACACTCACACTCCCTGTACTAACACACCCCACCCCTGTAACTCTTAACACACACTCACTCCCTGTATTCACTAACACACCCCACCCCTGTAACTCTAACACTCACACTCCACACACTCCCTGTTCTCACTGACACACCTCACCCCTGTAACTCTAACACACACTCCACAAACTCCCTGTACTAACACACCCCACCCCTGTAACTCTAACACACACACACTCCCTGTATTCACTAACACACCCTACCCCTGTAACTCTAACACACACTCACACGCTCCCCGTTCTCAGACACACCTCACCCCGTAACTCTAACACACACTCACACACTCCCTGTACTAACACACC
>NW_012098097.1:16891700-16892400 GCF_000951045.1 Mandrillus leucophaeus
TGTACTAACACACCCCACCCCTGTAACTCTAACACACACACACTCCCTGTTCTCACTGACACACCTCACCCCGTAACTCTAACACACACTCACACACTCCCTGTATAGTTTTGTTGCTTTTAAAACTCGATGGATATTCAATTCTACATCATCATAACCAGGTGCTGTGCTTTGAATATGTCCCCTAAATTTCACGTTACAAACGTAAACCCCCGTTCCTGTGCTGACTGGAGGTGGGCCTTTGTGAAGTAATTAGGACTAGGTAGGGTGGGCAGTGCGGGGCCCTGATGATAGGACTGGTGGCGTTACACGGAGAGGAAGACACCTGAGCTGACCGGCTCACGCGATGCCCTCTGCCAGGTTATGATGCAGCAGGAGGCCCTCCCCAGATGCAGCCCCTCAACCTTGGACTTCCCAGCCTCCAAAACTGTAAGAAACGCATTTATTTTCTTTATAAATTACCCAGTTTGTGGAATTCTGTTATAGCAACAGAAAATGACACCAGGTAGACGCCATCCACAGCTGAACCATCATATGGTATACAACGTTCATTTTTCCCTCACATACGAATTTTTGTTTTTACTGGAGTTAAAAACTGCCTCATTGGCCGGGCACGGTGGCTCACGCCTGTAATCCCAGCACTTTGGGAGGCCGAGACGGGCGGATCACGAGGTCAGGAGATCAAGACCATCCTGGCTGA
>NW_012098097.1:16893442-16894624 GCF_000951045.1 Mandrillus leucophaeus
TCTCAAAAAAAAAAAAAAAAAAAAAAAAAATTGCCTCATGTTTATTTGCTCAGTTTCTCTGCATTTATTATGAATTAATTCATCACTATAATTTTCCCCAGTTATCTAAATCTGCTCTCAGCACTTGCAAACATTCAACAATTTCGCTTTGTTTGGGGCATCTTTCCAGACCTTCTGTCCTGCTCCCATCTGGACTGGGAGGACGGTTGCCGTGGGGCCCCCACTCCCTCCCTGCTGGATTCCATCCTTCCCTCTCTTAGCTTTACTCCTCGTCAATTCCTGAGAAGGTTGCAGGGAAGAAGGTGGTATCTGAGACTGTGCACGTCTGAAGACGTCTTTAGGCTGCCCTCACTCCTCCTCGTGTTTGGACAATGGAGGGAGAAGAGCTTTTCCCTTAAACACGTTCACATCATTGCAGAGCTCCTTTTGAGATCAGCCGTCAGACTCATTCTTGACCCTCTGAATGCAACCTGGTTTTCCTCCTGGTGGGCATGGAGCGGCTTCTCTGAAATCGCACGCTTTGCGGGCCTTGCCGTAGGGATCTTCGTGGCCAGGCTGACCACTCCCTGGGCCTTTCAATCTGGAGACACAAATCTCAATTTTGGGAACTTTCTTGGATAATTTGTTCTCTCCTTCTGGAATGTGATTAATCAGATACTGGGCCTCCTGGGCCTGTTTCCTGCCTTTCTTGTCGGATTTTGCATCTCCCTCTCTCTCTCAGCATTCTGGGAAGTCATCTCAATTTTAACTTTTATCCCTTCTTTGAAATTATTGTTTCCAATGTCCAAGATCTTTCTTATTTTGTGACTATCAACACTGGACAAACTAGAAAAAGCAACAACCTGGCCGGGCGCGGTGGCTCGTGCCTGTCATCCCGGCACTATGGGAGGCCGAGGCGGGCAGATCACCTGAGGTCAGGAGTTTGAGACCAGCCTGGCCAACATGGTCAAAGCCCAACTCTACTAAAAATACAAAATTAGCTGGGTGTGGTGGCGAACGCCTGTAATCCCAGCTACTCAGGAGGTTGAGGCAGGAGAGTCATTTGAGCCTGGGAGGTGGAGGTTGCAGTGAGCCGAGATCGTGCCACTGCACTCCAGCCTGGGCAAAAAAGAGTGAAACTCCGTCTCAAAAAAAAAGACTGGGCGCGGTGGCTCACGCCTGTAACCCCAGCACTTTGGGAGG
>NW_012098097.1:16894749-16896701 GCF_000951045.1 Mandrillus leucophaeus
CCGGGAGGCGGAGCTTGCAGTGAGCCGAGATCGCGCCACCGCACTCCAGCCTGGGCGACAGAGCGAGACTCCGTCTTAAAAAAAAAAGAAAAAAAAAAAAAAGAAAAGAAAAAGCAACAACCTAAAAACACTTGGGGAATGACGGACTGAACTGGGGAGGGGCCTCCTTGTCGCCTGCCCCACTCTGGCATCACAGGCAACGTTCGTATAGTTTGGAGTTGCTGCCAGCCAGCCTCCTCGCCACATGGGAAGAACAAACCCAAGAATGAACCTAACACAGAAGAAAGCAGGGCCAGGGTGTGTGCAGGGAGTAGGCAGAAGAGAAAGGACAATACGGCGATAATCCTGACGGCATCGTTCAGGCACCAGGATCCAGCCATGCCTGAAACTGCACCTGCCCCTCCACCTGCCAGCGGTGTGAGGCGATACATTCCTCTGTGCTCAAGCTATTTTGAGTCAATTTTTTTGTTTGCACCAAAATATCTGACAGAAAACCCACAAAGCACAATGACTGGAGAGAGAGACAGAGAACATCTGACCCCCCCAAACTGGGAAAAGCTACAAAGGATGCATTTTTCACATCTTCCCCAAGCAAAGTACAATGACCTCCACATCCCCGAATTTCATGAACAATAAACAAGAACTTAAAATAAAATCGAACTCAGTGATAATGATTTCATTATTCACCATCAGGACCAAAATGGAACTCAGTGACTTCTTCAGCTGGCAGTCCCCATTGGCACAGCCCGGATGCACAACCCACACCCGCAACCTGCCCTGGTAAGTCACCAGCTTCGAAAGGACAATGACAGCCCCTGTCTGACACGGTCTCCACCAAGCGCTGGCTTCCTTCCTTCCTCCCGAATCTATTCTGCTCCCATAGGTGGCCCTTCCTTTAGCCCATAATTCAGAGCTGCGGGCAAGGCAAGGTAGGGTAGTACCTTAGCCAGCGGGGTGGCCATAACGAAAATGCCATCAACGAGGCAGCTCCCAAACAACAGAACCTGTCATCACATCATCACAGTTCCGGAGGCTGCAAGTCTAGATCAAGGTCCAGGCAGAGCCAGTGTCTGACGAGGGCTGCGTCCTGGTTCACGGGGGTGTCTCCTCCCCGTGTCCTCCCCTAGCTGGAGGGGCGAGGGAGCTCTCGGGCGCATCACTCATCCCATCCACGAAGCCCCACGTGACCTAATCACCTCCAATAGCCCCATCTTCTAACACCACCACCGTGGGGTTAGGTTTCAACACTCGAATTTGGGGTCACAAACATTCGCTCTCTTGCAGCGGGTGGGGAGATAAAACCTTAAAGAACAGTGCCCCACCATCTGCTATGTGGATCCTTCTCACCGGGAGGAGAGGCAGCAACGGCGATGACCTAAATGGTACCCTGAGTCTCCTGACACAGGATGGTGAGGACCCCACAGGGCTGGTAAAGCACAGATGCTGCAGCCTGGGGCCTGGGATCAACTCCAGTCCCGACGCCAGCGTCTTCCTCTGTCTCCCCGGGTCTCCGTTTCCCCGGCAACGAAAGGGGAATGGACCGCCTCGTGGGACGCGCTTGCCGCAGCTCCTCAGAGTCTGTGCACCTGCTGCCAGCAGTCCACGTTGGCTCAGCAAAGGCTCCAACTCCTCCCCAAACCTCTGTGGTCCCACACGGTGAGGGCACCCCTCACCTTCAACAGCCTCTCCCTCCCCACACACAGTGAGGGCACCCCTCACCTTCAACAGCCTCTCCCCCCCACACACACAGGGAGGGCACCCCTCACCTTCAACAGCCTCTCCCCCCACACACAGTGAGGACACCCCTCACCTTCAACAGCCTCTCCCTCCCCACACACACAGGGAGGGCACCCCTCACCTTCAACAGCCTCTCCCCCCACACACAGAGAGGACACCCCTCACTTTCAACAGCCTCTCCCCCCCACACACAGTGAGGGCACCCCTCACCTTCA
>NW_012098097.1:16897585-16901508 GCF_000951045.1 Mandrillus leucophaeus
CCCCCCACACACACAGTGAGGACACCCCTCACCTTCAGTGACCTCTCCCCCCACACACACAGTGAGGACATCCCTCACCTTCAACAGCGTCTCCCCCGTCACCGCCCCGCACCAATTCTGTGGCAAGTCTTGGCTCTTCCCAGCCACCCCCACAAAGCACCATTGCCTTTGCATTCTGATGGGTCCTGTGTTTTCAGGATTACCCCCCCATCAGTTTGAGACCTCTGCTTCAGTGGCCTACTAATTTTTCTTTCTTTTATTTTTTGAGATGGAGTCTTACTCTGTTACCCAGGCTGCAGTGCCATGGCGTGATCTCAACTCACTGCAACCTCCGCCTCCTGGATTCAAGTGATTCTCCTGCCTCAGCCTCCCCAGTAGTTGGGATTACAAGTGCCGCCATCGCGCCCAGATAATTTTTTATTTTAGTACAGATGAGATTTCACCATATTGGTCAGGCTAGTCTCGAACTCCTGACCTCAGGTGATCCACCTGCCTCAGCCTCCCAAAGTACTGGGAATACAGGCGTGAGCCACCGCGCCCAGCAGGTAGCCTACTAATTTAAACAACTAATGTTCAAGCTATCTCGGGATTCATACCTGAACTAAAAGCTGAATTTCCTCCAAGTCCCAGGTTCTCAGCCCATCGTAAAAGCTAATTACAATGAGGTTCCCCACAGAAAAAGCTAAAAGCAATTTCTCCCGTCCCAACAGGGAAGAAAGCATTCAAGCCAGGCTGCTTCAGGAAGTGCCTGGGGCCTCCTGGGGCTGCCCGGCCCGTCCTGCAGTGGCCAGCTCAGCCCACTCTGGCCTTTCCCTGATGCGTCCGCCTTGCCCAGGTGCGAGGCCCAGAGGCAGCCTCCGCTGTGGCTCTCCATCAGCCCTGACTCTGCATCCCTGTCCCTGTGGACTCAGCCTCTCCCAGTGGGAACCCTGCCTTCCCGTGTCCACCTTCCAATCCTCGTCCACCACCCGTCTCCAGGGCCAGCACCCAAGCGTTTGGCGTTTCCAGGCACAGGTGGCCTGGCCCTACAGACAGCCCACATCCTCTTTGCACAGGCCCCGGATTTGGGGCCCTCTGACCCCAGATGAGGGCGTCAGCGATGCCGTGGGTGCTGCACCTGCCCAACCCCTGCACCTGACCCGGGGCCTCTTCTCCATCCCTCCGCGACGGCCCAGAATGTCCGGACACTGGGCCCAGTGAGCAGCGACCAATCTAATTTCAAGTCGCTCTTTTTTCTCTAAAATTAATGCTGTTCCAAAGATAAACCCTCTAACGCAGCCGTGTCTGCCTAGAGAAATCCTCAAACCATATCCTTTCAGAGCCACGTTCAAATTCAATTTGTGAGAAGAATCTTCTTTTCATAAGCCCATGGATCGAGCCATGTTGTTTTACTCTCTGCAGTGTTTTCTTCCACCTGATCTCCCATCTGTGTTTGCTGTTTTGTTATTCTCCGTTTCCCGTTCTCTGTGTTACCACACGCTTCGGTCCACGAGAAACTAACAAACATTTTTGACATCAGCAGTGTCAGCCTTAGGATAACACAATTCGAGCTCACTGCACTTAGCTGAGTAACTTACCACGTACTCTGTCCATCAAAATATCATAAAGATACACAAAGCTTCTAGAACAAAGCCCGTCAGAATGTTCACTGAGTGAGTCAGAAAACAGGGACAAAAAGATAATTTTAACCTTCTAAAAAAAAAAAGAACAAAAAAAGGGAAAAGTTAAATGCCACACCATCCTCAACACTTGTAGCTACATAAAGAGTAAATATTTTAGGAATCCGTTTTAAGTCATCTACCACCTGCTTAATTCTATTTTAGTGAGTGGCCTAACTCTGCCTTCACAGGAGAAGATCTGTTGATGGTGCAAATATTGATTCAATACAATGTAGAGACGTATTCATCTCTGAGCCCAGCTTTTGAGAAATCCGTCTTACATTGAGTTAAAACACCAAAAAGCCTGAAAGCAGACTGGCGGTCCCCGGGGCAGAGGGGAGGGGCGGGGCGAGTGGCCGCTGGACGGCACAGGGCTCCTGGAAGTGGCCGGTGCTGACGCTGGCTGCAGTGTGGTGGTGATTAAACGCCACTTTACACCTGCACTGTAAAATGCTTACATATGACTTTAAGTGTGTGGTTTTCATGAAAGCAGCTCCCTTTCTGCCTTTTTTTTTTTTTTTTTCCTTTTTTTTTTTTTTTTTGAGACGGAGTCTCGCTCTGTCGCCCAGGCTGGAGTGCAGTGGTTCAATCTCGGCTCACTGCAAGCTCCACCTCCCAGGTTCACGCCATTCTCCTGCCTCAGCCTCCCGAGTAGCTGGGACTACAGGCGCCGCCACCACGCCCGGCTGATTTTTTATATTTTTAGTAGAGACGAGGTTTCACCGTGTTAGCCAGGATGGTCTCGATCTCATGATCCACCCACCTCGGCCTCCCAAAGTGCTGGGATTACAGGCGTGAGGCACCGCGCCCGGCCACGGCAAGCCTTACTTATTTTAAATCACCTTGTTTTACGGACACTAAACTCAGAAACGTGAGGCCTGGGATCAGCATCAGGCTGGACAAGTACTGCAGAGGCCACCTGCTGCCCCGCCCGGTCACTAAGCACCTGCAGGTCACCCTGCGCAGGGCAGGGGCAGGCTCCACCAAGCACAGGGCAGGGGCCAGCCTCCACCGAACACAGGGCAGGGGCAGGCTCCACCAAGCACAGGGCAGGGGCCGCCTCCACTGAGCTGTCACCACCACAGGACACCTGGAAACACAAAGGAACAGGGCCCAGAAGCAGGGTCCTAAAGCATGGCAGCTGCTGCCTGAGCAGGCCTGGGGGTGAACGCAGTTGTGGGAGGCTCACAAAGGGACATCATCTTGGGGAAGGGGGATTGAGGCAGCCATGGTGGCTCTGGGAGGGACAGAGGGGCCAGATCCCAGAGCTGCCCGCTTGGCTCATTCTGAGCTGGCCTCTCACAACCCATCAGAGTGGTGGATTCCCTGAGGCTGGTCATGGGGCCGGACATCTTGTGACCACAACTCCCAGGGCCTGAACGAAGGGGGCAGCTGTCCTCAGGCTGGCCTGTCCTGCTCAGACCGGAGGCCTGGTCGGGTTCGAGGGCTCAACTCAGGTGGGCCTGGGCTCTCAGGGTGGGGTGACCTCTCTCACAGAGGTCTCATGTGGCCCCGGACCCCACACCAGGGCCTGGGTCTCTCCCAGGTTCCCACACACCCAGGGGAGCGGCCATAGGATCCAGTCCTGCCCTGGCCTTGGGTCGCAGGCAGGAGCCCCACCCTCCATGGCCACCACCTGCCAAACAGGGGTGGGAGCTCTGGGCAGGACCACTCGGCGGACCGTACGGCAGTTCCCCCACATGTGGGAGCTTCTCAACCCAAAGGCCTGGCTGGAGGCTAGAGAGGGAGGGTTCCAGGAGGCCACCCCACCCACGGCTGCCTGATACTCATTACTTCTGAAGTTAAAAAAAATAGTGGATACGAAAAAGTTTATTTAAAATCAAGTCATTCATGCTCAGCACTAAGTATTTACCACCACGATCTCATCACCGATGGACAACCACTGTTAATATTTCTGTGTAGTTCATTTCACTGTTTATGTATATACGGTTTTCTTTCTACGTAGTAGTAATACTACGATATATGTAATTTTAACATTTTTCATATGAAATTTTGATACAAATGTTTTAATTCTAAAATATAATTCTGGGTCAGGCATGGTGGCTCATGCCTTTAATCCCAGCACTTTGGAAGGCGAGGCAGGTGGATCACCTGACGTCAGGAGTTCGAGATCACACTGGCCAACATGGTGAAACCCCACCCATCTCTACTAAAAATACAAAAATTAGCCGGGCGTGGTGGCACATGCCTATAGTCCCAGCTACTTGGGATGCTGAGGCAGGAGAATCACTTGAACCCAGGAGG
>NW_012098097.1:16902704-16903561 GCF_000951045.1 Mandrillus leucophaeus
TTTTTGAGACGGAGTCTGGCCCTGTTGCCTAGGCTGAAGTGCAGGGGCATGATCTCAGCTCACTGTAACCTCCGCCTCCTGGATTCAAACAATTCTCCTGTCTCAGCCTCCCGAGTAGCTGGGATTACAGGTGCCCACCACCACACCCAGCTAATGTTTGTAGTTTTAGTAGAGACGGGGTTTCACCAAGTCGGCCAGGCTGGTCTCGAACCACTGACCTCATGATCCACCCGCCTCGGCCTCCCAAAGTGCTGGGGTTACAGGCATGAGCCACCGCGCCTGGCCAAGGGTGTTTTCAGATGTAATCAAGTTAAGATGAGGTCATACTGAGTTAGGTGGGCCCTAAATCCAATGGCTGGTGTTCTTAAAAGCACAGAGAGATTTGGGGACACAGACACCCAGGGGAGAAGGCTGTGTGACGACAGACAGCAGGGACTGGAACGGTGCTGCCGCCGGCCACAGAATGCTGAGGGCTGCCTGCAGCACCCCAGAAGTCGGGGCAGTCAGGAAGGATCCCCGCTTAGAGCCTGCCGAGGGAGCGTGGCCCAGGCAACACCTTCATTCTGGGCTTCTGGTCTCTAGAACTGTGAGAGAGTAAATCTCTGCTTCAATTTGTCCAAAAGCCCCTTCACCCACCGGCTCTGGAGCCTCCACCTCCCTCCACGCCCCTCCCGTCCAGGGCTGGGGGAAGGGTGCCCAGAGGTCAGGGGTATCGAAGACCCTCCGTCCAGGGCCGGGGGAAGGGTGCCCAGAGGTCAGGGGTATCGAAGACCCTCCCGTCCAGGGCCGGGGGAAGGGTGCCCAGAGGTCAGGGGCATCGAAGACCCTCCTGCCCAGTGCCGGGGGAAGGGTGCCCA
>NW_012098097.1:16903611-16905729 GCF_000951045.1 Mandrillus leucophaeus
CATCGAAGACCCTCCTGCCCAGTGCCGGGGGAAGGGTGCCCAGAGGTCAGGGGCATCGAAGACCCTCCTGCCCAGTGCCGGGGGAAGGGTGCCCAAAGCTCAGGGGCATGGAAGACTTTTGTTTGTGGGCCCCTCCCACACCCCCGATGATGCCCAGGTCCGATGACGCTGGCCTCTGCGTCTCTCCAGTGTCAAACCAACACGACGTGATTTGAACCCGCGAGTGACCACAGCATTCTCTCCTCAAACACGCGCGGCATCCTGAGCTGGAAGAAACAGGCTTTATTTCCAGATGAATTTTATTAATCTAACGTCATACTCTTCATACTTATCTATTCACTTTTTCCTACTAAGACAATAACTTCTGGCCTTATGTATTAGGGTCACTAGAGTTTAATATGTATGTTTAAGCCTGTGTAAACTCGTTTTTGCTTTTATTTTTAGTCAAACAAAATGCCAGTTCTATCATGAGTCACAAATATAAATAACACACCAGTTGATTCAAATTCATGAGCAAACTTCACTTGGGGGAGGGTGATTAATTAATTATTAGCTGCAAGAGGTTGGGATACGCAACCCACAGAGTAAAAACAGCCTGAGGCTCATTCGTAGCTGAGAAAACCCCAAGATCTGTTACAACGGCCTCGCTGTTCTCCACTGCCAGCCTTCTGGGGCTCTCTCTGCAGGACGTGGCCGCCAGCTTCTGTGAGAGGTGCTGGCGTCCTCGGAGAGACCGAGAAGCCAAGTACAGGGTCCCCAGATAACCAGCCCTCCTGACTGGCTGCCGACCACGCAGGGCAGGTGCCTTCAAGACTTTACGCCCCCAGCCAGGCGCGGTGGCTCACACCTGTAAACTCAACACTTTGGGAGGCCGAGGCAGGAGGATCGCTTGAGCCCAGAAATTCAAGACAAGCCTGGGTGGCATAGCAAGACCCTCTCTCTACTAAAAATAAAATAATTAGCCGGGCATGGTGACATGCACCTACAGTCCCAGCCAACTGGGGGGCTGAGATGAGAGGACTGCTTGAGCCCAGGAGGTCAAAGCGCCATTAAGCTGTGATCGCACCACTGCACTCCAGCCCGGGCAATAAGCCAGACCCGGTTTCAAAACTGACTTTACCTCCCTGAAAGTTTTCGTTCCATGGTGCTGAGCTTCCACCAGTCCATCCTTCTCTCTGCCAGCTAGGGCCCAAAACACATTAAGTCACCATCACGCCCAGCTAATTTTTAAACTGTCTGTAGAGACGAGGTTTCCCTATGTTTCCCAGGCCGTTCTGAACTCCTGAGCTCAAGCGATCCCAAAGTGCTGGGATTACAGGTGTGAGCCACCATGCCTGGCCCTCATGACCACTTTTAAAAATTGTTTTGGGCCAGGTGCGGTAGCTCATGCCTGTAATGCCAGCACTTTGGGAGAGCGAGGCGGGTAGATCACCAGGTCAGGAGTTTGAAACCAGCCTTTCACCAACATGGTGAAACCCCGCCTCTATTAAAAATAGCAAAAAATTAGCTGGGGCGTGGTGGCAGGCGCCTGTAATCCCAGCTACTCAGGAGGCTGAGGTAGGAGAATTGCTTGAACCTGGGAGGCGGAGGGTGCAGTGAGCTGAGATCACGCCACAGCACTCCAGACTGGGTGACAAAGCGAGACTCTGTCTCAAAAACAAATAAATAAATAGTTTTGTTTGGGCCTGGCGTGGTGGCTCACGCCTGTAATCCCAGCCCTTTGGGAGGCTGAAGCAGGTGGATCACCTGAGGTCAGGAGTTCAAGACCAACCTGGCCAACATAGTGAAACCCCGTCTCTACTAAAAATAGAAAAATTAGCCAGGCATAGTGGTGCACGCCTGTAATCCCAGCTACTCTGGACACTGAGACAGGAAAATCGCTTGAACCCAGGAGGCAGAGGTTGTAGTGAGCCAAGATCACACCACTGCACTCCAGCCTGAGCAACAGAGTAAGACTCTGTCTCAGAAAAATTAAAAAATTGTTTTGTTTGATGAAGTCTAGATCTCTAACATTTATATGCCCAAGCCCCTTGGATGCTGTTGCTCTTTTAAGGTTTTGTGTGTATACAGCTAATGAAGCTGAAGAATCTTGGGAATAAAGTTGAAAATAAAGGTTAA
>NW_012098097.1:16908244-16910713 GCF_000951045.1 Mandrillus leucophaeus
CAAATCCATGGCTGTCTGCAGAATCAGAGGGAGCACGGAGTGTGCACGCGTGTCCCCGGGGAGCATGGAGTGTGCATGTGTGTCCAGGGGAAGATCTGCAGAATCAGAGGGAGCACGGAGTGTGCACGCGTGTCCCCGGGGAGCATGGAGTGTGCACGCGTGTCCAGGGGAAGATCTGCAGAATCAGAGGGAGCACGGACTGTGCACGCGTGTCCCCGGGGAGCATCTGTCCAAGGCAGAGAGGAAGGAGCAAACCCCAGCAACTGGGTCACTCAGTAGCGGAGTTCTGATGCTCCTCTCCAGGAAGAGAAGCTCCCTCTGAGGAGGGTTTTCCCAACATTAAACACTGGAAACAGGGGAGGGCCAGGCCCTGCACCTGCACCCCCGTCCGTCCATGCACCGTGTAGTCCTGAGGGAGTAGCTCAGCCTCTCTGGGCCTCACAATACATCCTCTCTCGAGATGACTCCCCCTCAGTAAGTGAGGGTTATTATCATCAGCTCTTAGCAAAAATGAAACAAAGAAAGAACAATGGGATTTTTATGCTGGGAAAAGGATGCTGAAGAAACAGTCAGGAGAAAGGATTGGAGAAGACGGTGAGGCCCTCATGCTGGGGAAAAGGGTGGGAGGCAAGAGGTGGTGGCATCTGGTGTAGTTAATCCACCTCCCTCCCTGTCACTAATAAACAGGCACGGTGCCTCACGCCCATAATCCCAGCTACTCGGGAGGCCAAGAAGGGAGGATTGCCTGAGGTCAGGAGTTCGAGACCAGCCTGACCGACAGGGTGAAACCCCATCTCAACCAAAAATACAAAAATTAGCCGGGCCTGGTGGCGTGCGCCTATAATCCCAGCTACTCAGGAGGCTGAGGCAGGAGAATCGCTTGAACCCAGGAGACAGAGGTTGCGGTGAGCCGATGTCACAACATTGCACTCCAGCCTGGGCGACAGAGCAAGACCCTGTCTCAAAAAATTTTTAAAAATGTGCAAAAGGCAGAAAACTCAGCACTCAGAGAAGGGTCACAATTTGGTGTTAGAAACACCAGCTGGGGTGGCGGAGAGACAGGGCCCTGCCGTGCCCCGACAGTATCCTGGGCCAGCCTGGTGATGCCTTTCTCCTTCCACCCTTGCCTGGAGAGAAACGGAACTTCCAAGGAGAAAGAGCCTGAACCGGGGGCCCAGCTGCCAGACAGAAACGGGGCCAGGCCATCGGGAACCAGGGGGCCAGTGTGTGTGAGGTGTGCTGCAGAACAGAAGACACTTCCCTGGGTAACAGGCAGAGCAGGGGGGTCTGCACAGTCTGTGGACTCAGATTGCCGACAGGGTCCAGGATCCAAGAACTCCGCCCTCCAACTACAGACCAAGAGGAACACAAACGCCCAGGAGGGAGAATCCAGGCCTCGCTGACTGTATCAGAGCAAAGGGAACACCTGGGCACAGTTGCCTGGGCGAGGACAAGATGCATCTGACCGTCCCGGACAGCACAGGGCACGTCCACCCACAGAAAACAGAGTCTGACCGGGGGTACACACACGAGAGACAGGCAGGCCAACGGTGCAGACCCAGACCCACCAGTGGGCTCCAGGCTGGGACAAGGGTGGCCGTGCAATGTGGGGGAGCTGGGGTGGGGGGGCAGACATCCAGCTGAAAACAATGTGTCTTCATCCCTGCCTCAGGCCTCACCCCAGCTGGAGGCAGCCGCTCATGTCAAAGGTAAAACGATGCTTGTAGAGAACATTTTTGTTATCTGGGAGCAGCAAAAGTTTGTTAAACAGGACCCAAAGTCCTAACCACAAAACACTGATAATTTAGATTATGTTAAAATTAAGAGCTTCTGTTCATCCAAAGATACTATTAAAGGAGTGGAAAGGTAACGTGCAGATGAGTGTGGATATCCAGGACCACACAGCCGACAAAGGACTCACAGCCAGAATCTACGTTTTAAACACTCCTAGCAATCATTGAAAGAAATTCAACCAAAATGAAAAAACAGACATAAGACATGGGCATTTTTCTTCTTTCTTTTTCTTTCTTTTTTTTTGAGATGGAGTCTCGCTCTGTCGCCCAGGCTGGAGTGCAGTGGCACGATCTCAGCTCACTGCAAGCTCTGCCTCCTGGGTTCCTGCCATTCTCCTGCCTCAGCCTCCCGAGTAGCTGGGACTACAGGTGCCTGCCAGGCGTGAGCCACAGCGCCCGGCCTTTTTCTTTTTTTTTTAATTTTTGGAGACGGAGTCTCACTCTGTCACCCAAGCTGGTGTGCAGTGGTGCGACTGCAGCTCACTGTAACCTCTGCCTCCCGAGTATAAGCGCTTCTCCTGCCTCAGCCTCCCACATAGTTGGGACCATAGGCGCAGGCCCAGCTAATATTTTTTTGTATTTTTAGTAGAGACAGGGTTTCACCATGTTGGCCAGGATGGTCTCAAACTCCTGACCGCTGGTGATCCACCTGCCTCGGCCTCCCAAAGTGCTGGAA
>NW_012098097.1:16912818-16913929 GCF_000951045.1 Mandrillus leucophaeus
GCCTGTAATCCCAGCACTTTGGGAGGCCGAGACGGGCGGATCACGAGGTCAGGAGATCGAGACCATCCTGGCTAACACGGTGAAACCCTTTCTGTAATAAAAAATACAAAAAACTAGCTGGGCAAGGCAGCAGGCGCCTGTAGTCCCAGCTACTCAGGAGGCTGAGGCAGGAGAATGGCGTAAACCCAGGAGGCGGAGCTCGCAGTGAGCCGAGATCGCGCCACTGCACTCCAGCCTGGGCGACAGAGTGAGACTCCGTCTCAAAAAAAAAAGAAAATAAAGGTTAAAAACGTCTCTGAATGCGAACAGTACCCACAGCAAGCACACACCAGCTGACTCCGCTGTTGCCTCTGATGCCCCTTGCCGCTCTCTTCACTCCAAAAGCACCCAGCACGGAGCAGCCTGCGCTCCTGGGACAGGAGGAACAGTGAGCAGGTGTGGCTGGCAGGATGAGGCAGGACTGTGGGTCTGCCTGCTCCAGCTGCGTCCACTCTCCACCACAGCGGTGCCCGGTGCCAGGCTGGTGGACAGCCGGGTGACAGACTCAGGGGCGATGGGTGGGCCTCCAGCCCCCCCAGAGCTGACCCTCTCTCTGCCTGGAGAAACCTGGCTGGCCTGTTTTGAGCCTCTCCCAGCCTGTCACTGGAAATCAGGTTCACCTGGGGCTGGGGTTCCAGAAGTAACGGGTCAAGCTAAAGGATGGTCATCAGGGTGGGAGCGGACCCCGCAGGACACAGGTGAGGTGGGGCTGAATTGAGGGTTTCTAATGGGAAAACTTGATACAAATGCAATGGTGTTATTTTCAAATGCACAGAAACATTTATGACACAATTTTTAAAACACAACATATTTTAAAAATTAATTTGCTCACAAGTTGTACTGCAGGAGTTAAAGAAATAGAAAACTGGCCGGGAGCGGTGGCTCACGCCTGTAATCCCAGCACTTCGGGAGGCCAAGGCAGATGGATCACAAGGTCAGGAGTTCAAGACCAGCCTGGTCAAGATGGTGAAACCCCATCTCTACTAAAAATACAAAAAATTAGTCAGACATGGTGGTGGGCGCCTGGAATCCCAGCTACTCAGGAGGCTGAGGCAGAGAATTGCTTGAACCC
>NW_012098097.1:16917040-16918979 GCF_000951045.1 Mandrillus leucophaeus
GGGGCCCAGCTGCCAGACAGAAACGGGGCCAGGCCATCGGGAACCAGGGGGCCAGTGTGTGTGAGGTGTGCTGCAGAACAGAAGACACTTCCCTGGGTAACAGGCAGAGCAGGGGGGTCTGCACAGTCTGTGGACTCAGATTGCCGACAGGGTCCAGGATCCAAGAACTCCGCCCTCCAACTACAGACCAAGAGGAACACAAACGCCCAGGAGGGAGAATCCAGGCCTCGCTGACTGTATCAGAGCAAAGGGAACACCTGGGCACAGTTGCCTGGGCGAGGACAAGATGCATCTGACCGTCCCGGACAGCACAGGGCACGTCCACCCACAGAAAACAGAGTCTGACCGGGGGTACACACACGAGAGACAGGCAGGCCAACGGTGCAGACCCAGACCCACCAGTGGGCTCCAGGCTGGGACAAGGGTGGCCGTGCAATGTGGGGGAGCTGGGGTGGGGGGGCAGACATCCAGCTGAAAACAATGTGTCTTCATCCCTGCCTCAGGCCTCACCCCAGCTGGAGGCAGCCGCTCATGTCAAAGGTAAAACGATGCTTGTAGAGAACATTTTTGTTATCTGGGAGCAGCAAAAGTTTGTTAAACAGGACCCAAAGTCCTAACCACAAAACACTGATAATTTAGATTATGTTAAAATTAAGAGCTTCTGTTCATCCAAAGATACTATTAAAGGAGTGGAAAGGTAACGTGCAGATGAGTGTGGATATCCAGGACCACACAGCCGACAAAGGACTCACAGCCAGAATCTACGTTTTAAACACTCCTAGCAATCATTGAAAGAAATTCAACCAAAATGAAAAAACAGACATAAGACATGGGCATTTTTCTTCTTTCTTTTTCTTTCTTTTTTTTTGAGATGGAGTCTCGCTCTGTCGCCCAGGCTGGAGTGCAGTGGCACGATCTCAGCTCACTGCAAGCTCTGCCTCCTGGGTTCCTGCCATTCTCCTGCCTCAGCCTCCCGAGTAGCTGGGACTACAGGTGCCTGCCAGGCGTGAGCCACAGCGCCCGGCCTTTTTCTTTTTTTTTTAATTTTTGGAGACGGAGTCTCACTCTGTCACCCAAGCTGGTGTGCAGTGGTGCGACTGCAGCTCACTGTAACCTCTGCCTCCCGAGTATAAGCGCTTCTCCTGCCTCAGCCTCCCACATAGTTGGGACCATAGGCGCAGGCCCAGCTAATATTTTTTTGTATTTTTAGTAGAGACAGGGTTTCACCATGTTGGCCAGGATGGTCTCAAACTCCTGACCGCTGGTGATCCACCTGCCTCGGCCTCCCAAAGTGCTGGAATTACAGGTGTGAGTCACCACGCCCAGCCAACTTGGGCATTTTTCAAAAGAGGAAATTCGCATACACGTATGAAAAGGTGCTCAATTAGTTATCAGAGAAATGCAAAGGCAAACTGCACACCACCCAGAAAGAGAGAGACAGTCCCGTGCTGGGAGGGAAGGTGACGGAGCCGGGGCCTCCGGCTTTGCTGGTGGGAGCACCAAGTGAAAAATGCTTTGGGAGAATCTACTACGGGGAAACCTACATAGACATTTGCATGCCTGATACCCAGAGATTCGCACGCACAGGTAACTTTCAACAGAAACGCGAAGGATATGTACCAGGAATGTTCGCAGCAGAACAAGTCGTAATAGTCAGAAACCAGAAACCACCCGAATGCCCGTCACCCGCAGGAGGGAGAAATAAATCGTGGTAGAGTCACAAAAGGGAAGTCAACACGCCATGAGAATTAACACCCCACAGCCTCACACAACACGGCAGAGGCTCATTCACATAATGGGGGCCAGAGACAGTCACAGAAGTGCACGTAGGGCGAGGCGCGGCGGCCCACGCCTGCAATTCCAGCACTTTGGGAGGCCGAGGCAGGCGGATCACTTGATGTCAGGAGTTCCAGACCATTCTGGCTAACAAAGTGAAACC
>NW_012098097.1:16920184-16921829 GCF_000951045.1 Mandrillus leucophaeus
CTGGGTGACAGAGCAAGACTCCGTCTCTAAAAAAAAAAAAAAGGAAAACTCCAAAACTAAGAGAAAATTAGGAGAGGAAAATAATGTCTTTACTGAACTAATCAATAAGTTAAAACAGCTAGAACAGTTTACTGAAATCAGAATTATCAACAAAAAGGAAAGGCATAAGAAAATCACAAAAATTCAGGCCGTGCACTGTGGCTCACACCTGTAATCCCAGGTTTGCGGAGGCTGAGCCAGGCGGATCACCTGAGGTTAGGAGTTCGAGACCACCCTGGCTGACATGGCAAAACCCTGTCTCTACTAAAAATACAAAAACAAATTAGCCCGGCATGGTGGTGGGCACCTGTAATCCCAGCTACTTGGGAGGTTGAAGCAGGAGAATTGCTTGAATCTGGGAGGTGGAAGTTGCAGTGAGCCGAGATCACACCACTGCACTCCAGCCTGGACAATAGATTGAGACTCCGTCTAAGAAAAAAATATATATATAATACACACACACACACATACACACACACACACACCCCTGGAAACTCAAAGAGTACATGCATACTAGAAGTTTAACACAAAACATTCAACTCTGAGACATGGTCTGGTTAAGCAGAAGAACTGTGAGACAAAAAGAAAGAATTCCTCAGAAATTCACGAAGGGAAGGACAATCCTCCACACCGGGAAAAATCAGCCGACCTTGGGCTTCACCACAACCCACGCGAGCCAGGAGACGGTGGAATGACAGCTGCAAAGTGTTGGGGAAGAAAACAAATCTAAGAGTATTATACCCAGCCAAGATATCTTTGTATCGTTCAAAGAAAGACCACGGGGAGACATTCTCAGACACAAAAACACTCAGGAAATACTCGAGTCCTGAAAAAAACGACTGATAATGAAATCTAGCTAATTAAGAGAGAGACAGCACAATGAACAAAGACAGAAATGGTAAAAGGACTTTGGTGAGCACTGACTATATTTAAATGTTGAATTGATACTAAATTCTTGTGGGCACTACAGCCACAATACAGAAGCAAGGGCTAAAAACCTGAACAATATAAAAATAACGGCCAGGGCTACAAAACTCAGGATGAGTCGGGTGGAGGGGATGGAGTGTGGAGTTACGAAAGCCCTCACCTTTCTTTTTTTTTTTTTTTTGAGACGGAGTCTCGCTCTGTTGCTGGGCTAGAGTATAGTGGCACAATCTCAGCTCACTTTCACCCTCTGCCTCCTGGGTTCCAGCAATTCTCCTGCCTCAGCCTCCTGAGTAGCTGGGATTACAAGCGTGCAGCACCACGCCCGGCTAATTTTTGTATTTTTAGTAGAGATGGGGTTTCACCATGTCGGCCAGGCTGGCCTCAAACTCCTGACCTCATGACCTGCCCACCTCAGCCTCCCCACGTGCTAGGATTACAGCTGTGAGCGACCGAGCCCGGCTGCCCTCACCTTTCAGTAACAGAAGCACTTATATTCACTGTTTCTCAGTGAAACAAGTCATTTAAAAAAAAAAAAAAAAAGCATGGCCAGCTGCTGTGGCTCAGGCCTATAATCCCAACACTTGGGGAGGCCAAGACAGGAGGATGGCTTGATCCCAGGGAGGTCAAGGCTGCAGTGATCTGCAATCCTCACCATTGCCTTCAGCCCAGGCAGCAGAGA
>NW_012098097.1:16922144-16923545 GCF_000951045.1 Mandrillus leucophaeus
TGGTGCGATCTCGGCTCACTGCAACTTCTGCCTCCCAGGTTCAAGCGATTCTCCTGCCTCAGCCTCCCAAGTAGCTGGGATTACAGGCATGTGACACCATGCTCGGCTAATTTTGTATTTTTAGTAGAGACGCGGGTTTCTCCATATTGGTCAGGCTGGTCTCCAACTCCTGACCTCAGGTGATCCGCCCGCCTTGGCCTCCCAAAGTGCTGGGATTACAGGTGTGAGCCACCGCACCCGGCCCGGTGGGAGGTTGTATTTTTAGCCTAAACCCTCTCTCCCTGTCAAGGGAAAGCATTTAGGAGAAAGCATTGGTCCGTTGTTTTGGGTCGTCCTCAGTTCAGCATGTAGCAACCAAAAGTCATGCAGCAGAAGCATCCCTGAGCCGCCGTTCAAACCAACCAGAAGGAAGTTTCACAAACATTCTGTGCGTGGCTCTTCTCACGCATGCCCCGTGGCACTCACCTTCAATCAAACTCAACACCGTCAACCGTCTGCTCCCCCAAAACACGCACAGCTCTTACAGGGCCACATTCGTCTGGGCTACACGTTGTCGGGTGCTCTATTCCTCCAGCTCTGGTAGGGTTCATCCCTCACTGAGCCCAGCCCCCGAGGGCACCGTGCGGACAAAGTGCCGTCCTCCAGGCGCTCCATCTCCAGGGCAGCGCTGGCCCCCAGACTTTGCCACGGCGACATCCGAACTATCTAGAAATGTGACTAATGGAAGCTTTTTGTTTTGTTTCCTTATAATGACACTTCCACAGCCACACGTGGCTCATGGCATGTGACTGGACACCACGGTCCTAGAGACCTGCCGCCCAGCGGGGAGTGGGGTGGGGACAGGTAAGACGCAGACTCCCCTCCTGCCCCACGGAGCACACTCTGCACCCACCGGCTGCGAGAGACTCCCCGGCGTGCTGCAGTTTAAGGAAGCCTCCGGGTGCTGGTCGTGAGCCCAAGCCCATCTCAGCTGCTCCCCCAAACTCTGTGCCCCCTCCTCACCCCCTTCCCTAAGCTGAGGTGTGGCCGGGTACCTGAGTCTCACCCCACGCTCCACAGTCTCAGGCCACCCCCTCCAGCCGTGCCACGCTCCCCTCCCTTGGTCCTCATGCAGCCTGCCTGGAGCTGCCCGTAGGGGACGGCCTGCACCCTCTACTCTGCAGCCTCAGATCCCGCTTCCTCCCACCGGCTCTGGCAAAGCTCGTCTCTGGCAGGACCCTTCCCAGGCCCCAGAGCTGACAGAGCCTTCCCACCAAGACTCCATCTCCACGCCTCGGCTCCCCTCCTCCGCCCAGGACCCAGAGGGGGGTCTCTGTTGGAAGTGTGGGTTCCGCCCCGAGGCGTGGCAGGCAGGTGGGCACAGCGGGGCTCCGTCCACAGCCGCAGGGTCGGCCTCGTCCG
>NW_012098097.1:16926065-16931586 GCF_000951045.1 Mandrillus leucophaeus
GGGTGGGGCTTAGGGGGTCGGTCCAGTTCGCGGACGCGGCTGGAAGGCCCCCCCGCAGGCCGCCTCGCCGCAAGAGTCCCTGTCGCCGTAGAATCCAGGCTCGCGGTCTCTCCCCACAGTTCATCCAGGGCCTCGTCCTTGCCCCATTTACGCGGCGTGCCTGAATGCCTGTGTGTGCACATGCGCCTGTGTACGTACGCATGTGTTCGTGTGTGTGCATATCTGCGTGTGCATGTGTGCCTCTGCAGGTGTCTGCACATGTATGTGTCTGCGTGTGCACGTGTGCCTCTGCAGGTGTCTGCACATGTATGTGTCTGCGTGTGCACGTGTGCCTCTGCAGGTCTGCACATGTATGTGCATGTGTGCCTTTGCAGGCATCTTTGCATGTGTGTGTCTGCGTGTGCTGCTTCTGTCTATACATGTGCTCCTATGTGTGTGTGCACTTGCTTGTTTGTGCATCCATGCATGTGTTTGTGTGTGTGCTGGAGAAGATGGGGTGGGACCCCTCCAGCCTTTAGGCTTCTCTTCTGCTCTCAAGAGCAAGGGGTGCCAGGGCGAGTCCTGCCCTTCGCTCTGAGGGTCTCACCAGGTGGACACTGGTTTATTTGGTGCAAAATTCAGGCAGCAGGCAAGCGGCGAACTCCGTCCAAGAAGAAGGATAATGCCTCCCCCACTTCATCCCCTCCACCCTGCGTTGTGTAGGGAACTGCTCTAGACCCCATCAGAAGTTTTTTGGGGGGAGGAACAGAAGAAGGAGCAGAAGAAGAATTACAAAAGAGACTGAAGTCAAGATTATTATATTTGTCATTTGCACTCATTTGGACCTGGAAAATGTTTACTTCGGAATGCCAATTTAGTTTGCATCACCTGTTCTTCTTCATTGATTGATTAGTTGCTTTAGTTACTAATGCAGTCACCTTTTTTTTTTTTTTTTTTTTTTTTGAGACAGAGTCTTGCTCTGATGCCCAGGCTGGAGTGCAGTGGCGTAATCTTGGCTCACTGCAACTTCCACCTCCTGGGTTCAAGCCTCCCAAGTAGCTGGGATTAGAGGCATGTGCAACCACACCCAGCTAATTTTTGCATTTTTAGTAGAGATGGGATTTCGCCACCTTGGCCAGGCTGGTCTTGAACTCCTGACCTCAAGTGATCCGCCCACCTCGGCCTCCCAAAGTGCTGGGATTACAGCACTATTATTATTATTTTTTTAAAGGCAGTTCAGAGGAAGAAAAGAGGATGGAAGGTGGACACTAGAAAACTATAAGAAAGATGGCATTTAGTCCCTACCCCCACCACTCTGCCAAAAACTGGAAGAATTCAGGGGAGTTTCCTTCCCATCCCTAACCCTCAGTCTCCATGTTCCAATCAGCGGTGGGTCACATGGCTATTACCTAGTGAGGAAAGGGTACCTTTTTCTGCTCTCTCCCACCCACACATCCAGACTCACTGTACAGTAGGGGTCAGGAGGTCCTCAGCCCACCCTCGGGGTCACACCCAGCAGCCCAGCAGTGTTCACAGGGGGGCATGGAGAGGGGTGGCCAGACCACTTGCTGCAGAGGATCAATGATGGCGGAGCCCCTGCCTGCTCTTCTCCTGCCCCACAGAAGGTCCTCACCACGTCCTGGTTGTCGCCTCCAAGCTGGCCTTGGCTGTGCTGGAACATGGCCACTCCCACCTGGAGGGCCAGGTAAAATAACCACGGCAGAAGAGGGCTGTGTTCAGATATGGGCGCCCATCTTCTTGCCCCAAACATTGCTTTCACCAAACGGAGATGTTTATTTCTAAAGCCAAAGCAGAAGGGTTCCTCCCACCAGGGCCCCCAGCTTCCTGACGGACAGTGCTGTGGTGGGATACCTCTCCCTCCTCCCCAGTTTCAGTACATGTGTAAAGTCCAGGCAGAAGGTGGAGGTGTCTGGATAGCACTAGCCCACCTTCTGCCCAACTCAGAGCCAGGTTTCCAGACCTGTCCATCTCAGATCATCGGAACATTCCTCCCTGTGGCCAGGCTGAAATCTCCTTGAACGTCCACCTGCCCATGACCTGGGGCTGCTCTGGAGGCTAGGCCTCAGTGGGCAGAAGGAACGAAAGGAACATTTACTGATGCTTCTCCACGGGTAAAATGTCATCAGAAGGTGCAGGTGAGGCTGGGTGCGGTGGCTCATGCCTGTAATCCCGGCACTTTGGGAGGCCAAGGCGGGTGGATCACTTGAGGTCAGGAGTTCGAGATCAGCCTGGCCAACGTAGCAAAACCCCATCTCTACTAAAAATACAAAAATTAGCTGAGCACGGTGGCACTAGCCTGTAGTCCCAGCTACTCAGGAGGCTGAGGCAGGAGAATCGCTCGAACCCAGGAGGCAGAGGTTGCAGTGAACCTGTCACACCACTGCACTCCAGCCTGGGCAACAGAGTGAGATGCCATCTAAAACAAAAAACTAAAAAAAAGTGATCCTGTTTAGGCTTGTCTGCAATCAAGAGAAAACAGGAGACAAAGGTTTACCATGTATGAAGTGATGGTTGTCTGGGTTGAACGGGGTCTCTAAAAAGATTTATTGAAATCATACCTTCTGGAAGCTGTGACTGTGACCTTCCTTGGAAATACTTTGGTCTTTGCAGATGTAATCAGGTTAGGAGGAGCTCAGTAGGGTGGGCTCTAATGCAACAGGACCATGAAAGGGTCTCAGAGACCTGTGGGGGTCCACGGGGCCCACTGTGAAAGCTGCTGTTCTGAGCCATGCCCGTGCTCCTGCCCACCCCTGCCTGCGACCACGCAGGTGTGGCCCACGAGGAGACTCCAGCAGTGAGACGTGAGGGCGTCTGCTGGGGGTTCGCCAACAGGAACCCAGACTCCGAGTCCCCCGTCAGCATCCGGGCACCGTGGGTCCACCGCGAACCTCCTGTCTTGTGACACAGAGCAGCTCCCTGGTGCCACCTCCAGATGGATTTTCTGTTGCTGGAAGTTAAACCAGCCTCAGTAATTCACATAATATCTATTTCAGCATTTTCCCATGGAAGGGGTACAGGGAGGGGGCATTTTTCTTTTTTCTTCTTCCAAATTTAGCTTAAAGGCTAACATGTTTTTCATTTTTAAAATAGTTCGTCTGCTACGTGCAAACAGTGGAAATGCAACTTGAACTAGCCTAAGCAAGAAGTCGATTTTATGGAAGGATAGGTGGAGTGTCTCCTGACCGGCTGTGCTGTGGGAAAGGCCAGGTGTGGCCAGGCTGGAAGCAGCTGAGCCAGGGACCCAGTGCCAGTGAGGCTGGCCCACCTTCGTTCCTCCCGCGTTGCCCACCTGTCTTCCTGTCGCTGCAGAGGGGCTCCCTCCTCACAGGAGAAAACACGGCCCCCAGGTTTCACCCCTTGGAGAGAGAATGGCCTCACTCACTCTCAGGCCTGGTCCCCAAATTCCCATGTAAGGGAATTCCCCAGTGAGGACCAGTGCCCACCTCCAGGTGAATCAACCACAGCGGGGGTCTCATCGCGCTCGGGGCCCTGCATCTCTGCACCTTAGTGCATCCTCTGAACGCACGGAACTGAAACCCCAGCAGATGACGCAGTTTCCAGCCGGGAGGGCCAGCGGGGGCAGAGGCAAGAAGGTCCCAGCTGGACGAGGCTGGTGGGCGAGGCAGAGGCCGTCGCCAGGCCCCTCTCTGCTCTCCCCTGCACCCGCTGCCCTGGCACAGTCTCAATTCCCCTCTTCCCTTCAGAAGAAGAGCCCCCTGCCGGTGGTTCTCACGCTGGAGCAGGGCACGGCGGCCACACTCGGAGCCTCCCATCCCGCACTGGGGGCCCAGGAATCTGCATTTCCAACATAGTTACAGATGGTACTGATGCTACAGCTCCGGGAACTCCACTTTGAGAACTAAGTGGGGAGAGGTCTTTCCAAACACAGCTGCACCAGCGCCCACCCCCAACGGGAGACAGCGCATGCCTTCCGAATGCTCAGAGGGGAAGCCTGCGTCCGCCTCCCAGCCCTGTGGTCTCCAGTCTTCCCCGCGGTGAGGGCCCCAGGCACCGGCTCGTCCGCCTCCCAGCCCTGTGGTCTCCAGTCTTCCCCGCGGTGAGGGCCCCGGGCACCGGCTCGTCCGCCTCCCAGCCCTGTGGTCTCCAGTCTTCCCCGCGGTGAGGGCCCTGGGCACCGGCTCGTCCGCCTCCCAGCCCTGTGGTCTCCAGTCTTCCCCGCGGTGAGGGCCCCAGGCACTGGCTCCGCCCTTTAGGCACAGCGGGGAGGGTTCAGGGTTGGCTGCTGGCCATGGCTGAGACATAAGAGACCCAGGATGAGTGCTTGGGTGGCTTCTCCGTCCACCTGTGAGACCCCTGAGGGCCCACCTCGTTGTCTCACCTGACTCCCACCCAATCCCCACCTCAAACCTGACCCCCACTCAACCCCCACCTCTCACCCTACCTCTCAACCAACCCCCACCCAACCCTTACCTGACGTCTTCACACCCCACCTCAAACCTGACCTCACCTCTCACTCTGTCCTCACCCCTCACCCGACTCCCACCCAACCCTCACCTGACCTCTTCACACCCCACCTCTACTGCAGTCTGGCGCAGCCGGTGTCCCCTACTCACTGGCTGTGCCTCCCTGCAGCGCTGAGCTCGTGGCCCTGTTGTGGCTTCTGCTCCTGCCCCATGTGAGGGCACAGCCCACGTCTGCTCTTCCCAGCTGTTTTGCCGAGGACACCAGGCGACGTGTTTCTGGAATACTTCATGCCACTTCAGCACCTGAACAAACCAGGCCCTCGTTTTGCACGTGCGTGGCCCTTCTCACTGGGTCAGCACCCCTGGGTCCTTCAGGACTCCACCCGGGGTGGGGGGGCGACAGCTCCCGCAGGAAGCCCCTCTGCCCTGGTCCCATCAGAACCATCCACGGACACACCTGTCGCCTCCAGGGTGGGGCCGACCACACAGCAACACCCCCGGCCTCCCCCGGGAATGAACTTTGACTTCTCCTCCACGCTGACCGCGCAGCCCTGAAAGGTTTGTAGTGAACTTGTAGAAAATGGAAAACGTGATGCTGCTGGCCCAGCGTGTTTGGTTCTGTGGACCCAGCAGCCTGGTGTCTGACTTAGCAATTCCGTGACACTGCTGCTTCCACCGGCTGCAGAATCAAAGCTTTCAGGGGCGTGTCCAGCCAGCTCCTGAGTCTTTTCCGGGCCCCCCACTCGTGAGCCGGGTCAACCTAACGTGCGTTCGGCTCCCATTTATGTGAGGGTGGTGACGTTCTAACAACTTGAGACCACGACCATGCCCAGGGGAGTTTCCAGCGTGTTTCCAGACACAGCTGAGGCTGGGTGAGTGAGGGCTGAGATGTGCGGCCTCGGGCCTTTCCCCAGACCTGGCCCCTCCCTGGACACTCCCCCCACCCTGTCTGTCGTCCCCACACTCCCCTCAGCATTCATACACGGGGCACTGCTCTGTGTCCTGCACTCGGAGGAAACAGGGGGCTCAGGCAGGTGGGTGGTCTGTCCTCAGGACAATCCAAATCCCTGACCTAAACTTTTTTTTTTTTTTTTTTT
>NW_012098097.1:16936609-16938765 GCF_000951045.1 Mandrillus leucophaeus
GGTCCTGGTGGCTCCTGCCAGCATCTCCTGGGCAGCTGTGACTGCTGTTTCCACTGGGTCGAGGTGTCTGCCGTGGCCAAGCATGCAGTGGAGAGCATGGCCATAGGGACAGCAGGGCTGGGGGCAAGGGAGGATCCAGAAGCCTCTGGCCTGGGGCCGACGGATAGTGACCACCTCAGGACACCCGAGGTTCACCCATGTTCGCCTCCCAGAAACCCTGAGAGATAGGTTTCTGTGTTGGCCAGGCTGGTCTCGAACTCCTGACCTCAAGTGATCTACCTGCCTTGGCCTCCCAAAGTGACTCATGTCTGTAATTCTGGCACTTTGGTCGTTAACCACATTCACGCTGCAGTGCAGCCGTCACCACCCTCCCTCTCCAGGTCTTCTCTATCTCCCCAAACAGACCTTGGTCCCACTGAACCTCAGCTCTCCGTCCATTCTCCCCCACCCCTGCAACATCATTTACCTTCCGTCTCTACAGATGTGACGACTCTAGGGCCCTCGTATAAGTGGAATGACACAGTATTGTATTTCTGTGGCTGGCTTATTTCACTGAGCATAACGCCCTCCAGTTTCATCCATGTTGTAGCGTGTGTCAGAAGCACCTACGTTTTGGGGCTGGGTGCAGTGGCTCAGGCCTGTGATCCCAGCACTTTGGGAGGCCACAGTGGGCGGATCACTTGAAGTCAGGAGTTCAAGCCCAGCCTGGCCAACATGGTGAAACCCCGTCTCTACTAAAAATACAAAAATTAGCTGGGTGTGGTGGCACATGCCTGTGATCCCAGCTACTCAGGAGGCTAAGGCAGGAGACTCACTTGAACCCAGGAGGCAGAGGTTGCAGTGAGCCGAGATTGCACCATGGCACTCCAGCCTGGGAGACAGAACACGACTCTGTCTCAAAAAAAAAGTACTCCTTTTATTTTTTTTGAGACGGATTCTCGCTCTGTTGCCCAGGCTGGAATGCAGTGGCACAATCTCGGCTCACTGCAACCTCCATCTCTCGAGTTCAAGTGATTCTCCTGCCTCAGCTTCCCAAGTAGCTGGGACTACAGGCACGTACCACCATGTCCCAATAATTTTTTGTAATCATTTTTTCTTTCTTTCTTTCTTTTTTTTCTTTTTTGAGATGGAATCTCGCTCTGTCACTCAGGCTGGAGTGCAGTGGTGTGATCTCGGCTCACTGCAACCTCTGCCTTCCGGGTTCAAGTGATTCTCCTGCCTCAGCCTCCCGAGTAGCTGGGATGACAGTCATGAGCCACCACGCCCAGCGAAATTTGTATTTTTTAGTAGAGACGGGGTTTCACTGTGTTAGCCAGGATGGTCTCCAACTCCTGACCTTGTGATCCGTCCGCCTCAGCCTCCCAAAGTGCTGGGATTAAAGATGTGAGCCACCGTGCCCGACCCATGCAGCCTCTTAATGAACCACTTCCCACCCTCCGGAGCCAGGACCCCCCGGAGCCAGGCGGGGCATGCTGTGGACAGGGACGGGTCTGAGCTGGTCTTGAGTCGGTGGAACCCTGGAAGAAGTGGCTCCGTCATTCTGGTTGCCTGGGCCATCAGGCCCTGCAGGTGTGGATCTGGGACAGTGAGGATGCAGGACTGGTCTGCAGCTGCAGATTCCAAAGGCAGGAGCCCAGAGTCCCCATCTTCAAAGACTACCACTTTGCAGGTACAGTTTCAGTAGATTAATCTGGGGGCACACAAACATTTGGTCCATCATACGGCCCATGGTAGGGGGGTACCTGGCTACCACCGAGGGTGGGAACAAGCTGTGGAATGTGGAGCCCACCCTATAGAACCTGGGCGGGGAGGTGGGTGCGGCTGTCCCCTTGGCCTCTGGTCCAGGAGCCCTCGGATGGCCCTCAGTACTAAGGGAGGTTGTCTTCAACCCAGCCTGTCGATGCTTGGGCCCGAGGGTTCTTGGCTGGGGTGCACCCTGAGCACTGTGGGGTGTTGGGCAATGTCCTGGCCCCCGTACGTTAGATGCCAGCAACACCGCCACCTCCTGCAACAATCAGAAATGCCCCCAGAATTGTCAAAGTGGGGGTCCTGCCCTTCCCAACATTTGAAGAGAAATTTTATTTCCATGTGGCAGCCTCTCTCCCGAGAGCCTCATCCTGTCCCCGCACTGCAGGGCGCGTTCCCAATGTTGGCCT
>NW_012098097.1:16939125-16940766 GCF_000951045.1 Mandrillus leucophaeus
GCAGTGGTGTGATCTCGGCTCACTGCAACCTCTGCCTTCCGGGTTCAAGTGATTCTCCTGCCTCAGCCTCCCGAGTAGCTGGGATGACAGGAATGTGCTACCAGGCTGGGCTAATTTTTGTATTTTTAGTAGAGATGGGGTTTTATCATCTTGGCCAGGCTGGTCTTGAACTCCTGACATTATGATCCACCCGCCTTGGCCTCCCAAAGTGCTGGGATGACAGGCATGAGCCACTGCACCCGGCCCTGGCTGAATAATATTATTGTATGGAAATGCTGCTTGGGGTCCATCCATTCTTTCCTCGGCGGACACTTGGATGGCTTCGTCTCTTGGCCACCGTAGGTTGAGCTGCTGTGAACACTGTATACGCGCGCCTCTGCGTGGATGTCTGTTTGAATTTCTCCTGGGCATATACGTAGGAGTAGAATTGCTGGATCACGCGGTAGCTCTCCATTCGATGGTTTGAGGAGCTGCCAGACGTGGGTTGTGTTTTTGCAGCAAGAACTCATTCTGCGGTTTGTCCTGCAGTGGGTGTTTTGCGGCATCAGTCGACGGTCTCTGGCCTAGAGCATGGTTGTGGTGCGTGGGGGGCCCCACTGCGGAAGGTGGAGGGGAGGAGGAACACCTGCCACCTCCGGGCAATACACGAGGAATTTTTTTACGTAATGCGACATTTTTATACCATCAGACTATTGGAAAGTATTTCTTTCTTAAGTTTCATTCTCTGATGCCTAGATAAAAATAGACTGAGGAACTGTAAAAAGACACTGACCATATTTCCCTGAAAGCCAGGCACTCGAGCATCGGAACTAACTCTTCTTTTTTCTCTCCTCTGCTGTCAAGAAGTAAATAGAAACGAACAGCTGAGCAGTTTGGATGTACGTTTGCTGATGACTCACCAAGCATTCACAGCCAGGGGGCCAGTTGCTCTTCTGCTATAGAAAGAAAATCTATTTTGGCCGGGCGCGGTGGCTCACGCCTGTAATCCCAGCACTTTGGGAGGCTGAGGCAGGTGGATCGCGAGGTCAGGAGTTCAAGACCAGCCTGGCCAAGATGATGAAACCCCGTCTCTACTAAAAACACAAAAATTAGCCAGTCATGGTGGCAGGCGCCTGTAATCCCAGCTACTCCGGAGGCTGAGGCAGCAGAATCGCTTGAACCCGGGGGCAGAGCTTGCAGTGAGCTGAGATTGTGCCACTGCACTCCAGCCTGAGCGACAGACTCTGTCTCAAAAAAAAGAGACTCTGTCTCAAAAAAAAAAAAAAAAAAAAAGAAAGAAACAAAGAAAGAAAACCTACTTTAAGCAAAACTGTAACCTCATGGATGCCCCAGATGTACCAGAGCCCTGAAGACAAAACCCATTTTCACATAGGGCTCCTGCCACAGCCCCTGCCACTGCCCCAGCCACTGCCGCCATGCCTCACCCCCTTACCACCTGCCCTGCCCACTGCCCCCGTGCCCTGCCCCCTTACCACCCTTCCCACCCACTGCCCGGGTCCCTCTCCCCTTGCCACCCACCCAACCACTGCCCCCATGCCTTCCCCCTGCTCCATCCCCCACTCTCACTCCACCCACTGCCCTGGTTTTCCACCCCGTCTCCTGCCCCCATGCCGGGTCCCTGCTCCACCCACCCTGCCCACT
>NW_012098097.1:16942503-16945378 GCF_000951045.1 Mandrillus leucophaeus
CACTGCCCCCATGCCTGCCCTCTGCTCCACCATTCCACCTCTGCCCTCCTGCCATGCTCTCCCCATCCCTCTCTGCACACCCCACCTGCACCTGCTCATCCCCACCCTCAGCAGCCGGAGCTGTAGCTGCTGGACGGGTAGGGGAGGTCTGGGTGGGCCCGGGTGAGCCCATCGGAAGTGTGAGGGACCGAGGAGACCCCTCAGGTGTGTGTTCACAGACCCCAGGGTGATGAGGCTCCCACAGCCCAGGTGGGCGTGTCCTGCGTGGCCAGAGGAGCTAGGGGTGGGGGCCGGGGAAGACAGGGCCTCACACAAGGCTGGGCACAGCTCCTCTTGGCCTGTACCTGGGGAGGGCAGCACTGATCCCTGGGCAGGCTGCGGCTCGGGCCTGCCCAGCTCTACGTGGCTGCTGCCTGTCCTGGACCCCAGGCGTCCACACCTCATGCTAGGTGTTCTGCAGCCTCCAAGGCTCAGACCCTGGGTGTACACACCACATTCCAGTGGACACTGGAGTGTCCAGCCTCCAAGGCTTGTGTCCTTGTGTTCTTGCCCCACCTCCTGCCAGGTTTCTGCCCCGATGGTTCACACCAGGCAGACCCGAGTAGAGAAGATGGGACGGGTCTGGGCTCACATGGGTGCTCTATCGTTTCTGTTCCGGAAAGTTCGAGCAGACCCTCCCGCCCCCCGTTCCCGCCTGGCTCTACAGTTCAGAGCCGCCAGGGTTCCCACTCAGGCTCTGGGGAGCTTGAAAACCCCTCAGTTGTCAGGGAGAGGGATGCAGGCTAAACACACAGGCTTCAATTGGAGCGGGTGCTCCAGCTGTTGGTGGCCAAAGGCAACCCGTTCTGAGCTACGTGGCAGCTCCTAAGCTGGTCACGGCCCCCACAGCGGCCTGCACGGGCAGCCTCCCCCAGCACCAGTGCCTGCTGTGGGGAGAATCTTGGGTTTTGAGTGGGTCAAGCAGGACCGGCTTCAAGGAGGGCAGGGGGAGCATTGCTCCCTGGTCTCAGCCCAGGCCCTTGCCTGGGGAGGTCAGCAGCTGCGTCTGAGGGGGAGGTGGGGCTGCCAGAAGGAGCAGGGCACTGGAGGAGGGGAGGACAGGAAGGAGGTGGATGAACGGGGACCCTTCAACAGGCGCCACCTTTCAAAGCCAGAGCAGGCACAGCCATTCCCCAGGGTACGGGGGGACCCATCTGCTCTTCCTAGCACCACGGCAGCTTCACTTAGAATGGAGGTGATGCCACAGGCTGGTGGGAAGAGATGCCCCAGGCCCCTGCAGAGGCTGCACCAGCTGTGGGCAGCCCTGAGACGGCCAGACCCCACACAGGCTGACAGAAGCCACGTGGTGGACAGAAAGGCTCCGGCAGGCTCAGCTACGCCCCCTAGTTAGGGCCAACCCCCTCCTGGAAACACTTGTTTCTGTCCGTTCATGTCTTTAATCCACATCCCACCTGGCGTGTGTTGTGAGCTTCATTTTGCGTACTTGGAGGTGAGAGGGAGTGAGAACTTTGGCTGAGGTGGAATCCTGACTCCACCGCCTCCCAGCCAGGTTGCCAAGTTGTTTGGGCAGCAGTGCCCCCTCTGGGCCTCAGTTTCCCCGTGTCTCCAGTGGGAATGGCCCCTTGCACATGTGAGGTGTTTAGAGCTGCCGGCACAGGAGCTGCCCAGTTACATCAGCTGACATTGGCTGTTGGGTGCAGCCTCAGTTCTGTGCCCGTTACCCGCCAACACCACGGGTGTGCGCATTACCCAAGTCCAACAGAGTTTTGTTTAATTTTTGATGATTGCAGCACAGTAGCCAAACTCATCCTACTCATCAGCATATCCTGGGCATCTCAGGGAGCCACAAGATGAAAATGTGCCACCAGCTCCACCACTGCCCTGGGCCATCCTGGCCACAGTAGACACCATCTTTTTTTTTTTTGAGTCAGACTCTCACTCTGTCACCCAGTTTGGAGTGCAGCGGTGCGATCTCAGCTGACTACAACCTCCGCCTCCTGGGTTCAAGTGATTCTCCTGCTTCAGCCTCCCGAGTAGCTGGGATTACAGGCCCACGCCACCGCACCCAGCTGATTTTTGTATTTTTAGTAGAGACGGGGTTTCACCATGTTAGTCAGGCTGGTTTCCAACTCCTGACCTCAGGTGATCCACCTGCCTTGGCCTCCCAAAGTGCTGGGATTACAGGCACGAGCCACTGCGCCCTGCTGGGAGACACTTTCTGAGTGCACTGTGCACCAGGCTCTGTGGTAATGTCAGGGGATCCTCGGGGTGTCGCTTCGCCAGCTGGAAACCTCTGTGGCCGGTCGCACCTTTGCCCAAGTTTTTACTCAGGACCGCTGGGCTCGTTCTGTGCACTTGGTCTGGCAGGCTGTGCTCAGCTCATGGCACTGGTATGAATCTCAGATCTGCTAGGCATGGAGTGGCGAGGGGTATGTGAGCGAGAAATCATGAGGTCTGGCCACTGCACAGCCAGGCACCCCGGCCATGGTGGAGCAGGCCATTTCTGGTGCCACTGGGGGTACCCTGCGAGGCTGCAGCTGGACCAGGCGCCACCGTGCCTGGCCAAGAAAGTGTTTTCAAGAGTGACTTTTGGCCAGGCATGGTGGCTCATGCCTGTAATCCCAGCACTTTGGGAGGCCAAGGCAGGCAAATCACCTGAGGTCAGGAGTTCAAGACCAGCCTGGCCAACATGGCGAAACTCCATCTCTACCACAAATACAAAAATGAGCCGGGTATAGTGGTGTGCGCCTGTAATCCTAGCTACTCTGGAGGCTGAGGCGGGAGAATCGCTTGAACTTGGGAGGCAGAGGTTGCAGTGAGCTGACATAGCACCACTGCCCTCCAGCCTGGGCGACAGGGTGTGAGACTCCATCAC
>NW_012098097.1:16949743-16951146 GCF_000951045.1 Mandrillus leucophaeus
AAAAAAAAAAAAAAAAAAAAGTCCAAACGGTCAAGGCCATAGATAAAAACAGGGACATCCACAGGCCCTGGCTGAGAGAGGAGCATACAGGGAGGGGTTCACGCACTCCACGGCCTTTAGAGTACCTTTTAATTCTCTCATTCTTCTCTAAAGTGTTCCTTGGTTTATCTATTACCATTTGTAGATTTTCATCTGTTCTTTTTTTTTTTTTTTTTGAGATGGAGTTTTGTTCTTGTCACCCAGTCTGGGGAGCAATGGCACCATCTCGGCTCACTGCAACCTCCGCCTCCCGGGTTCAAGCGATTCTCCTGACTCAGCCTCCCAAGTAGCTGGGATTACAGGAGCCCACCACCACGCCCGGCTAATCTTTTTTGCTTTTTAAAATTGTGAAATGCAGTATACACACAGAAAAGTGCGTGAACACACACATACATACCATTTAATAAATAATTATAAAGTGATCCACCTGCCTTGGCCTCCCAAAGTGCTGGGATTACAGGCGTGAGCCACCGCACCTGGCCTCAGGAGAGGATTTGTGTTTGCTTCTCCCAATGTCCGGGGAAGCGAGATTTCCTAGTTGCTTTAGACTAAAATCTATACTTGAATTTTTTGTTTACCGTAGGTAATATTAATTAGGGTTGTAATCCATGCAAGGGCCGACTATGGGACCGGTTTCTATGAACCATCCTTTGCTGAAGGCTGAAACCTCTTCGTCTCCTGGCAGAGTTCCTCTTCAGGCCTTCTTGCAGTTAGTTCATCCCTGTGTTGAGAGCTGTGTTAGGGTTCTCCAAAGAGACGGAACCAGTAGGATGTAGACATAGATCCAGGACAGGAGACGGACGGGGGGAGCTGGCGTTTGCAAGGGCAGAGGCCGAGAAGTCTGTGAGCGGGAGACCCCGGGACTCGGGTAGCCGGGCTCAGCCCAGGTCGGAAGGCCTCGGAAGCGGGGAAGCCGAGGCCCTCCGCACGACCCACCCCGAATCCTGCCTTGTCAGGTTTCTGGGAATTCCTGGCCAGCCCAGCTGACGCCTGACACTGGCCGCAACAGCAGGGCTACCGTTAGCTGTCAGCCTCGGGGTCCAGGTCTAGCGGAGGTGTCTCCACTGCACCTGCACCCCGAGCGCGCCCGCCACTCCCTGTTCTCGGGTTCAGCAAACGCCCGGGGAAAAGCAGAGTCTTAACATTCTCGGCTCCCGGTACCCACACCTTGGGCTGACGTCCCTTGCTATTGGGTCAGCTCTTTGGAAAATATTATTTTAACTATTTCCATCAGCATTTCCACTTGTTTTGTGCAGGAGGGTTGAACTCAAACCGTCGGGGTCGGGGTTGGCGGGACAGGCTGAGCGGACCCCCTGGTCGGCCAGGCCCCGCCCCCTGACGTCATCTCCCCCACCCAATCCCCC
>NW_012098097.1:16956231-16956568 GCF_000951045.1 Mandrillus leucophaeus
GCTCCCGGGGTTCGTGCCCTGCGCTGCTGGTTAAGTGGGGTCGTTCTAGCCGGTGAAGCTGGTTAAGTCCTCGGCTTCCGTGGCTCTGGAGGTGCCCGTCCCCCGTGAGCCTCGGCCAGTGCGTTGCGAAACGGGGCGAAGGCGCTGCCCCCAGGCCAGCTGCTGCGCCTCACCACGCCCTGGCAGGCTCTGTCCTTCTGTTAGATTCGTTCTCTGGCCGGGCGCCGTGGCTCACGCCTGGAATCCCAGCACTTTGGGAGACCGAGGTGGGTGGATCACGAGGTCAGGAGTTCGAGACCAGCCTGGCCGACATGGTGAAACCCCGTCTGTACTAAAA
>NW_012098097.1:16956728-16958779 GCF_000951045.1 Mandrillus leucophaeus
AAAAAAAAAAAAAAAAAAATCATTCTCCTAGTTATTTACGTTTAATTCCCAGGACTGAATCCCACTTTCCATGATGTGGGGTCATCTTATTCTGGAACACGGATGTTCTCTCAAGACTCCCCTTTAAACCTTTGTTCTAGAGAGATCAGCTACGGGTCATCCTGTACGTGGCTTTTTTTTTTTTTTTTTTTTTTGAGACAGAGTCTTGCCCTGTTGCCCAGGCTGGAGTACAATGGTGCAGTCTCTCAACCTCACCTCCCTGGTTCAAGTGATTTTCCTGCCTCAGCCTCCTGAGTATCTGGGACTACAGGTGTGCACCTGGCTAATTTTTGTATTTTTAGTAGAGACAGGGTTTCACCATGTTGACCAGGCTGGTCTTGAACTCCTGACCTCAGGTGATCCCCCCGCCTCGGCCTCCCAAAGTGCTGGGATTACAGGCGTGAGCCACTGCGCCCAGCCCAGGCCTGGCTAATTTTTACATTTTTTGTAGACACAGGGTCTCACTATGTTGCCCAGGCTGATCCCAAATTCTTGGCCTCAAGCAACTTGTCTGCCTCGGCCTCCCAAAGTGCTGGGATTACAGGTGTGGAGCCACCTCACCCAACCCACAGTCCATTCTAAACACTTTATAAATATTGTTATCACTCCTCAAGAGAGAGAAGGTTACTGAGAAAGAAGATAAGCACTGTGTAAGCAGAATTTTCAAAACATTGTCTTTATAAAATAAAGGGAGAACTGGATCCTAGCTATACTTTTACTAGAGTAACTACTTGAGGAGAAAATAAGGGGTAATACTGAAAACAAAATGCAGAGAGATGGGAAGGAGGGTCTGTGAACCAGCTAGAGGCCAAGGCTCCGCCACAGAAATATCCACCTGGATGTAGCCCTAAGTTTCTTACTAAAGCCAAGAACACTGATCTCCAGAGTAGACCCAAGGTACAGTTAAGCATCCGCTGGGGTGCAGTAGTACAAAAGATTAACATAAGGGAGGAGGATGGGAGAAAACCAATTACACAAGGATGCGAGGGACAGATAAATAATCAAGAGGAGGTCAGGCACAGTGGCTCACAGTGGCCTGTAATTCCAGCACTTTGGGAGGCCGAGGTGAGCAGATCACCTGAGGTCAGGAGTTCGAGACCAGCCTGGGCAACATGGTGAACCACTATCTCTACTAAAAATACAAAAATTAGCTGGGTGTGATGGCGTATTCCTATAATCCCAGCTACTCGCGAGGTTGAGGTATAAGAATTGCTTTAACCCGGGAGGTAGAGGTTGCAGTGAGCTGAGATTGTGCCATTGCACTCCAGCCTGGGTAACAGAGTGAGACTCTGTCTCAAAATAAAACAAAAAAGGGCTGGGCACGGTGGCTCACACCTGTAATCCCAGAACTTTGGGAGGCCGAGGAGGGCGGATCACCTGAGGTTGGGAGTTCAAGAACAGTCTGGCCAACATGGTGAAACCCCGTCTCTACTAAGAATACAAATTTAGGCCGGGCGTGGTGGCGCACCCCTGTAATCCCAGCTAATTGGGAAGGTGAAGGCAGGAGAATCGCTTGAACCTGGGAGGCGGAGGTTGTAGTGAGCCGAGATTGTGCCATTGTACTCCAGCCTGGGCAACAAGAGTGAAACTCCGTCTCAAAAAACAAACAAAAAAACAAAACCACCACAACAAAAATACAAAAATTAGCCAGGCATGGTGGCGCGCACCTATAATCCCAGCTACTCCGGAGGCTGAGGCAGGAGAATCACTTGAACGCGGGAGGTGGACGTTGCAGTGAGCCGAGATGGCGCCATTGCACTCCAGCCTGCTGTGTGACAGAACGAGACTCCATCTCAAAAAAAAAGAGTGTTCCAAGCAGCGGTGACATGGTAGCCATGGTGGGGCACTGAGGCTGAGGAGGTGGGGACTCTGAAGAACTGAAAGAAGGCTGAGACAGCTGGAAGTCAGGAGCATGAGAAGAGTGTGTGTGTCTGTGTGTATGTTGTGTGTCCGTCTGTGTGTACATTGTATGTGTGTTGTGTGTGTGCATTGTGTGTCTGTGTGTGTGTAAG
>NW_012098097.1:16961491-16963354 GCF_000951045.1 Mandrillus leucophaeus
ACCGAGTGGTTTCTCTGATGACTGAAGCTTGTACTGGGGGCATCATTTTAAGGAGTGTGATGCATAGAGCCCGTGATTCCACATATCATGAGTTCTGCAGAATGAACGGCAGGCACTCTCTGCAACCAGGGGCGGAAGCAAGAGGAATCTCCCAGAGTGAGATACTGACCAAAGGCCTTGCTGCGGGCCGGGCACGGTGGCTCACGCCTGGAATCCCAACACTTCGGGAGGCTGAGGCGGGTGAATCACTTGAGGTCAGGAGTTTGAGACCAGCCTGGCCAACATGGTGAAACCCCATCTCTACCAAAAGTACAAAAATTAGCTGGGCATGGTGGCAGGCGCCTCTAATTCCAGCTACTCAGGAGGCTGAGGCAGGAGAATCACTTGAACCCAGGAGGCAGAGGTTGCAGTGAGCTGAGATCGCACCACTGCACTCTAGCCTGGGCAATAGAGCGAGACTCAGTCTCAAAAAAGAGAGGAAAAAAAAAAAACCCCATTGCAAACTCGGACGAGGCTGGGAAAGATTGTCAAATAATCAACACCTTTATCCCCCTCTTGCTTCACCAGAACCGACTTTCGGTCCTCAAAATGTCCTACCTACTAGCTGGACACGGTGGCTTACACCTGTAATCCCAGCACTTTGGGAGGCCAAGGTGGGCGGATGACTTGAGGTCAGAGTTTGAGACCAGCCTGGCCAACACAGTGAAACCCCGCCTCTACTAAAAATACAAAAAATTAGCCAGGCGTGGTGGCAGGCGCCTGTAATCCCAGCTACTCAGGAGGCTGAGGCAGGAGAATCGCTTGAACCTGGGAGGTGGAGCTTGCGGTGAGCCGAGATCACGCCACTGTGCTCCAGCCTGGGCGACAGAGTGAGACTCCGTCTCGAAAAGAAAAACAGACCCTCTCTGTGTGTCCTGAGACTGAGCAGTGGGTGTGTTGCCTTTTTCTGTGTATCGTCTGTTTAGTTGCTGCCTTTTGATTTGACAGTCATGCTGCAAAGCTTGGAGCCCAGCTGGCCGATTTACACCTTGAGAACAAGAAGCGTGGAGAGACGCTCCTGAAAGAGGCGGGCACAGTGGGTATGGCACTGCGCGGGCCGTGGGTGCTCCTGCCTAGAGGAGGACGTTCAGCCAGGGTGGGCTCAGGTGGGGCCGTGCAGCAGCCATGGGAGGGTCGGACGTGGGCTGATGCCAGAGCAAGGGAACGTCAGCCTCAAGCCGCATCTCAGTGCACTGAACACGGGGAATGTGATGCGTCTGTTGTGTCCTAAATGCATTTGAAAGACAAAACATTTGCTGGACGCGAGACGCGCCTAGTGTTCCAGTTGCTTTTACCTCTCGTTCCCGGGGAGAGTGGAAGCAGAGGCTCTCTGGCTTTCTATAAAAAGCCGGAGCTTGGACCACAGGGTCTGTTCCTGTAAAACAGTCATACTTGAGGCTCAGAATTACAGCCATCGTGTCTGACCTTTCTAGAGCGTAACGCGCTGTCAGGATTGAGGGAATTTTCCGGTATTGTAATCTGCTGACATTTGGAATCTGTGCGCAGCCCACGTGGTAAATGTGGGCAGATTAGCTGACGATCGGAACAGATCACCAAGGGTCTGCTGTACGAGACGTGCTGTTAGTCTGTTCTGTGAGGGTCCATGACGGGTCCCCCCAGGCTGCCTGTGTGGCGAGGATCCACTGAGAGGCCCCCCAGGTCGCCTGTCCTGCCCCTTCCTCCAGTCTTACAGAGTGTAGTCCATTGGGATTTTTCTTGAGTTAGGGAGACTGCAGAGGAGTGAGCTTATTTCTTTTCTTTTTCTTTCTTTTTTTTTTCTGAGATGGAGTTTCGCTCTTTTCCCCAGGCTGGAGTGCAGTGGCA
>NW_012098097.1:16964179-16965883 GCF_000951045.1 Mandrillus leucophaeus
GTGTCTTTGATGCTGACGTCTGCTGGAGCAGGCTCTGTTCGGGGTGTTCGGTGAGCTGGTGGAGACCCAGGCCCTGTTTGTCTCTGGCAGGGGCATAAGCTGGTAGGTGCTCACTGATGTCGTGTCTGAAGGTGAGTCAGTTTAGAGAGCGGGCGCTGGGATTCCTTGGAACTGATTTTCTTTCTTTTTTTTCTTTTGCTTGCAAGGGAGAGGAGGTGGGCAGGAGGAACGGCCCTTTGTGGACCAGTTTGGGTTTGACGTGGTGACGTGCTGTGGATACCTCCCCCAGGTGAGTGCACAGCGTTCGCCTCTATTTCACAATCAGGTCAGCAGTTCGGACACAAGGGTCGGGGGAACACACCCCCTTCCTTTTTTTGTGAGCTTTAGTAAAAGTATTTGCACCGTTTTTTCTTTGCTGATGTTTGAGAGGTTGACGTGAGATTGACCCACCTAATATGCTAGGTAAGCATGAAGAAACGGAGGAGGAGCAGCAAGTTAGGAGCTGGATTTCCAGGTGGGTAAAAATGAGGGAATTTCACAAATGTTTTGTTTTAGGTATACTAAACTCTCAAAGAGGGTGCAATGACAAGGGTTTGTTGGCTTTTGGTTGTATGATTTGATGGTTGCTTCCCTCCACGTTTCAGCCTGGGGAGTGCTGCCCGATGCCCAGCACGTGTGGCATGGATAGGGCTCCCGTCCTATCCTCGGGAGGAGGATACAGATGAACTTAGAAAACTTCCGGGGTTTCCTGGTGGGCACGGGGGCAGTAGAAAGACTTTGAAATGGGGAAGGTTGTCCAGAAACCTGCTTAGGGGCGGGGAGTGGTGCTCTCTGGTCCTGCCTGCTCTGGGGGGTTTTTAGCCAGCTCTGCCCCCTTCCTCTCGTGGCTGTACTCACACTATGTGTGTGCACGTGTGTGTGCATATGTGTATGCATGCATGTGCGTGTTTGTGTGTGCACGCATGTATGTGCATATGTGCACACGTGTGTGCATGTGTACGTGTGCACACGTGTGTGCGCATGACTGCGTGATGCATGATGTTGGCATCCTGTGCTACTCCAGTCTTGTGTGTCTGTCTCCCTTCCCTCCTGGGTGGTGAGCACCTGTGTCCTGGATGTCCTCTCTCAGGGTCCTTCTCAACGGGGCTCCGTGTGACTTTTCCCGTCACCACTGTATGGGGAGGGGCTGTCTGGAAAGATGTCAGAAGTGACCCACGGGTTCGGGGCAGGTCAGCCAGCTCTGGCCTCGGTACTCCAGTGTGAGTGGAAATTAAGAGGAAATGTTAGCCAGTTGCTTTAGCAGAAAAAAAAAACAATTTTTTTTTTTTTTAAATATAAAAAAGCCCTGGTGGCTCTTGCCTGTAATTCCAGCACTTTGGGAGGCTGAGGTGGGAGGATTGCTTGAGCCCAGGAGTTCCAGACCAGCCTGGCCAACATGGCAAAACCCCCTCTCTAGTAAAAATACAAAAAAATTAGCCAGGTGTGGTGGTGCGTGCCTGTAGTTCTAGCCACTTGGAAGGCTGAGGTGGGAGGATTTTGCTTAAGCCTGGAAGTTCAGGCTGCAGTGAGCTGAGATCGTGCCACTGCACTCCAGCTTAGGTAATGGAGTAAGACCTTGTCTCACAAAAATGAAGAAAGAAAGAAAATGTTCTGGGCCGGGCACGGTGGCTTATGCCTGTAATCCCAGCACTTTGGGAGGCTAAG
>NW_012098097.1:16967678-16974012 GCF_000951045.1 Mandrillus leucophaeus
CCCTCAGTCTCCTGTGACTGCCACCCCTTCCACGTGCCGCCCCTGCAGCCCTCTCCACTTTCAGATCCTTGTGGGTAGCTGAGCTCTCCCTCACTTCTGGCATTTTCCAGTGAACTCTGCTTTTGCTTTTGCTGTCACTGTGCAGGTGAATGACTGGCAGGAGGACTGGGTTGTGTTCTATGCCCGGCAGCGCATTCAGCCCCAGATGGACATGGTGGAGAAGGAGTCTGGGGACAGGGAGGCCCTCCAGCTTTGGTCTGCTCTGCAGGTGAGCGGGGCCTCACTGCACGCCCAGCAGCTGCCACACGCCCCTCTTGCCTGAGGTTGGGGAGGTGCCAGGGCAGGTGAGGCCACCTCTGAGTCTGGTTCTGGATGGGAAGCGGGTGCCTGGCGGTGTCCTATCCGCTGCTGCCTGGGCTGGGGGCAGACACCTGGAGTGGTGCTTAGGGAAACATGGGCACTCCTCGTGCATGCTTTGATCAGTTTGCTGAGGCTCCATTTTCCTCCCTGCAGTTAAAGATCCCTGACCTGTTCCGTGACCTGCAGATCATCCCAGCCTTACTCCACGGGGATCTCTGGGGCGGAAACGTAGCAGAGGATTCCTCTGGGCCGGTCATTTTTGACCCAGCTTCTTTCTACGGCCACTCGGAATATGAGCTGGCAATAGCTGGCATGTTTGGGGGCTTTAGCAGCTCCTTTTACTCCGCCTACCACGGCAAAATCCCGAAGGCCCCAGGATTCGAGAAGCGCCTTCAGTTGTATCAGCTCTTTCACTACCTGAACCACTGGAATCATTTTGGATCGGGGTACAAAGGGTCCTCCCTGAACATCATGAGGAATCTGGTCAAGTGAGTGGGCCTTGCTCTGGAAGGGGCCTCAGAGGTTTCTCCACAGTCCTCTTCAGGGCACATTCTTGTTTCTTCACATGGCCAGAGTAGCTTTAGACCAACGCAGTAGCTTATTTCCAAGCCTTGCAAAGTATATAATACCTGAGAGGAAAGGTTTCGTCGTCCCAGCGTTGACCACTTTGTGGGGGTTTGTAGGTAGAGGGAGCCGCGCTGGAGGCAGGGTGTGAACAGAGGGATGTGTGGAGTGTGGGTGACTCTGAGCCCCACTGCCGCTGCAAGGTGGAGAAACTAAGTGATCTCCCGTGGGGCGGGAGAGGGTGTCTGGTGCGCAGGGAGGTGGCCGGTGCTCCTGGGCACTGCTGCTCATAGGGCACCTTCCCGCCGCTCCTCCCAGCTGTCCCGTACGGGAGTGTCTCTGAGCTGCGTGTCTCTGAGCTGCTCGTAGGGCACCTTCCCGCCGCTCCTCCCTGCTCTCCGGTACGGGAGTGTCTCTGAGCTGTCTACGTGGATGCTTCTTGGTTGGCCAGACTTGGGCGTAGACGTGAAACCATCTTACTAAAAGCATCTTAAAATGACCAATTCCAAAATCAAGCATATTCCTGCTTCTTCCTGCATGATCCCTGGGCTCTGCCACAGGCTGAGCAAGTCTGTAAACGGATTCTGGGAGAGACCAAGCCGCTGGCCGAAGGGTGTCCGTGGGTAAATCCAGGAGTCTTCATTGCTTCTGTTAGGACCCCATCTCTGCCGTTTTCTGAAGCTTGCTGAGTTGTCATTCCTTTGCAACATTAAAATACGTGCTGAACTAATATTTTTCCTTCCTTCAGTATTGTAGTAATGAGAAATGTTTCATGAATGGCATTGATGCTAATAAACCCTTTGCGCAAAAATTTGAATAAACTTTCAGTGGTTTCAGTAATGTACAAGATTGTATATTTCTCTCATTTATTGTAATTCAGTATTTAGTTGTTTGCTGAAAAACTTTTGTAATAATATTTTGTGACAATAAACAGGCACCACTAGTGATTTTGTTGTTGTTTTTAGAGACAGGGTCTTGTTCTGTTGCCCAGGCTGCAGTGCAGTGGCATGATCATAGCTCACTGCAGCCTCCAACCCCCAGGTTCTAGCAGTCCTCCCATCTCAGCCTCTCAAGTAGCTGGAACTACAGGCGTGCACACCACACCCAGCTAATTTTTGTATTTTTAGTAGAGACGAGGTTTTACCATGTTGCCCAGGCTGGTCTCGAACTCCTGAGCTCAAGCAATCCTCCCGAGTGCTGGGATTACAGGCCTAAGCCACCATGCCTGACCCAACTGCCCTGCCCTGCCCTGCCTGTCAGAGTCTCACTCTTTCCAAGCTGGAGTAGTGCGATGGTGCGATCTCAGCTCGCTGCAACCTCCGCCTTCCACCTTCTGGGCTCAAGCAGTTCTCATGTCTCAGCCTCCCGAGTAGCTGCAGTAGCCGGTGTGTCACCATGCTGGCTAATTTTTGTATTTTTAGTGGAGACTGGGTTTCGCCATGTTGCCCAGGCTGGTCTCGAACTCCTGAGTTCAGGCAATCAACCCGTGTCAGCCTCCCAACTGTTTCTTTTTAAGATAGCGTCTCGCTCTGTCACCCAGGCTGGAGTATAGTGGTGCGATCTCAGTTCACTGCAGCCTCTGCCTCCTGGGTTCAAGGGATTCTCCTGCCTCAGCTTCCCGATGTAGTTGGGACTACAGGTGTGTGTCACCACACCTGGCTAATTTTTGTATTTTTAGTAGAGACGGGATTTTGCCATCTTGGCCAGGCTGATCTTGAACTCCCTGGCCTCAAAGAATCTGCCCGCCTCGGCCTGCCAAAGTGCTGGGATTACAGGCCTGAGCCACCATCCCTGGCCCAACTATTGCTTCTTTAAAAAACTCTTTTTAACCTTGTCTTTTTGTTAGGCTAAAAGGATAGCTCAGAGCTTCAAAGAGCAGGACTAGCCTAAGAACTGTCTGTGATATTTGGCAGAGGTGCAGCGTAGCTGCTATTCTTACTCACCTGTGGAAGACGTTAAAGGGAGAATGAAAGTAGCTGTAGAATTGCCTTCAGGGGAAGAAGCCATGTTGTGAGCTTGGCGGACACCTGGTCTGAGGGTCACCCAGGGTGCCATGAACTGGGCTGAAGGGGATGGATGGATGACTTCTCTTGTTAGCTTGTTTCTGTTGTAAGTCAGGGCCCCTCAGCAGAACGTAGAACAACCGAGCTCCTTTAGAATGCTGGTTTTTGTGTGGAGTGAGGAAGGACCATGAGTCTGGTTGTCAGTTTCCAACCTGACAGGTCCTAGACTACCGTTTGCCAGGACTGCAGGTTGTTTACTTTGACCCTGGGAAAAAGATAACTGTTCCCAAGAAAAGTGACGTCCCAAAGCGGCGCCATCCCCACGGCAAGTGTGCCGCTCATCTCCCCACCGGGTGGGTCTGTCCCGATGGGCACGTGTGGCTCAGCTCCCCACCAGGTAGGTCCATCCCGACGGCACCTGTGCTGCTTGACTTCCCACCGGGTGGGTCCATCCCGAGGACACCTGTGCTGCTTGACTTCCCACCGGGTGGGTCCATCCCGAGGACACCTGTGCTGCTTGACTTCCCACCGGGTGGGTCCATCCCAAGGGCACCTGTGCCCCTCGGCTCCCCCCACCGGGTAGGTCTGTCCCGATGGGCACGTGTGGCTCGGCTCCCCACCGGGTGGGTCCATCCCGTCGGCACCTGTGCTGCTTGACTTCCCACCGGGTGGGTCCATCCCGAGGGCACCTGTGCTGCTTGACTTCCCACCGGGTGGGTCCATCCCGAGGGCACCTGTGCCCCTCGGCTCCCCCACCGGGTAGGTCCAACCGAGCGATGCAGTAGGTTTCCAGGAGGGTTTTGGTTTTGGCGGCTGCCAGGCCTGAGGCCGTCCACAGAGTCCACAACTGAGGCCGTCTGGGAAGCCTGGGCTCCTTCCCTCTGTGGTGAGTCACGTAGGAGCAGAACGGCCGTCGGGCCGGGAAACGGGATGGAATGTGGATCCGTTCAGCTTTAGGGAATGGGAAGAGAAGGCTGGACGTGCAGCTCATACCTGTAATCCCCGCACTATGGGAGGAGGCCGAAGCAGGAGGATCGCTTAAGCTCAGGAGCTTGAGACCAGCCTGGGCAAACAGTGAGACCTCATCTCTAAAATAAATAAACAAACAAATGGAAAAGAAGAGTCTCCATTTCCTGTTCTGTATTTCACAGGAACCATCAGTGTCTGAAACCCCACAGCCCTGAGAGGTGAACGGCTTTCGGTTCCGGATGCTGCTGCATTTGGAGAGTGTGAGGCAGCTTCCCTGGGTTGTTGGTCGGTGGAGGGCTAAACTGGAGGGAATTCCAGGAGGCAGGGAGAGGGCAGGGAGAGGGCTGAGGTCAGGATATTGTTCGGACTTCCTTCATTGAGCCCACACCCCAGGCCTGGGTGACGCCGGCTCCGTGGCCAGGCTCGGCTCTGTCCTGTGGTCTCCCCACACCCTGCCCATGTCTGTGTCAGGCTCCTTTCTCGGATCCTCCTCGATTCCTCCAGCTTGAGGTCCACATCCCACTCCACTCCGTCCACACCTCTCCCCTGGGCTAGTGGTGGGATCACAAGCACGGGTGGTCTCCAAGACCTGACCAGCACAGCAGACCAGGCCCTCTGCTAAGACATCCAGGCAGACAGGAGAAAAGATGGGTGGTACCACTCCCAGAACGGGAAACCAGATGGAGGGCAGGTTCTTTTTTGTTTGCCGCGGAGTCTCATTCTATCACCCAGGTTGGAGTGCAGTGGCACGATCTCGGCTCAGTGCGACCTCCACTCCCAGGCTCAAGCAATTCTCCTGCCTCAGCCTCCCAAGTAGCTGGGATTACAGGTGTGTGCCGCCACGCCCAGCTAAAATTTTTTTGTATTTTCATAGAGATAGGGTTTCACCATGTTGACCAGGCTGGTCTCAAACTCCGGACCTTGTAATCCACCCCCGCCTCGGCCTCCCAAAGTGCTGGGATTACAGGCATGAGCCACTGCGCCTGGGCGATACAGGTCGTTTCAAAAACAGTATTATTTGCACACCATACAATTTATACTACTAATCCTGTAAGAAACTTGGGGGCACTTAACTGCCCTGCCCTTGAATCTTCAACAGCTCTTCACCCCCCACCTAGAGGACTTCCTAGCCTGGTGCCCGCATATCTGTTTCTTCATTCAGGCACCTCTCCTCACTGAGAGACCTGAGCACTCGTACGGTTCTCCGTGTGACGCCTAATATCTGACTGTAGACTCATGAGTTGTAGGAAGGAAAATTACAAGGGGCTTTGAGAAGATAACAGAGAGGACTGACTCTAGACCAAAGTGTTGGAATTCCAAAAAAGAGAACCAAGGAAACAGAGGGAGAACATCATAAAGAGCTAAAGACGGTCCCAGGATTGGAGGACCCACGAGTCCTGTTCAGGGGAGGCCAGGAGACTCACCCTAACACCTCCCTGGGAATTTTTCACTGGTGTCACAGAGAAGACCCTAAAGGCCTGCAGAGATAGAACAGTTTCCACACAAAGAATAAGAACCAGAATGGCCATGAGCTTCTCTACATCAAAACTGGAGCTGGCAAGCCGTGGCACCTCCTCAGTTCCTAAAGAAATGTCTGATCTCCAAGCTGGAATTCGATACCAAGCCAAACTGTCAACAAGGAATAAAGAAATTTACAGACGTACGAGGGCTCACATTGGCCTATCATGAACCTTCTGTCAAGATGCAATAGCAGGGTGGGCTTCAGATGAGAAAAGAAAGCCAGGGAGTGGCACATACCCTTTCTGCAGCTACCACAGCCATTCTCCTGTCCTACCTGCTGTTCTGCGGCAGCCTTGCCACTCCTGTCATGAGGTGGCTGTTTGGCCGGGTGCCATGGCTCACAGCACTTTGGGAGGCCGAAGTGGGCGGATCACCTGAGGCCAGGAGTTTGAGACCATCCTGGCCAACATGGCGAAACCCCGTCTCTACTAAAAATACAAAAATTAGCAGGGCGTGGTGGTGCGCGCCTGTAATCTCAGCGACTCAGAAGACTGAGGTAGGAGAATTGCTTGAACCCTGGAGTTGGAGGTTGCAGTGAGTTGAGACTGCACTCCAGCCTGGGCGACAGAGACTCCATCTCAATCAATCAATCAATCAACCAACTCTCGCAGATGTTGGTCTCATCAAAAGCTGTAGGCTTTATCTTCCCAGAGGCTGCCGACCTCTTAGAAGAGGTGTCTCTACAAAAGTGGGCACCTGCTTGTGGAACAGAGTCGCAGGGTTCCAGCTGGGCCTGGGGAGTTTCCTGCGACGCATCCTGGGAATGCAGAGTCCTGGCCCCGTCCCGGGACCTTCTGGGGACTCGCTGCTGCAGGGCTTCCTCGGGAGACTCGTGGGTTGAAGTCCCTGCCCGGTCCCGGAACCTTCCGGGGACTCACTGCTGCACAGTTTTCTCGGGAGACTCGGCTTCCCCGGGA
>NW_012098097.1:16974152-16975136 GCF_000951045.1 Mandrillus leucophaeus
GGGAGACTCGTGGGTTGAGAAGGTGGGGCTGATGTCAGAAAGACACTTGACATCCCCCTGCCACCTCCCAGTGCAGGACCCTTGGCAGATTAATCTCTCTGTGCCTCGGTTTCCTCATCTGGAAGGCGGGGGTAGTGACCAGCCCTTCACAGGATGGTTGTGAGGCTTCGTTGACATTTCACTTGGGTGCTAGCACACAGCAAAAGCTCAATAAATGCCATTAGCCCCAAATCGCTCTTCCTGGGCCCTTTCTTATTTTGTAAAGTGAACTCACCGTGGGCTGAATGAAAACCCAGCAGAGAGTAGGGGAGGGCTTCACGGGCTCATGACGGGGGTGGAGGGGGGTCGTGGTAGGGGCCCCCATGACCTGGTCCCCCAGCTCACTCTAGGCCGGGTGCGGTGGTTCACGCCTGTTATCCCAGCACTTTGGAAGGCTGAGGTGTGCAGATTACTGAGGTCAGGAGATCGAGACCAGCCTGGCCAACATGGGGAAACCCCGTGTCTACTAAAACTACAAAATGTAGCTGGGCGTGGTGGCGGTCGCCTGTAATCCCAGCTGCTCCGGAAGCTGAGGCAGGAGAATCCCTTGAATCCAGGAGGCAGAAGTTGCAGTGAGCCGAGATCCCACTACTGCACTCCAGCCTGGGAGACAGTGAGACTCCATCTCTTAAAAACACAAAAAACAAGCACTAAAAAAACCTCACATCAAATGACTTCAGCGTGGACTGGGCTCAGTACCCACCTGCTCGTGTGCACGCGTGTGTACCCACGTGTATGCATGCATGGGCGCGCGTGGGCACTCCTGTCTCTCAAGTCCCTTTCCCAGGACGTCCTGGAATCTGGGGTCCCACCCTGGGCCCGGTCAGCGCGTGCCATGGGAGCCCCCTCGTCAGCCTCTCTCTGGGATTGGCACCTGGCACCCCGTGCGCAAGCCCCACGTCATCACGGGGGCCTCTGGGGCCTGGTCTGCAGCGTGGGAAGCCG
>NW_012098097.1:16975522-16978096 GCF_000951045.1 Mandrillus leucophaeus
CCTGGGGCTGGGCCTGGGGAGGGGGCGGTCAGCTTTGGCCCTTGGGAGGTGGCACCTGCTGGGTGGGCCCGGATCAGGCGTTCAGTGAGGGTTTGTGTCTGCACGATCCGTGACCTTCCTTTGGCCTCGGTGCGCAGCGCACAGGGTTTTGGGGGTGGTTTTAACTTTTCTATCCAGCAAGCATCAGGGGAGGTGAGGCTTGGGGTCCCTGGCTCCACTTTGGGCCGCCCCTCTCAGCCCACCGTCCTCCTGGCAGTGGGGAAGAAGCAGAGACATGGCTGGGCCCCTGCCAGGGAGGGACCCCATGGGCCAGGCCAGCGTTCTCCTTCCCACAGGCCGTGCCTGTGTTTAGACCTGATTTCTATCTCCTGCTGAAAATAGTTCTGTTTAAGAATGTATGGAAGGCCGGGCACGGTGGCTCACACCTGTAATCCCATCACTTTGGGAGGCCGAGGTCAGTGGATCACCTGAGGTAAACAGTTCAAGACCATCCTGGCCAACATGGTGAAACCCCGTCTCTACTAAAAAATGCAATAATTAGCCAGGCATGGTGGCACGGGCCTGTAATCCCAGCTGTTGGGGAGGCTGAGGCAGGAGAATCGCTTGAACCCAGGAGGCAGAGGTTGCAGTGAGCCGAGATTGAGATCATGCCATTGCACTCCAGCCTGAGTGACAGAACGAGACTCCATCTCAAAAAAAAAGAAAAAAAAAGTATGGAAAATATTATCGGAGAAAGTGGAGAAGGTTAGGCCTTGAGAGCCGAAAGGTGGGGAAAGGCAGGCCTGGGTGCCCTCCTGGCCTGAGTGGGCTCAGGAGGCCCTATACACTCTGGTGGGGGGGCTGTCTGAGGGGCAGCAGGGGTCCTGGTGGGCAGTGCTGGCAGGAGGAACCCCAGAGCCATACAGCCTGGATGTGCGATCAGATCCTCCTGCACCGCTGGCTCTGCCGGCTCAGAACCCAAAACCCTCAACGTGGGGAGTCCCACTCACAGGGAAGCAGTTTTTGGTTCAGGCTTCCCACGGGCCCTGGGAAACTTCCTCAGCTGGTCCTGAAAGCTCTGCCGGGTGAGACCCCTCCTTCCCTCCCACCCCCGTGAAGGGCCTGCCCACGGTAGCTGCTCAGTCCTTGCAGGAGAGCAGGTGATGCTGGAGCCCCTGGGGCAGGCCCAGGAGTTCCCGGCATGGTGCTTGTGAGCTCACCCTGGGAGCAGGGCTGGGGCGTGCCGGCCGCCCTCCCACCTGGGGACGCTCACACCCACCCTTGGTGCAGGCTGGCCAGGGCTGCCAGGCTGGGGAGGCTGTCCCTGAGCTTTCCCTGGGGTACTTTGAAGGAAAGGGCGTTCTGTTCCTGTGCACCAGTTGATGCTTTGGTCTCATTCATGAGGTTTGATTTTTTTAAACATGCAATTCTATACTTTGGGAGGCCGAGGCAGGTGAATCACTTGAGGCCAGGAGTTCGAGACCAGCCTGGCCATCATGGTGAAACTCCATCTCTAGTAAAAATACAAAAAAAACAGCAGGGTGGGGTGGCCCACACCTGTAATCCCAGCTACTCGGGGGGCTGAGGCAGGAGAATTGTTGGAACCCAGGAGGTGGAGGCTGCCGTGAGCCGAGATCATGCCACTGCCCTCCAGCCCGGGTGACAGAGTGAGACCCTGTCTCAAAACAGACAAACATGCAATTCTATAGGCCGAGGTATTCACAGACCACGTTCATCAATGCATGTTTTCAACTAATGTGCAGTGTACGTGAGGTGAGAGTTCACTTGACGTACGGTAGGAATGTTTGTGGGAATATTTCAGAAACAGGAAGGCCCAGGTCCCGGGGGAGGCAGAGGCCGGCCAGGTGTACGGCGCCTTTGAGCTTTCCAGCCCCTGCCTTGGACCTGAGGCCTCGCCTGATGGGCCCAGCCCTCTTCTTCCCTGCCCGAAGTGTGTGCCCAAGTCAGCTCCACCGATGTGTGTGCTGTGGCTGCCCCACCCTAAGTAAGGCAGCAAGGAAGGTGGGTAACCCGGGGGTCCAGCTCCGGACCTTGGTTCACTCACACCTCCCCACGCCCTCAGTGCTCCCTGGTGCCCACACGTGGCCTGTGCATCCTCCTGTCACAGCAGCCTGCAGACCCCACACTCCTCATGCCGCAGGCTCAGCCTCAGCTTGCAGCCTCTCTCTCCGACAGGGGCCCCTCTGCACCATGCCCTCTGTGTTGGACGCCAGCTCCCAGCCAGCTATCAGTGACTGAAGGTCCTTGTGACTCCCACGTGTTCACTTCCATCAAGGGCCCAGTAGGCAGAGGCCCTGGCTGAGTCAACAAGGCTGATAAGGCTCACAGCTGTGTTCTGGATGCAGGCCCGGCAGATGTTTGAGGGGGAGGTGGCCAGCCTGGAGGCCCTCCGGAGCACGGGCCTGGTGCGGGTGCCAAGGCCCATGAAGGTCATCGACCTGCCGGGAGGTGGGGCTGCCTTTGTGATGGAGCATTTGAAGATGAGGAGCTTGAGCAGGTGAGTGTGTGTGAGACCCATCTGCACACACGTGTACAGGCAGAGAGAGACTCCGGGACAGGCAGAGAGAGACTCCG
>NW_012098097.1:16978224-16979160 GCF_000951045.1 Mandrillus leucophaeus
GACAGGCAGAGAGAGACTCCGGGAGAGGCAGAGAGACTCCGGGAGAGGCAGAGAGAGACTCCGGGACAGGCAGAGAGAGACTCCGGGACAGGCAGAGAGAGACTCCGGGACAGGCAGAGAGAGACTCCGAGACAGGCAGAGAGAGACTCCGAGACAGGCAGAGAGAGACTCCGAGACAGGCAGAGAGACTCCAGGACAGGCAGAGAGAGACTCCGGGAGAGGCAGAGACAGACTCCGGGACAGGCAGAGACAGACTCCGGGAGAGGCAGAGAGACTCCGGGACAGGCAGAGAGAGACTCCGGGACAGGCAGAGAGACTCCGGGACAGGCAGAGAGAGACTCTGGGAGAGGCAGAGAGAGACTCCGGGAGAGGCAGAGAGACTCCGGGACAGGCAGAGAGAGACTCCGGGACAGGCAGAGAGACTCCGGGACAGGCAGAGAGAGACTCCGGGAGAGGCAGAGAGACTCTGAGACAGGCAGAGAGAGACAGAGAAAGGGATAGAGAAGGGGAGGGAGACAGAAACAGGGAGAAGCCTGTGGCTGAGCTGTCACAACTGCCTGGCTATCAGAGGCAGGGCCAAGAGTTCCACCCTGCCATTCTTAATGGAGATAAAAAGTTACTGCTTTCTGGTATATGACTGGTTTTCCTAGATTAGTTTGGCTGTAATGAGGTTGCATAAAATAAGTGTATATATATATATATATAAAATTATTATTATTTTTTGAAACACAGTCTCGCTCTGTTACCTAGGCTGGAGTGCAGTGGTGCAATCTCGGCTTATTGCAACCTCTGCCCTCAGGGTTCAAATGATTATCCCACCTCAGCCTCCTGAGTAGCTGGGACTATAGGTGTCCGCCACCACACCCGGCTAATTTTTGTATTTTTAGTAGAGATGGGGTTTCACCATGTTGGCCAGGCTGGTCTCAAACTCCTGAC
>NW_012098097.1:16981395-16982928 GCF_000951045.1 Mandrillus leucophaeus
AAAAAAGCCAGGAATGGTGGCACAGGTGTGTGGTCCCAGTTAGTTGTGAGGCTGAGGTGGGAGGATTGCTTGAGCCCTAAAAGTCAAGGCTGCAGTGAGCCATGATTGTGCCACTGCACTGCAGCCTGGATGACAGAGCAAGGCCCGGCCCCAGAAAAGGAAGAAAAAGGAAAACAAAGAGTCATCGCCTGGTGTTCACTTTTTACTGTTTAAAGAGTGGAGAGTAGTTTTTAGTGTATTTAAAACATTTCTGTGGGAGGCCGAGACGGGCGGATCACGAGGTCAGGAGACCAAGACCATCCTGGCTAACACAGTGAAACCCCGTCTCTACTAAAAAATACAAAAAACTAGCTGGGCTTGGTGGCGGCGCCTGTAGTCCCAGCTACTCGGGAGTCTGAGGCAGGAGAATGGCGTGAACCCGGGAGGCGGAGCTTGCAGTGAGCTGAGATCCAGCCACTGCACTCCAGCCTGGGCGACAGAGCGAGACTCCGTCTCAAAGAAAAAAAAGAAAAGAAAATTTCTCAAAATGGAACAAACTGGGTGGTGTTATTTATCATTTGTTGTTTTAATGAGCTGCATTTCTTCTTTCCTTAGTCAAGCATCAAAACTTGGAGAGCAGATGGCAGATTTACACCTTTACAACCAGAAACTCAGGGAGAAGTTGAAGGAGGAGGAGAACACAGTGGGTATGTTCAGATTGCTTTTTGGTACCCTTGACCCAGCCACACTGTCTACCTTAGATTGGCGCTCATGGTACTTCTTGGTGGCATTTCAATAGTAGGCCGAGTTATAGCCTTCTCTCTTTACACTACATTATGAAAATGAGATTATTAAATAAGAATTTTGATGTAGCTGACAAGCTAGTAGAATTGGCACATGATCCCTTTTATACCCAGCCCTCCTTTCTGGTGTGCTTGAGGTAATAATAACCCCTTTTATACCCAGCCCTGCTGTCCAGTGTGCTTGAGGTAGGACTGTCCTGGCAGATCCATATACTGACTAACTGCTATTGTATGTAGTACATCCTCAGACCACCCATATTCTAGCACGCGTAGCCCAGGCGTATACTGATGCTCTGCTGAGGTCTGGCATTTAAGAGAAAGACAAACAGCTCCTTCAGGTCAAGGATCTCTGTCAACAGGCCGAAGAGGTGAGGGTGCTGAGCCTCGGTATGTGAACAAGTTCGGCTTCCACACGGTGACGTGCTGCGGCTTCATCCCGCAGGTGAGTGCCTGGGAGAGGGTGTTCCCTCATGCCGTAATGCTGGTCACCCACTCTTTATACGTGACAGAATGCCAGTCCCCCAGGCACCAGCAAGATTGACTACCTGATTTCTGAAAGCAGAGTACAAGCTGTGAAACCTGGAATGGGGAGAGCAGATGCCGAGGGTCACTGAGCTGAGCTGGGGCAGGCAGATGAGCATTCCACGCAGAGGGAGCCTCAAGTGCAACGGTTGTGTTGCACAAGGCTCCTGATGAGTGTGAGGGACTGGAGACTGCGTGATGGGTGGTGTGCAAAGTCAGGGATTAAGTC
>NW_012098097.1:16989878-16997771 GCF_000951045.1 Mandrillus leucophaeus
ATCCACCCGCCTCGGCCTTCCAAAGTGCTGGAATTACAGGTGTGAGCCACCGCGCCCAGCCAGAACATTTTCATTATCCTAAAGCAGAATCCATTAGCAGTCGCTCCCCATTTTCCCCTTCCCTGGTCCCTGGCAGCCTCTAATGTACCTTCTGTCTCTTTGAACTGACTTATTCTGGATATTTCATATGACTGGAATCACATAATATGTGACCTTTTGTGTCTGGCTTCTTTCACTCAGCATCATGTTTCACGGCTCTTCCACGCTGTAGCAGGTATTAGAATGTTATTCTTTTATGGCTGAATAATATTCCATTATATGGCTAGACCACATGTTTCTTTATGTATTCCTTTTTTTTTTTTTTTTTTTTTTTTGAGACGGAGTCTCGCTCTGTCGCCCAGGCTGGAGTGCAGTGGCGCCATCTCGGCTCACTGCAAGCTCTGCCTCCTGGGTTTACGCCATTCTCCTGCCTCAGCCTCCCGAGTAGCTGGGACGACAGGCGCCCGCCACCACGCCTGGCTAATTTTTTGTATTTTTAGTAGAGACGGGGTTTCACCGTGTTATCCAGAATGGTCTCGATCTCCTGGCCTCGTGATCCACCCACCTCGGCCTCCTGAAGTGCTGGGATTATAGGCGTGAGCCACTGTGCCCGGCCTGCGTATTCCTTTTTATGGCTGAATAATACTGGAGCCTCTTGAACCATCATCTTTGAAATCTGTGAAGTTTCAAAGAAGTCTTTGGACAGCCCAAGTGCTCTGTGCTTCCCTCAAAGCAGCCGTTATTGGACCATATTTTGGTTTTGTTAGGAACACAGCACCCATTATATAGGAGCGCGTTCAGAGTCACTGCTTCTTGAAGAGAGAATACTTTCCAGTCTGTCTCCTGGTCGCAGCCCGTCCTGACTAGTTGGGTCCCTGCGGACAATGGCCAAGCTCTCCCCGGTGCAGGTGGAGGGCGAGTCTCCCAGCTGGAGGTCACTTGGGGCAAGATCCTCATGACGTCCAAGCAGATTTAGGGTTCCCAGCCCACAGGCAGTCCTCACAGCTGGGCTCGCTACAACTGCACATGGAGCTTCCCAGGTTTACCAAGGCCCCCGAGATCTCAGCCACCGCTGGCTCTCCTGGGGTCAAACACTTATCTGGAGCCAGTGAGCAGCACCCTCTTCATCGTCCGGGTGAGCACGGCTGGGCGCAGCCTGTGGTCCTGCTGTGGATGCTGAAGTCAAGGGTTGCAAGTGGCTGGGTCTACAGGACTTGGCTGGCCCAGCAGGGTAGTGTTTCAAAGAAACGAAGTGAAATCTTACCCAAAGCCCCTGTGTGTGAAGTGGACGAGAAGGGGGCTGGTCTGTTTGGAGCGCAGGGAGGCCCTCAATGCCCCTCAGACTCCAGGATCAAAGAACCCACCTCAGATCAGGTGCAGCCTGGCTAGGAAGGGCGAGGCGCCAGGGAGGACACCTGCCCAGCTTCCTGCCTGTCGTGTCTCGGACAGCACCAGGTTCTGGAGGCTTCCCCCTCCTTGGGAGGGCTGAATGGGTCCTGGGGGAGTGTGTGCTGCAGCCACTGGGGGGCAGTGCTGAGCGGTGGGCTCCTTGGACACCTGGGCACTAAGGCCCGCTCAGGCTGCCCGCTGGGTCGGCTGTGGTGCTTGCCCCATGGTCTGTACACGGCCCTGTACAGGCACCGTTCTAAGCGCTTCATCGGACTCAACTCACCCACTTGCCCTAGCAGGTAACCAGGCAGATAATGTCACTGATCCGTTGTATAGATGAGGAATGGGATGTGCAGAGTTCACACCGGGGTCTGTGGAGCTTGTCAGTGGGGCAGCCGGGCTTTGACTCTCGGTCTGGCTTCATAGCACAGGCCCTGACCACGGCACAGCCCCTCTGTCAGGGGAGGCCTGGTCATTGGCACCAGCTGTGTACCCAGGTGGCCATTCCCTGGGCAGCGTGGAGGGTCACAGCCCCTCTGTTCAGGTGGCAGGACTGGACGAGCCCATGCTGCTCTCCTGCTCCCAGCACTAAGCCTGGTTGTCTTCCGGAAAGAGGACAGAGCTCAGACGCTGGGAGCTTGGGTGGGCCAATGGGAAATGGCGGGAGGCTGCATGGTGCACCTCTGGGCTGGGGGTCTCACAGCCAGGCTGTGGGGAGGGGCCTTTCCATCCTGCTCTGGAGGTGCACAGAGCACTAGGGGCGAGTCCAGGGGCCGAGTCACCACAGCACGCATGTGCAGGGAGAGTCCTGGTGGGAGCCACTGACGAGGGTGGTCCTCCCCAAAGGAGTTTTACAAAATAACCCTTTGTATAAAATCAGCTTCGTATTTTTCTCTACTGAGGTATAACTGACATAAATTGCACCCATTTAAGACGTATAATTTGGTACATTTTGACATGTTTGTACCTGTGAACCTCTTACCACAGGTGAGGTGAGTATACTGATTACCCCCAAAAGGTTCCTCATGCCCTTCCCTGCCCCGGGCAACCACTCATCGGTATTGTCACTGTAGATTAGTTTGCATCTTGTGGAATTTAATATAAATGGAATCATGTGGTATGTCTTCTTTCCATCTGCCTTCTCTCACTCAGCATAATCATTCTGATATTTATTCAAGTCCTAAATCCTTTGATATTCATCCGTGATACGCATCCATGTTGCATGTGTCGAAAGTCCATTCCACTGTATGGATCTGACACAGCCTGTTTATCCCTTCACACGGGGATGGGTTTCTGGGTCACTTCCAGTTTTTGCTTATACAAATAAAGCTGCTGTGAACCTTTGTGTACAAATCTTGGTCTGGACAAATGCTTCCACTTACCTTGGGTAAATACCTAGGAGGGGAAGGACTGTGTCCTATGGTAGGTCCATATTTAGCTCTTTAAGAAACTACCAAACTCATTTCCAAAGTGGTTGTGCCCTGTTACAGTCCCATTAGCAGCATATGAGAGTTCCAGTTCCTCCACATCCTTGTCAACACTTGAGATTTTCTGTTTTAAATTACAGCCATCCTAGTGGGCGTGAAATATTATCTCACTGAGGCTCTACTTTGCATTTCCATAATGACTGAAGATGTGGGACATCTACTCGTGTGCCTGTTTGCTGACAAAATACCGTCTTTGGTGAACCATCTGTTCAATTATTTTGCCCAATTTGTGAATAGGGGTTTTTCTTATTATTGAGTTTTGAGAGTTCTTTGTATATTTAAGATATAAGTCTTTTACCAGATATATGATTTGCAAATAGCGTCTCCTAGTTTGTGTATTTTCTTGGAAGTGTCCTTCAGAGGCCAGGCACGGTGGCTCGCGCCTGTAATCCCAGCACTTTGGGAGGCCGAGGCGGGCAGATCACTTGTCAGGAGTTCAAGACCAGCCTGGCCAACATGGTAAAACCCCATCTCTACTAAAAATACCAAAAAATTAGGCAGGCATGGTGGCGGGCACCTGTAATCCCAGCTACTTGAAAGGCTGAGGCAGGAGAATCGCTTGAACCTGGGAGGCGAAGAAGTTGCAGTGAGCTCAGATCATGCCATTTGTACTCCAACCTGGGCAACAAGAACAAAACTTGGTCTCAAAAAAAAAAAAAAATTCCTTATTATCCTTTTTTTTGTTGTTGACATGGAGTCTTGCTCTGTTGAGCAGGCTGGAGTGCAGTGGTGCGATCTCGGCTCACTGCAACCCCTGCCTCCCAGGTTTAAGCGATTCTCCTATCTCAGTCTCCCAAGCAGCTGAGATTACAGGCGCCTGCCACCAGGTCGGGCTAATTTTTGTCTTTTTAGTAGAGATGGTGTTTCACCATATTGGCCAGGGTGGTCTCGAACTCCTGAACCTGTGATCCACCTGCTTTGGCCTCCCAAAGTGCTAGAATTACAGGCATGAGCCACTGCGCCTGGCCTCTGCTTACATTAGGTTTAATGTGCTCTTCTTTTTCTGGTTGGTTAAGGTAGAAGCTGAGGTCGTTACTGTGAGATCTTTGCTAACACAGACGTTTAGTGCTATACATTTCCCCCAAGTACTGCTTTAGTGGCATCTCACAAATTATAAGTTGTGTTTTTGCTTTCATTCAATTGAAAACACTTTCTCATTTCCCTTTTGAAGTCTTCCTTACACAGATTTTAGAAGTGTGTTAGTTTTCAAATATTTGAGGATTTCCCATACATTTTCCTATTTTTTGTTTTGTTTTGTTTTTCTGAGACGGAGTCTTGCTCTGTCGCCAGGCTGGAGTGCAGTGGTACAATCTTGGCTCACTGCAACCTCTGCCTCCTGGTTTCAAGCCATTCTCCTCCCTCAGCCTCCCTAGTAGCTGGGACTACGGGCATGCACCACCACACCCAGCTAGTTTTTGTATTTTTAGTAGAGACGGGGTTTCACCGTGTTGGTCAGGATGGTCTCGATCTCTTGACCTCGTGATCCGCCTACCTCAGCCTCCCAAAGTGCGGGGATTACAAGCGTGAGCCACCAGGCCTGGCCTGCCTATTGATTTTTGATTGAATTTCATTATACTTTGCATGCTTAAATTCTTTTCAATTTATTGAGACTTGTGTGCATGGAGAGAGAAATCTTACTCTGTTCCTCTTATAGGCCACTAATCCTATTGGATTAATAATTCACCCTTACAATTTTATTTAACCCTAATTACCTCCTAGAGGCCCTTCCTTCAAATGCAGGTGTGTTAGGGGTTAGGGCTTCAACGCAGGAATGCTGGTGGGGGCACCATTGAGTCTGTAGCAGGATATGGGATTTATCTATTTTTCCTGCAGTTTTTCATGTATTTTGAATCTCTGTTATTATAGGCAGAGGCATTCAGGATTATTATGTTTACTAGTTGACTCCCTTTGTGAAATGACTATACTTCATTTTCTTTGCTTTGAAATCTGCTTTGTCTTGTATTAATGTAGCCACTCTAGCTTTCTTTTTTTTTGTTTCTTTTTGAGACGGAGTTTCACTCTTGTTGCCCAGGCTGGAGTGCAGTGGTGCGATCTCGGCTCACTGCAACCTCTGCCTCCGGGTTCAAGCGATTCTCCTGCCTCAGCCTCCCGAGTAGCTGGGATTACAGGCACACGCCACCACGCCTGGCTAATTTTGTATTTTTAGAAGAGATGGTGTTTCCCCTGTGTTGCCCAGGCTGGTCTTTAACTCCTGGGCTCAAGGGATCCACCTGCCTTGGCCTCCCAAAGTGCTGGGATTATAGGCGTGAGCCACCGTGCCCAGCCTCCAGCTTTCTTTTGACTAGTGTTAGCATGGTTTATCTTTTCCAACCTTTTAAGGTTTTTTTTTTTTTTTTTTAAATAATGTCTTTTTGCACATAACTTATTATTGGATTTGCTTTATTTTTCCAACCTGCCAATCTGTCATTTTCCTAGAGTATTTATTTTTGACATTTGTATTTAACGTGCTTAGTCATATGGTTAGGTTTGAGTCTGTCATCTTGGGATTTTTTGTTTGTCTCATCTGCCCTTTGTTCCCTCTTTACCTGCCTTCTTCCGGGTCGGGTATTTTATGTTTCTGTCCTACCTCCTTTGTTGGCTTACTAGCTATCTTTGCTGTGTTTTTAATAGTCCCTCTAGGGTTTAGCAGCACGTGGCTCCGAATTGCAACACTGGCCTCTTTTCCCTTGTTGCCCAGGTGAATGAGTGGCAGGATGACTGGCCGACATTTTTCGCCCGGCACCGGCTCCAGGCGCAGCTGGACCTCATTGAGAAGGACTATGCTGACCGAGAGGCTCGAGAACTCTGGTCCCGGCTACAGGTGGGCACAGCAGTGACTTCTCTGGGAAAGAGCTGGTTCTCTCATGATCCCACTGCATTTGGGTGGGGTCCTCTGTAAAACTGAGCTGGAGCAGGGAACACTGAGATCTGGAGCGTAGCGGGTCAAGACAGAGACACATCAGGGAGGAAGGGGGGCAGGGTAGGGGGTTCCCCTGACAGGGAATCCAAAAGGGGTGAGAAGTGAAGACACACTTGGCTCCTAGTGCCCCTCTCCACTGCTGGGTTCCCAGGTATTTAACCTCAGACTTTCCTCATGTGAAACACAGGTGCTTGTAAATGGTGGCGTTTACCATGATTACTTTTCTTACTATCAGTAACACTTGTCCACTCCATCCTGTTCCTCTCCCATGGGAAGATGTAGGTACCAGATGCTCCAGGGTGACCAATTTCAAAACATAACTCTCGGCCAGGCGCGGTGGCTCAGGCCTGTAATTGCAGCACTTTGGGAGGCCTAGGTGGGCGGATCGCTTGAGGTCAGGAGTTTGAGACCAGCCTGGCCAAGATGGTGAAACCCTGTCTCCACTAAAAATGCAAAAATTAACCGTGCATGGTGGTGCATGCCTGTAATCCCAGCTACTCGGGAGGCTGAGGCAGGAGAATTGCTGGAACCCAGGAGGTGGAGGCTGCAGTGAGTGGAGATTGCACCATTGCACTCCAGCCTGGATGACAGAGTGAGATCCTGTCTCAAAAAGAAAAAAAAAAAATCAAAATATAACTCTCAAAATGTTAAAAAAGAATGTGCATGTCAATCCAGAGCGAGTATGCATCAGAGAGACTTTAACTTATTAATGAAGAAACTAGGCTGGGTGCCGCGGCTCACGCCTGTAATCTTAACACTTTGGGAGGCCGAGGTGGGTAGGTTACCTGAGGTCAGGATTTCAAGACCAGACTGGCCAATATGGTGAAACCCCATCTCTACTAAAAATGCAAAAATTAGCCGGGCGTGGTGGCGGCGCCTGTAATCCCAGCTACTCAGGAGGCTGAGGCAGGGGAATCGCTTGAATCCGGGAGGCGGAGGGTGCAGTGAGCCGAGATGGCGCCATTGCACTCCAGCCTGGGTGACAGAGCGAGACTTCAAAGAAAAAACAGGCCGGGCGCGGTGGCTCAAGCCTGTAATCCCAGCACTTTGGGAGGCCGAGACGGGCGGATCACGAGGTCATGAGATCGAGACCATCCTGGCTAACACGGTGAAACCCCGTCTCTACTAAAAATACAAAAAACTAGCCGGGCGCGGTGGCGGCGCCTGTAGTCCCAGCTACTCGGGAGGCTGAGACAGGAGAATGGCGTGAACCCGGGAGGCGGAGCTTGCAGTGAGCTGAGATCCGGCCACTGCACTCCAGCCTGGGCGACAGAGCCAGATCCCGTCTCAAAAAAAAAAAAAAAAGAAAAAACAAACAAAACCTGCAGACGTATCTGTGTAGTGAAATAAAAGTGGAGAGAGTTGTGAAGGTAGCGCAACACTGCTTCCTATTCTGCGATTGATTAACATTGCAGCCCCGGAGGTTCTCCACTGCGTGGAGCTTCTAGACCTAAATTAGGAGGAAATCCTCAGTGAGACAAAGCTGGACTCCCCCGAAGTCAGGTGGCCCCTATTTCTGGGCTCGCAGGCGGTGCTGGGGCTGGACACCAGAGCGGCTCGCGAGTGGGCTTTGCCTTATTTCCAAGAACGAGGCCGGGGCGCCCTGAGGCCGGCGGTAACGCAGCCGTTGCTCCCGTAGGTGAAGATCCCGGATCTGTTTTGTGGCCTAGAGATTGTCCCCGCGTTGCTCCACGGGGATCTCTGGTCAGGAAACGTGGCTGAGGACGACGTGGGGCCCATTATTTACGACCCGGCTTCCTTCTATGGCCATTCGGAGTTTGAACTGGCAATCGCCTTGATGTTTGGGGGGTTCCCCAGATCCTTCTTCACCGCCTACCACCGGAAGATCCCCAAGGCTCCGGGCTTCGACCAGCGGCTGCTGCTCTACCAGCTGTTCAACTACCTGAACCACTGGAACCACTTCGGGCGGGAGTACAGGAGCCCTTCGCTGGGCACCATGCGGAGGCTGCTCAAGTAGCGGCCCCGGCCCCTGCTCATGCCCTCCTTGTCCCCCTTCCCCGACCCCGTCCCCGACCCCCGTCCCCGACCCCCGGTTCC
>NW_012098097.1:17002391-17004365 GCF_000951045.1 Mandrillus leucophaeus
CCAGGATGGTCTCGATCTCCTGACCTCGTGATCCACCCGTCTCGGCCTCCCAAAGTGCTGGGATTACAGGCTTGAGCCACCGCGCCCGGCTCAGGGCGGGGGAATTCCGATGGAGGTTTAGTTCATGTAGAGCTGGTTGAAAGGGAGACTAGACTAGGAGTGTGTGTTTTTTTTTTTTTTTGAGGCGGAGTCTCACTTTGTCCCCCAGGGTGGAGTGCAGTGATGAGATCTTGGCTCACTGTAACCTCCACAACCTCCACCTCCCGGATTCAAGCGATTCTCCTGCCTCAGCCTCCCGAGTAGCTGGGACTACAGCTGCGTGCGACCACGCCCGCCTAATTTTTTTGTATTTTTAGTAGAGACGGGTTTCACCGTGTTAGCCAGGATGGTCTGCATCTCCTGAGCTCGTGATCCATCCGCCTCAGCCTCCCAAAGAGAGCCACCACGCCCAGCTGGAGTTTTATTATTACTCAAATCAGTTTCCCTGAGAATTTGAGGGTTAGGGTTTTTTAGAGGTAATCTGGGGGAAAGGATGCGGGTGGCTGATTGGATAGGGGCATACAATCATAGGGGAGTCGGAAATGATCCTCCGTGATGTGCTGAATCGCTTCTGGGTGGGGCCCCAGGAGCAGTGGGCGGGTCCAGGTGGAGCTTTCATGGGTCGGAGGATCCTAGTGTAGGTGTCGGACTTGGAAACAATCTGAACAGACATCTTCAAAGGTCAGACTCAGGTTCTGCAATGGTGATGTGGTCTGCAGGAGTAATTGGAGAATTCGCATGTCTTGTGATCTCAGGAATAATGGCTGGCAATTATGTTACACCTCAGCGGAATTCAGGCTCCCCGCCTCCTAGCCTGGCAGCCTCTAACTTTACAAAGGCAGTTGAGTTTTGGGGAAGGGGTCTTAGCATGTAAGCTGTCAGCTAAATTTTTCCCAAAGGTAACTTAAACTTGAAGACTAAAGGCATGAGGGGGTTGGCTGGATCAGATCTCCCGCATTGCCATAGTTTCCTCACTGATCTAACTTTTGCAAAGGCAGTTTTGCTGGGAAGCAGTGGGTGTGTTCAGATGTGGAGATGGGAGCTGCCGGATTGGACAGAAGCAATTTCAGCTGCCGAGAGGAGGCCAAATAGGTGGCTCAGGGTCTGGGAAGCTGAGTCATGGGTTTGAAGAGCTGGCAGCTGTGTGGAAGGGAGCAGTGCCTGGATATGTGGACCAAAAACCTGAGACAAGTCTCAATCAGTTTAGGTTAAGGATGTGCCCGTGAGGCAGCCTCAGGAGGTCACACGTCCCCAAGGAAGTCGGGCTACAGCTTAGTTTTATACGTTCTAGGGAGACATGAGACATCAATCAATACCTGTAAGATGTACATTGGTCTAGTTAGCAAAGGCCGGACATCCTGGGTGGGAGGGCGTTCAGGTCATTGGTGGATTCAAATATTTCACGATTGGTGATTGGTTGAAAGAGTTTATCCAAAGACCTGGAATCCATAGAAGGGATTGTCTAGATTAAGATAAATTGTGGAGACCAAGGTTCTTTTTATGCAGATGAAGGTTCCAGTTAGCTGGTTTCAGAGAGAATAGATTGTAAATGCTTTTTATCAGACTAAAAAGGTACCAGACTTGGTTAATTTTCTCCTGATCAGGGAAAAGACCTAGAAAGGGAGGGGATTCTTTACAGAATGTAGCTTTTTCCCACAAGAGACAACTTATTAGGGCCATTTCAAAATATGTCAAATATATTTTAGGGAAAAATATTTTAATTTCCTTCAGGGCCTGCTGTTATGTAATGCTATACTAGAATCAGGCTGGAATTTGGTGTCTTATTGCTTAAGATTTAATTACAATTTATTACTACTTAAGTTTTTTTTTTTTTTTTTTTTTTGAGACTGAGTCTGGCTCTGTCTCCCAAGCTGGAGTGCAGTGGCTGGATCTCAGCTCACTGCAAGCTCTGCCTCCCAGGTTTACGCCATTCTC
>NW_012098097.1:17004515-17006097 GCF_000951045.1 Mandrillus leucophaeus
GTCTCAGCCTCCTAAAGTGCTGGGATTACAGGCTTGAGCCACCGCGCCCCGGCCTACTACTTAAGTTTTAATGCTAATACTGATCAGCTTTGCCTGAATTCCAGCTGGAGGAGTGCATAATGAGGCCTGTGCGGACCCCCGCCCACTCCCTTCCCATCATGAGGCCTGAACAAGTTTTTCGGGTTAAGTTTGGAATGCCGTTGGCCAAGAGGAGGGGTCTGTTAGATGGCTGGGGGGCTTAGAATTTTGTTTTCAGTTTACAGGCATGTTTGGCAGGGAAGTGTGAGAGGAATGCCAGGGATGTGTGTCTCACAAGGACAGCCTTGAGCTTGGCCCTTAATGGCTGGCAGAGGCAGGGGAGAGTGAAGGAAGGAAGAGGCGAGGAGGAGACTGTTAGGAAGAGTATAGAGGAAGTGGGAAAAGAGGAACGGTGTGCCAAGCAAGTAAAGTGCACGAGGCTGGGCCACAGTGGCCCTCAAAAGGCTAGAGGGAGGTGGGGCATTCCCTCCAGGTGGCCTGTGGCCTCCGTCAGTGAGAGGGGAGGTGTGCTCTTGAGAACTGGGGAAGAGGTGGAGCTGCCCTGTGGAAGTTAGCAAGGGAAAACGGGGTTTCTCAGGCTCATGGGTATGTTTGGCTTAGTGATAATTAATTTTCATGTTATGTTTGTTTTTAGTAATAATGGACAAATACCAGGAGCAGCCTCATCTCTTGGACCCACACCTTGGTAAGAATAGAAGCTGCTGATTTTGATCTTTCAATTACAGATGACCACAGAGACCTTGGTGTATGGTTGGCACATGCATGTGCTTTGCCAGGATAAAGTGCCAAGAAGGGTCCCTGTCTTGCTTGCAGCGCCCAGCTGGTTGGTTTTAGCCGACCTGTGATAGTGGCTTGAGTTCCAGATGTCACTCTAGGCTGGGGACTGAGGGGAGAGGTATCTGAGCTACTTTCTTCCTCTCTGCTAAAGAAACAGCATTTGCTCCTCATGTGTTTTTAGTTTACAGTAGTTTTAGTTTACATCTGAGCACATGTCTTTTTGATAATAGTCATACAGCATCAGGTGTTTCACATGGGCCATCATTTAATCCTCACGGCAGCTAAAGAGGGCGTCTGTGGTCATCTCCAGTTTACAGATGGGGACACTGAGGCTTGGTTTTCTTACTTTAGTGTAAGGGGTGTGATTTCTTATTGTTGTCTTTATTTTTCATGTATTTCACACTGATTAAAATTTTTTTTTCTACCTACAAATAAAACGCATGCTCCTGGCAGTTAACCTGGGAAAGAGGAAGGTAGCAATATTCACTACGTTGAGAGGCAGCATGGGTGGGGACTATACACCCTGGCTTCACAGCCCGGTTTCACCACTCAGTCTTTGAGCTGCTTTTTGCCTGGGTTTCCTTGCCCCCTGTGGTGTTGAGATCTGTGTGGGAGGCGCTTAGGGTCAGCCTTTCGTGTGCGCACACATGCCTCTTAAAGAGTAGCTGGTGCTGTGCATCCTGTTCTGGTTTTTTCTTTCAAATAACACATTTTGGCTGGGGGTGGTGACTCACGGCTGTAATCCCAGCACTTTGGGAGGCCGAGG
>NW_012098097.1:17009872-17012798 GCF_000951045.1 Mandrillus leucophaeus
GAGGTGGGTGGATCACCTGTGGTCAGGAGTTCGAGACCAGCCTGGCCAACACGGTGAAACCCCGTCTCTACTAAAAATACAAAAATTAGCTGGGCTTGTTGGCACATGCCTGTAATCCCAGCTGCTTGGGAGGCTGAGGTGGGAGAATGGCTTGAACATGAGAGGCAGAGGTTGCAGTGAGCCAAGATCACGCTGTTGCACTCCAGCTTGAGTGACAGCGCGAGACGGTAGAATGGAAGTGCCTCTCACACTTTAATGTGCAGGTGAATTTCCTGGAAATTTTGCTGTACTATAGATTTTGAGCAAGTGGGTCTAGGTTGGGGTCCCATAGTCTACTTTTCTTGCAAGCTTGCAAGTGTCTCTGTGCTGGCCCAGAGGCTCACTGTTGGCAGTTTTGACTATGGGAGTACTCACAGCCATCTCAGGGTAGGACCTGGGGTTCGTAGTGGTGAGGCAGTATTTCTGTTGTCTGGTGGGAGAGTCCTTGGCCAGCGAGAGGACACTGCGGGTGGGCTGCCAAGGACACGCAGGCCTCTGTAGCTCTGCTGTTTGAGGTTAGGATTTCTCCGGAAGGTGTGGTATCACTGAGTTTCATGGAAGTGTTAATGAATTTGAGCCCTTGAGGTTTGTATGCATTTATTCTTCATAAATGTCAGAAGACAGTCATGTAAATGAACACATTTAATGACTGATGGCGTAAATATGGTAATGAACAACACTAGCCAGTTTAGGAAGGAAGGATAGCCTTTTTATTTTATTTATTTATTTTTTTGAGAGATGGGGTCTTGCTCTGTCACTCAGGCTGGAGTGCAGTGGTGCAGTCAGCTCACTGCAGCCTCAAACTCTTGCTCTCAAATGATTCTCGCTGCTGCCTCAGCCTCTCAGACTACAGGCCTGAGCTACCGCGCCTGTCTGATTTTTAAGTTTTTGTGTTGCCCAGGCTAGTCTCCAGCTCTTGGTCTCAAGCTGTTCTTTTGCCTCAGCCTCCCGAAGTGCTGGGATTACAGGCGTGAGCCACCGCTCCTGGCCATGGGTAGCTTTCTTGTGGTAACTGTGGTCTTATTAAATTGTGCCACTGTAATGTGACAGAATTCTCTTTGATCAGTGGGTCACATAGGTGGTGATTTTTGATGAAAGGGAAGAAAGGCAATTTTGCTGCTGTCTGTATTTTTAAATTTTATAATAATTCAGCATCTCTTTATTTGATAGGTTCGAGGCTATAAAACATTTCTTAGTTTATTTCCCCACGAAGTTGCTGACGTAGAGCCTGTTTTAGATTTGGTCACAGATCAGAATCCCAAGGACCATGAGGTGAGCGACTCTGCCTCCCCCCTCGTCTCCAGCCCCTTCGTGCCTGTCCTTCCTCCCTTGTCTCCAGCCCCTTCGTGCCTGTCCTTCCTCCCTGCTTGCCCCACCCTGCTGCACCTTCCCCTTCCTGTTTCTTTCAGTTTTATCTCCTTTTGTTTTGTGTCACTCCTCTTTTCTTTCTTTTCTTTTGACTTTTCCTTCTTGTACAAGTTGCTTTAAATTGTTTTTGTTTAAAATTGCCCTTTTATAAAGAAAAATTATGCCTATGTATAGTTTAACAATAAATCCGTCATTGTTCATATGTTTTTTTAACTCGTGGAAGTATAAGTGTATTGGGTTCCCAAGACCACCCCAGGTTTGATGCTTCCCGAGGAGGACTCGCAGCACTCAGCATAGATTCCTCCTTTTGGCTGTCACTTGTTAGGGCAAAATAATACACAGCACAATCAGCAAAGGGAGAAGGCACATGGGATGGAGTCTGGGGAGAACCAGGCAGGAGCTCCCAGGGTCCTCCAGCTGGGTCCCACAGCGGGGGTGACATTCCCCCAGCAGTGAGATGTGACCTCACCTGTGAGGTGTCTATCAGGGAAGCACGTTTGAGCCTCAGTGCCCAGAGCTTTCGCTGGCGTCTGGCCACGTGGACACCTCGGCCTGGCACGAAATAAAATTCCAGACCCCCAGGAGGAAAGCAGGTGCCAGCGTAAAGCACACTCTTTGTGCAGATTGAGCCAGCGAGGGGCCCTCATCAAGCAGGACTTGGTGGGAACCCTGCTGGTGTCCAGGCCCCTGGATGCCAGCCCACGGCCGGCCTTGCCAGGGGCCTTTCCTCGGACGGCAGTGGGGCCTGCTGTGCTCGCTGTCTTCTGCACGGTATGTATTCGGAAGAGCACATGGTTTATAACTGTGCTGTGCAGTGGCTTGTCTCGGCGTGGGCGTGCCTGCTGAGAGCTGTGGGGCATTTCCCTGCTGTTCTGCCCTCCATGCCCTTCTTTCCCTAGTGCCTCCAGCGCCCCCCAGTGGAATGATTGCAGGGACAAATTGGATCTAATAAAAAAGGGTACTCCTTTTTTTATTAGAAGTTGATAATTGTTTCTTTATTCTTTTTGTTTTATTTTATTTTTTTGAGACGGAGTCTTGCTCTGTTGCCCAGGCTGGAGTGCAGTGGCATGATCTCGGCTCACTGCAAGCTCCGCCTCCTGGGTCCACGCCATTCTCCTGCCTCAGCCTTCCGAATAGCTGGGACTACCGGTGCCCACCACCACGCCCATCCAATTTTTTGTATTTTTAGTGGAGACGGGGTTTCACCATGTTAGCTAGGATGGTCTCGATCTCCTGACCTCGTGATCCTCCTGCCTCGGCCTCCCAAAGTGCTGGGATTACAGGTGTGAGCCACCGCATGCAGCCCTTTTTAAAAAACTTTTTTTATTTTAAAGACAGAGTTTCATTCTTGTTGCCCAGGTTGGAGTGCAATGGCACAATCTCGGCTCACTGCAACCTCCGCCTCCTGGGTTCTAAGCGATTCTCCTGCCTCAGCCTCCTGAGTAGCTGAGACTACAGGCATGCGCCATCACGCTAGGGTAATTTTGTGTTTTTAGTAGACACAGGGTTTCTCCATGTT
>NW_012098097.1:17014130-17017024 GCF_000951045.1 Mandrillus leucophaeus
TTCAGCATGTTAGCCAGGATGGTCTCGATCTCCTGACCTTGTGATCCGCCCGTCTCGGCCTCCCAAAGTGCTGGGATTACAGGCTTGAGCCACCACGCCTGGCCTATCCTTTCATTTCTCTCAGCTTTTTCTTTGCTTATTTTGAAGCTCTGTTGGTTGGTGTGTATACTTACAGAATTGTTAAGCCTTCATGATGAATTGATCCTTTTATTATTATGAAACATCCATTTTATCTCTGATAATATTACTTGTTCTGACATTTACTTTGTCTGATATTCACAGAGCCACTCCAGCTCTCTTACGATTCGTGATTGGTTGGAATATCTTTTTCCTTCTGCTTGCATTTAACCTAGCTATGTCTTTTTGCTTGTTTGTTTTTGTTTTTTAAGAGACAGCGTTTTGGGTCAGGCGCCTGTAATCCCAGTACTTTGGGAGGCCAAGGTGGATGGATCACCTGAGGTCCGGAGTTCGAGACCAGCCTGGCCAACATGGTGAAACCCCGTTTCTACTAAAAATACAAAAATTAGCTGGGCGTGGTGACGTGTGCCTGTAGTTCCAGCTACTTGGGAATCTGAGGCAGGAGAGTCGCCTGAACCTGGGAGGTGGAGGTTGCAGTGAGCCGAGATCACGCCACTGCACTCCAGCCTCGGGGACAGAGCAAGACTCTGTCTCAAAAAGAAAAAAAAAAGAGATGGGTTTTGCTCTGTTGCCCAGGGTGGAGTGCAGTAGTAGGACCATAGCTCTTTGCAGCCTTGAAATTCTGGCCTCAAGTGATCCTCCCACCTTGGTCTCCCAAAGTGCTGGGAAAACAGGCATGAGCCACCACACCTGGTGGGGCTCAGTGTCATGTTGATGTTCACTTTTACAGTAAATGTTTCATATGCTTTTCCCTAGAATGGATGATGAACTTGTTGTTGGACATAGTGCAGGATCAGACATCTCCAGCTTCCCTTGTGCATCTGGCTTTTAAATTTCTTTACATCATCACCAAGGTAACGTTACCACAGCCCTTCAGAGCTGACAGATGCTTTTGTAGTATTCTTGGTCCAGAGGTTACCCTCCAAAATGTTATTTCTCAAGACAGACAGTTCTCGGACACAAGTTGTGGGTTTAATTCTGTCCCTTTTTACTGTATGTTGGGGATCAGAATTGAGTGATGTGGGCCCTTTGGCTGAAACAGTGTCAAGATATTTAGCATCTTGCATTTGAATAGATTGAAGCACCATCTAGCTAGGAAGGGAATGGGGTGAAGATGAGACTGACTCAGAAAAAGTTCTTACAAGGGAAAAGGAGGCCGGGCGCGGCGGCTCACACCTGTAATCCCAGCACTTTGGGAGGCTGAGGTGGGTGGATCACCTGTGGTCAGGAGTTCGAGACCAGCCTGGCCAACACGGTGAAACCCCGTCTCTACTAAAAATACAAAAATTAGCTGGGCTTGTTGGCACATGCCTGTAATCCCAGCTGCTTGGGAGGCTGAGGTGGGAGAATGGCTTGAACATGAGAGGCAGAGGTTGCAGTGAGCCAAGATCACGCTGTTGCACTCCAGCTTGAGTGACAGCGCGAGACGGTAGAATGGAAGTGCCTCTCACACTTTAATGTGCAGGTGAATTTCCTGGAAATTTTGCTGTACTATAGATTTTGAGCAAGTGGGTCTAGGTTGGGGTCCCATAGTCTACTTTTCTTGCAAGCTTGCAAGTGTCTCTGTGCTGGCCCAGAGGCTCACTGTTGGCAGTTTTGACTATGGGAGTACTCACAGCCATCTCAGGGTAGGACCTGGGGTTCGTAGTGGTGAGGCAGTATTTCTGTTGTCTGGTGGGAGAGTCCTTGGCCAGCGAGAGGACACTGCGGGTGGGCTGCCAAGGACACGCAGGCCTCTGTAGCTCTGCTGTTTGAGGTTAGGATTTCTCCGGAAGGTGTGGTATCACTGAGTTTCATGGAAGTGTTAATGAATTTGAGCCCTTGAGGTTTGTATGCATTTATTCTTCATAAATGTCAGAAGACAGTCATGTAAATGAACACATTTAATGACTGATGGCGTAAATATGGTAATGAACAACACTAGCCAGTTTAGGAAGGAAGGATAGCCTTTTTATTTTATTTATTTATTTTTTTGAGAGATGGGGTCTTGCTCTGTCACTCAGGCTGGAGTGCAGTGGTGCAGTCAGCTCACTGCAGCCTCAAACTCTTGCTCTCAAATGATTCTCGCTGCTGCCTCAGCCTCTCAGACTACAGGCCTGAGCTACCGCGCCTGTCTGATTTTTAAGTTTTTGTGTTGCCCAGGCTAGTCTCCAGCTCTTGGTCTCAAGCTGTTCTTTTGCCTCAGCCTCCCGAAGTGCTGGGATTACAGGCGTGAGCCACCGCTCCTGGCCATGGGTAGCTTTCTTGTGGTAACTGTGGTCTTATTAAATTGTGCCACTGTAATGTGACAGAATTCTCTTTGATCAGTGGGTCACATAGGTGGTGATTTTTGATGAAAGGGAAGAAAGGCAATTTTGCTGCTGTCTGTATTTTTAAATTTTATAATAATTCAGCATCTCTTTATTTGATAGGTTCGAGGCTATAAAACATTTCTTAGTTTATTTCCCCACGAAGTTGCTGACGTAGAGCCTGTTTTAGATTTGGTCACAGATCAGAATCCCAAGGACCATGAGGTGAGCGACTCTGCCTCCCCCCTCGTCTCCAGCCCCTTCGTGCCTGTCCTTCCTCCCTTGTCTCCAGCCCCTTCGTGCCTGTCCTTCCTCCCTGCTTGCCCCACCCTGCTGCACCTTCCCCTTCCTGTTTCTTTCAGTTTTATCTCCTTTTGTTTTGTGTCACTCCTCTTTTCTTTCTTTTCTTTTGACTTTTCCTTCTTGTACAAGTTGCTTTAAATTGTTTTTGTTTAAAATTGCCCCTTT
>NW_012098097.1:17018914-17020466 GCF_000951045.1 Mandrillus leucophaeus
ACCACCGTGCCCGACCTTTTTTCTTTATTCTTAGGTGTTTGTACTTGTTATCTGTTTTTCACTTTCCCAAAAGGCCAGTTTGTATGTTGAGAGGGGCCAGCGAAGAGAAGCTGTTATACTGATGTATTACGATTTTTCTTTGTTCATTTCGATGTCTCTTTTGTCTATGGAGCTGGCTAAGTTACAGCAGGGGGTGTGCGTGGTGGGGATTCTGGGGGGATGTGGCGAGGAGCTGGTGAATGGCCTACATTTCTGGCCCTGAGGGTGATGGCACTTGAATGGCTTTAGTGGGCATTGGGTGGGCCTGGAGGACAGTGACTTTAAGTAGATTGTGGCCAGTGGCCTCTGTTTTTCAAACAAGACTCATTCATACTGTGATTGAATTTTTAGACTTGGGAAACCCGCTACATGCTGTTGCTATGGCTCTCTGTGACCTGCCTGATCCCTTTTGATTTTTCTCGCCTTGATGGGAACCTTCTCACCCAGCCTGGGCAAACACGAATGTCCATAATGGACCGTATTCTCCAAATAGCAGAGGTAAATATCATGCAGATAATTAGCTGCTGATTACTATTCACTTTCTTGGTCATGCTGTCTTGATATTAGTGTTTTACTCAGTAAGCTTTTGATACTTACATATTTATTCAACTGCTGTTTTTGTCAGTGAGGTAAACTCCCATATGATAACTTCTTTTGAAATTGTGATAATTCATGTAAGGGTCAGGTTGAGTTAGCAAATCTCATTTCTTTGTAGATGATGCAAATACCCTGTTGAGGGTAATCATGGCAGGTAAGGAAGGGGTTTAGTGGCAATGGTAAGAGAAAATAAGGACCCATTTTACATTTAGTTCTTAACATTATATAAAAGATGTTCGTTTGTAGGAAAACTAGAAAATAAAGATAAGCATGAAAAATACTAAATTTAGATTTATGAAATTCTAGCACCAAGAGATACGTTGTTTATTTTCTTCAAACTTTTCCTGATGTAAATATTATGCATATAAACACAGCTTATTGTATGAGTTATCTATTGGATCATAAGTAATTACCCCAAACTTGAGTGTTTGACAAAACACATTTATCCTTTTGCAGTTTCTGTGGGTTGGAGTGTGGCATGGCTGAGCTGGGTCCTCTGTGTCAAGCTTGTCCACAGCTGCAGTTAAAACTTGACATGGGCAGGCTTTGCCCCAAGGCCGTTGGATTGAGGCCACCCTCAGTTCTTTGCCACCTGGGCCCCTCCAACTTAGCAGCTTAGTCCATCAAAGCCTGCAAGGGAGAGGCTCTGCTAATGAGATGGAAGTCATGATAATATGTTACCTGATCATGGAAGTGATGTCCCATTCCTCTGCCAGATCCTGTGGTTAGCAGCAAGTCACTGAGTCCAACCCACAAAAGCGAGCACTAGGAGGCTGTCAGGCTCTGAGTCATCTCAGTTGTCTTGGTCTTCCTGCCACGCTGACTGCGATAATGCGGGTCAGCGTTCACTGAGTGCCTGCTGTGTGCCTGGCACTGTTCAAACACTCATAGATTAATCTTTTTTTTTTTTTTTTTT
>NW_012098097.1:17020611-17021596 GCF_000951045.1 Mandrillus leucophaeus
GCCCGGCTAGTTTTTTGTATTTTTTGGTAGAGATGGGGTTTCACCGTGTTAGCCAGGATGTTCTTGATCTCCTGACCTCGTGATCCGCCCGTCTTCATAGATTAATCTTTAATCACTTATGGATTAATAACCTATACATTGGGTTGGGCGTGGTGGGTCACTCCTGTAATCCCAGCACTCTGGGAGGCTGGGGCAGGCAGATCACGTGAGGTTAGGAGTTCGAGACCAGCCTGGCCAGCATGGTGAAACCCTGTGTCTATTAACAATACAAAAATAAGCTGGGTCTGGTGACAGATACCTGTAATCTCAGTTACTCAAGAGGCTGAGGCAGAAGAATCGTTTGAACCTGGGAGGCGGAGGTTGCAGTGAGCCGAGATTGTGCCACTGCACTCCAGCCTGGGTGACAGAGCGAGACTCCGTCGCGAAAAAAAAAAAAAATTTAACCTATACATTGATTTATAGATCATCAGTGATTAATTGATTAACTGTGATAATCATTTAATTTTCCTTCACGAGGTTGTTGACAGTTCTTACCCTCATTTAACCAAGAAGGCAACAGGCATAAAAATTAATAACTTACTTTGCTCATAAATGGTGGATCCATATTTGAATCCAGGCCATTTATCTCTGGAGTCGGTGCTCTTCATCAGGGCTCAACACTGCCCCATGACCTGCTGTTCTGAGTCCTTTTTACCCTCAGCAACACGTTCTTAGTGTCCTATGATGTCAGAAAGTGTCCCCCTCATAATTGTTAAGGGAGAAGGTACTCCGTTGTAACCTAATTTAAAATTCTCTCTGATAGATGGATGTTTTGTTTGTTCTTGTTTTGTTATGTTAGAAGTAGTGTGGTGATGGGCCGGGTGCGGTGGCTCACTCCTGTAATCCCAGCACTCTGGGAGGCCAAGGTGGGCAGATCACCTGAGGTCAGAGTTTGAGACCAGCCTGACCAACATGGAGAAACCCCGTGTCTACTAAAAATACAACA
>NW_012098097.1:17024746-17028052 GCF_000951045.1 Mandrillus leucophaeus
GGAGGCTGAGGCAGGTGGATCACAAGGTCAGGAGTTCAAGACCAGCCTGGACGAGATGGCGAAACCCCGTCTCTACTAAAAATACAAAAATTAGCTGGGCATGGTGGCTGGCGCCTGTAATCCCAGCTACTCGGGAGGCTGAGGCAGAGCACTGCTTGAACCTGGGAGGTGAAGCTTGCAGTGAGCCGAGATTGTACCACTGCACTCCAGCCTGGGCAGTAGAGCAAGACTCTGTCTCAAAAAAAAGAAAAAAGCCTGCCCCAGAAAAAAGATCTTTTAAGTGTATAGTGTATTGTTTTGGGAAAAAAAAACTAGCCAAGATAAGCATTGGAAACATTTTAAGGCAGCCCTCCCAAAAATAAATGTAGCTGGGCATGGTAGTGTCATGCCTGTAATTCCAGCACTTTGGGAGGCCAGGGCAGGAGGGTAGCTTGAGCACAGGGGTTTGAGGGCAGCCTAGCCAATATAATGTGACTCAATCTCTACCAAAAAATGAAAAAAAAATTAGCCAGGTGTGGTGGTACACACCTTTGGTCCCAGCTGTTCCGGAAGCCGAGGCGGGAGGGTCACCTGAGCCCAGGAGGTTGATGCTGCGGTGAATTTTTTTTTGAGATGGAGTCTTGCCCTATCACCCACGCTGGAGTGCAGTGGTCTAATCTCAGCTCACTGCAACCTCTGCCTTCGAGGCTCAAGCAGCCCTCCCACCTCAGCCTCCTGAGTAGTTGGGATTACAGGCATGCGCCATCATACCTGGCCAATTTTTGTATCATTAGTAGAGACGGGGTTTTACCATATTGACCAGGCGGGTCTCAAACTCCTGACCTCAGGTGATCTGCGTGCCCCAGCCTCCCAAAGTGTTGGGATTGCAGGTGTCAGCCACGGCGCCCAGACTACAGTGAGCTTTGATCGCATCACTGCACTCCAGCCTGGGCGACAGAGCAAGACCCTATCTCAAAACAACAACAAAAAACCCCAAGACCAGCTACTCAGGAGGCTGAGGCAGGAGAATGGCGTGAACCCAGGAGGCGGAGCTTGCAGTGAGCTGAGATGGCGCCACTTCACTCCAGCCTGGGCAACAGAATGAGACTCCGTCTCAAAAAAAAAAAAAAAAAAAAAAGTGTATACATCTACTCTGTACCCCCAAAATTAAAAAACCAAAAATTAAAAAAAGTAAGCATTTGTAGTAAATCTAGGTGCTCTTCAGTTTGATGGGGCCTCTTGTCTAGTCTGAATGCTCCAGTACTGATGGTTCAGTGTGCTGGAAGGCACATTAGGTGCTGGATGAATACTCTTGATTCTTTGTTACAATTGGGTAGCTCCTTTGTTTACATTTTCCTGCTCTGTTCTTGCAAATGTGTGTTTCAAGGGGGTGTGACCAAATGCTGTGTGTAGCTCAGGCACTTACCTGGTTGAGTGTAGCAGTTGGCAGCTGTAGCCCTTGGCTCAGATTGAAGACAGGTTTTTTTTTGCAGCTTTGGACTTAGGCCTGTGCTGGTAAGGTTTATGAATCTGGGCCCTCAGGAAGCTGGTGAGGGTGGGACTGGTGACTGGGGTCCCTGAGGCTGGCGTGTGCAGGACTGACCATGCCTGCTTTGCGACTGTATGGGGTCCCCGAGGCTGGCGTGTGCAGCAGTGACCGTGCCTGTGCTTCCCCCTTTCTTGCAGTCCTACTTGATCGTCAGTGACAAGGCCCGAGATGCAGCTGCCGTCCTCATGTCTAGGTAAGTTTCCATGGCGTGTTTTTGGTGCGTGGCTGGTGGGTTCTGAGGGGTTTGTCGGGGTACTGTTACGTGTTTCATGCGTGTCTTTAGTCCTCAGATGGAGGACCCAGGGAAGTCTTCGGACTCCTCAGACTCTGGCTTTCTCTGAGGCAGCGTGCACCACTGTTTGGGCACAGAAGAGCTCCGACCCTGAAGTGACCACCCTCAGTGGTGGTCTGGGGTGCCGGTGGGGGTCACCTGACAGGCCCATTGCCAGGAGTGCAGGTCTAGAAGAGGCGTGGCGTCATCCCTGGGGTGCAGCCTCCCCCCAGGGGAGGGATGGGGTGGCAGTTACAAGACGTGGAGATGATGGGTGGTCGTGGGCCATTGTGACTGGGGATGAAAGTCCCCAGCGTCCTGTGTTCATCCCCGTGCACTGCAGACAAGGGAAGGCGGTTTTCTCTGTTGAGCACAGCAGGCCTGTGGTGTCGGAAAGATACCAAGGATGTGTGTGTAGACTGAGCGAACCTGTTTCATGGGATGCAAAAAGGAAGAAAGCAGTATTTCTAAATCAGGAGTTTACATGACACGTGATTTTAAGTATGTATGTAGTTTACTAAGTCAGAACAGTTGACATTTTCCCCCTCTGCAGTGGTGAAAGTCTAAAGCTGGTCATAAAACCTTTCAGTGGTTGTGGTTGGGAATATGGTCAGTGCCCCATGCAGTGTCACCTTCACTTGGCTGTGTAGCTGCAACTTGCACAGCTTCTTTCTCAGAGAAGTGGGAGGAGAGAAGCTTCCTTTCTGGGGCAGTTGGAGGCACTGGATGAGGGGTTTGTGACAGCCTGGAGCTGAGGAAGGAACCTGAGTCCCCTGGAGCAGGTGAGGCCCCTCCCGAGAGGGCAGAGGCTACTTCCTGTCTTGTCAAGGACATAAAAAGATGATCGTCTAATTATAAAAGTAATCTGTGTGTATTTAGATAATAGAGTATGAAGTACAAAATGAAACCCTTGAGTGCTTTCATCCCGTGGGGGTGCGATGGCCCCTGTCCCCCTGCCGTGTGGCGCCAGCTCTGTCCATGGTCTCCCCTCGGGGCAGCACCAACTCTGTCCGTGGCTCAGTTGCCGCACTCGCCTCTTTGCACTGCGGACCAGGAGACGGGCCCACGCGTCATTGTCTTCTTCCAAAACAAGACGACCTGGTGCGAGAATGTCTTTTCTACCTGTCCGTTGCTGTGGGACATTTAGACTGCTGCCCTCCCAATTTGGTATTAAAACTCTGTTGCGAATAGTCCATGTAAAATTGTGTACCATTCTGAATGATTTCTAGGGATGAGTTTCTACAAGTGGAATGAACATTTTCGGGGTCTGAATGCAATTACTGGAGAGGCTGAACAAGTTGAAAGTTCTTTCCCCATATTTACTAGCTGGGTCAAACCTTAAGAATGTTTGCCAACTTCGTTCAATGGAAACTAGTTACCTGCTTTTATTCTTATTTTTCTTAGCAGCAGTACTGAGGGTTGGGTAGATTTTTGCGGAATGTGGCTCTGTGGAGTGCCGTGCCCGTGGGCCGGGGGAGGCAGCGTCTGAGTGCCTGCTCCCTCCGTG
>NW_012098097.1:17028576-17029089 GCF_000951045.1 Mandrillus leucophaeus
CCGGGCGTCGGTGCCTTGGAGCCTTTTTCCCCCTTGGTCTCGCACACTGATTCGCAGTGTTTGAGAATGGCGGATGCCGTCAGTGGAAGAGCTTTTAACAGTTGCTTGGCTGGTTCCTGGACACCTCTCAGACTCACCGCAGGTTCTGAGTTTCCTGTACTTCTCTTTTTGGTGTGGGGATTGTTACAAGTCAGGCCAGGGCTGCGAGGGGTCCTGTGCCAGCGTTTGTCTGTGGTGCGAGTTCGTTTTCTGCTCTCCAGGGAGGAGCAGCCTGCTCTCGCCCACTCTGCTCTCAGGATTGGATGCTTCTCCCTGTAGCACTGGCGGCTGTACAGCTAGCTGCGCCCGTCTCCCTTGACGAACTGAGCTTGCCAACATCCATAGCCTTGTAGGTGACTCTTGGTGTTACATTGTTGATAGAACATGCAGATTGAGTGCTGCTTTAGAAACCCTTTAATAGAAAATATGCCTTTCGCCAGGCGCGGTGGCTCATGCCTGTAATCTCAGCACTTC
>NW_012098097.1:17031134-17041551 GCF_000951045.1 Mandrillus leucophaeus
GTGGGGGCAGGTGGGAGGGGATGGGCAGTAGGCCTGGGTGCAACCTGAGAGGTTGTGGTGGAGAACCAGCTGCTGAGGGCCCTGGTCAGGGTAGTGACTTGGTTTCTAGGGTTGGAGAGAGGAGGAACTAGCTGGAGGAGGACAGGATTCAGTACAGAGCTGGTGTCTTGCTGTAAGGTGCGTGAGGTGGGAGGGTGTAAGGAGGGGGTGTGTGTGGGGTGGGCTGGTGAGGCGTGGGCGAGGTCTCAGTGCTGAGGCCTTGGCTGAGCTGCAGCTTGTGTTTTTATTTCCTTTTGGCAGATTTATCACACGTCCTGATGTCAAGCGGAGCAAGATGGCTGAGTTCCTGGACTGGAGCCTGTGCAACCTGGCCAGTTCCTCCTTCCAGACCCTCCAGGGGGTCATCACCATGGACGGGATGCTGCAGGCCCTGGTAAGTGCTGCCCGCAGGGGCCGTGGAGGTAGCAGGGAAATGACACCTTACGTGGGGACCACAGAATGATGTTACCTGTGGTTCCATCTTGATGTCATTGGAACCCCGTGGGATTGGTGTAACCAGGCCAGGGTCTTAGGGGGCAGTTTCCTTCTCCCACTGCTGTGGGTCCTGCCTTGGACCGGGCTGGTTTCTGCGTTGGTGCTGGTGGATGGGCCTGGAGCCCCACCCGTCGCCAGCAGAGGGCAGTGGTGCCACGCAGCCGGGGTTCCCCGGGGTAGGCTTCTCCGCACCTGGTCTCCTGCTTAGTTCCTGTGTGAAGTGCAGAGGTTGAATGAGCTCTAATAAAACGAGGTGGGTGAGTTGAAACTTGATGCTGTTCCTTTGCACTGGGTTTGGGTTGGATGTTCCTGACTGCTTCGTTTGGATACAGACCCTGACCTCTGCCTGCAGGTGTCTGGTTGGTGCCCTGGCTGCAGCCCTTTGCCAACCCTTTCCCTCCCTTTCGCTCTGGCTGTCTCTTGTGTTACCTTTTCTTGTGCTAACGAGGAGGAAAGATCAAGTCTCAGAAGAGGGCGAAGCCTCTTTTGGGTCAGCCTTCTGGAGGGGGAGCCAGCAGCCTGCTGTGGCCGTTGGCGCGATGGATTCAGCACCTTCCTCTCTCTTTCATTACAGCAGGTGAGGCTTTGAGAGCACTTCTCATCCTCGTCTCACGCTGTGGAGCCTGTGGTCCCTCTGAGGAGCAGGGCACTTTGTTCTTCTTGTTTAAAATATGTTTTTTATAGAGACAGGGTCTGGCTATGTAGGCCAGGGTAGTCTTGAACTCCTGGCCTCAAGTGATCCTCCTGCCTTGAGATCCTCCTGCCTTTGTGATTCTCCCAAAGTGCTGGGATTACAGGCCTGAGCCTTCATGCCTAGAAGGACACTTTGGAGTGCATTTTAGGGCAGATGACGAGTGCCACCTCGTGGTGGCGTCCTCCTGTCCGCGGCGTCATCCTGGCCGTGGCAGGTTCTGCCGGGGAGCGGGAGGCTGTCAGCTGGGTGAAGGGTGGGGGCCATGGGAGTGATAACCTGGGGTGGGGGCGTACGTTTCTTTAGGGGGAATTGGGAAGTGTCCTCAATGTCTTCTGCTTCCCGGTCATGCTGCCATGGTCTTCAGGAGGGCAGCCCTTCAGATGAAGAGAAGGTTTCAGACGTGTGAGAGAAAACTGCAGACATGTTTCCCGGAGCCTGTGCTCTGCCCAGGTGATGTCTGTTTTCTTCAGGCCTCCCGTCAACCTCCACATGAATGTGACAGATTCAGCAGTTTTCAGAAGTTAAGATATAATTCACATACCACAAGTAGTTTATCCTTCTAAGGGAAATAATTCTGTACTTCTTAGCATATTCATAAAGCTGTGCACTTCAGGACACTGTCATCACCCTGGAAGAAACCGTGATCGTACCAAGCAGTCCCTCCCTCACCCTCCCCAGCCCCCGCAGCCGTGGATCCATGTTCTGTCCCTGTGGACTTGCTGGTTGTGGACATCTTACCTCGCCAGAGTCGTACACTGCACGGCCTTCTGCGTCTGGCCTTCGCTGAGCCCGATGTGTCCAAGGTTCATCCGTGTTGAGGTCGTTCCCTTTATTCCTTAATCGTGTGCCAGTGTATGGGTATTTTCTGCTGTTACAAATTATACCGTTAACAACTTTCATGTGCAAGTTTTTGTTTAAACTTAATGCTTTCAGGCTGGGTGTGGTGGCTCACGCCTGTAATCCCAGCACTTTGGGAGGCTGAGGCAGGCAGATTACTTGAGGTCAGGAGTTCGAGACCAGCCTGGCCAACATGGTGAAATCCCATCTCTACTAAAAATACAAAAAATAGCCGGGCATGGTGGTGCGGGCCTGTAATCCCAGCTACTCTGGAGGCTGATGCAGGAGAATTGCTTGAACCTGGGAGGCAGAGATTGAGTGAGCCAAGATCATGCCACCAGCCTGGGTGACAGAGCAAGACTCTGCCAGGAGAAAAAAAACAAACACAACTTAATGCTTTCAGTACCTTGGGTACATAGCACTAGGTTTTTTTTTTTTTTTTTTTTTTTTTTTTTTTTTTTGTTGAGACGGAGTCTCGCTCTGCCGCCCAGGCTGGAGTGCAATGGCCGGATCTCAGCTCACTGCAAGCTCCGCCTCCCGGGTTCACGCCATTCTCCTGCCTCAGCCTCCTAAGTAGCTGGGACTACAGGCGCCCGCCACCACGCCCGGCTAGTTTTTTGTATTTTTTAGTAGAGACGGGGTTTCACCGTGTTAGCCAGGATGGTCTCGATCTCCTGACCTCGTGATCCACCCGTCTCGGCCTCCCAAAGTGCTGGGATTACAGGCTTGAGCCACCGCGCCCGGCAGCACTAGGTTTTAATAAAATTTTAAGCAAAATTTGGAATGTTTCCATCTTTCTGAAGTCTTTAAGATTTTTCTGGTGGCGTACCTGCCGTGCTGATGAAATAGAGGACCTGCTCGTGCCAGGCATTTTTGGGCGTTGCAGGTACAGATGTGCCATCTGCGTCCCCAGGTGCCCCTCATTCTGGCCACGCTGGGGCAGCGTCCTCAATGCCTAAAGAGGATTCATTGCTGTCTAAAGAGGGTTCATTGCTGTCGTGGAGGTCAGGGCAGGCTGAGGCTGGCCTTGGAGGGTACGGGGGTGGAGGGGTAGGGCAGGGAGGATGCAGGTCTCAGATGTGCCCACGTTGGTCCATGGATCCTCAGGGATTCTGCATTTATGTTTTAGGCAATTCTGGTAAAGGTGGTGGATACACACGGTTAATTTGAAATTTAGGTGCAGTTGGATTCTTCATTTTTTTGCCTTGAGTCCCACTGAGGAAACGTGAAGAAGGGGAAGATGGCAGTGGCCAGTGGGGGGTTCGTGGGATTCCGGTAGCTTCATGTTGTGATGCTGGGTGCATGGACAGCCTCCCACATGACCAAGGACGTGCTCTCAGGGCCCTAAGACCCCAGAAGAACAGGCCGCCAGCACCAAGAAGTATGACATGCGTGTGGAAGACCGTGAGCCTTACCTGGCTGGTAGCACGGGGTGTGGTACCTGCCGCAGCTCTCTGACCCGTCGCAGCGGGAGGGGGTCCCTGCTGTGTGACTGGGACCACTGGACCCCAACCATCGCAGCGGGAGGGGGTCCCTGCCGTGTGACTAAGACCAGTGGACCCCAACCATCGCAGCGGGAGGGTGTCCCTGCCGTGTGACTAAGACCACTGGACCCCAACCACGCAGCGGGAGGGGGTCCCTGCTGTGTGACTAAGACCACTGGACCTGACCCATCGCAGCGAGAGGTGGTCCATGCTGTGACTAAGACCACTGGACCCCAACCATCGCAGTGGGAGGGGGTTCATGCTGTGACTGGGACCACCTGGCCTGAGGTTGGACTGGTGAACTGACAATGTTGGCACCTACATGTGTGTCAGGATCCATGTGGATACGTCCCCCGCACCTGTTTCTTGGACTGTCGTGTAAGCAGCTCTTCAGCTTCACAGGCTTCCTGATCATGTTCTGGGTGGGAAGAAGTACCCAGCCTGCCAGCCCATGGGGCCAAAGCTGTGTCTTTACAATAATCTGCACCTGGAACCGTGGCGATCCCACCAAAGAACCTGTGGCTCACAAGATCTGAGGAGGCTTCCTGGGCTTCTCTGCCCTCTAACTAGGATTTCCTCATCCCTAGAAATTTAACCTTAATGAAATCCCTAATAAAACTCTGTGCTGTGGGGAAAACGTCTCAGGTCAGGAGAGCACACGGGAGGTCTAACAGGATGTGACCAGTGCTGTTGTCTCCAGTGGCTCTGCAGGGAAGGCTGTTAGCCCTGCCCCGAGTGTGGGTGCTGCTTTGGGAGGGTAGGCACATTTGATCTCTGTCCGGTCAGTGTCTGAGACCACCTTTGTCTGCACTCTTGGTGAAACCTCCCGCACTCTTGACGGGCTTCTGAATCTGCACTCTTGACGGGCTTCTGGGGGTCTCCTGCAGCTCTCATCAGCCTGGCCTGGGAGCCTCCCCTTCTCTCCCCTCCCCACCCCATGTTGTTGGGTCAGCAGGATACCCCAGCCTTGGGGCTGGAGCCAGCTGTGGCTGCCCAGGGACTTGTAGGCAGTTGAGGCACACCGGCTCCTGGCCAGGCTGGCTGTGGGAGAGGCAGCCTCCTGGTGAGGGGCTGTGGGCCACTGCGTTCAGGCTGCCTTGGAGGGCTCCATGGTGCATCCTGGCGGTGTTCCCTGTGCACAGGGCTCCGAGTCCTTCCCGGCTTGGGAAGGTCATGTGGCCACGTGTGTCTAGTTCTGCAGCTTCTTTGTCTGCGGGTTCGGTTCTTTACTTTTTTTTTCTTTTTTTTTTGATGATCTTGCTGGTTTTCTCTAGATTGTTCTCAAGTTTTCTGTTCTTCCATCCCAAGGTGGGAGGTGCGCGGTGCACAGCCTGGATGTGGAATACCCAGAGGGCGGGTGGGCGGGCCAGCTCGCTGCCCCTTTCCCCTGCCAGCTGCTGGGACAGGTGGGAATTCCTGTAGCAAAATCAAGCCAGCCACGAGTGGGGAAGGGCTTTTTACTTTGACATCTCCAAGTTCCACGTTGAGGTGGAGAGAAGTTCGTTTTTCCCCTTCCTCCCAAGGTGTGAAAAGGTTTTCTCAAAGGCGTAGGAAGCCGAGCCTTCTGTCACCCCCCAGCATGTGCTGGCAGAGAGTGAGGCGTGCTGTCCCTGCTGTTTGGTGCAGAGCACCCAGGCAGTTTGGCACCAGCACCTCACAGGTATTCAGAGATTTGCCCTCAGCGAGAGTGAGTAATTGTCTGACGCAGCCGGCTGAAATCCCTGGGAAGGGAATGAATGAAACTGCCGTGAAGCAACGCCTGGCAGGGCTGGGCTGCTGGCAGCTCCTGGGGCCGGCGTGTCCCTTCCAGAGCGTCTGAAGCCCTGGGCGGCTGCTGGAGAATCTCGAGTCTTTCCAGAGCCATGCGTGTTGTTTCCTTCTCTCTCTTTGAAGGGTCCGTTTGGTCTGATCCAGGTGGCCCCAGCAGGAGGAAGTTGTGCTGGGTGCTGAGCGGGCGGGAGGTTTCACCATGGGCTTGGCAGAGCTGCAGGCAGAGGCCGGGTGCCCGCCGTGCATGATGAAACTTGCAGGTGAATTCTGCTTAGGGTTTCATCTGTTTCCTTTGATGCACTTGGCTTCATTGTCATCCACCTGTTCATTACTGTGGGCGAAACAGGTGAACTCTCAACAAGTACCATCGAAACCAGGATCTGATCTTCATTTCCCTCGAAGCATAGTTCCCTTGCAGTGAGGGTTTTTAGCTCCTGTGGGAGGGAAGCTAGTGTTTGGCAATGTAACTTCCCTGGAAGGCCCCTGTACTCCAGCTTTAAAAACACCCTTTGGGTTAGTCCCACTTTAAGCATTAAGATTAATGCAACTTGAGGAAATTCAAGGAAGGAGAAAAACACATTAAAAATGGAAAATGGGCCGGGTGCGGTGGCTCATGCCTGTAATCCCAGCACTTTGGGAGGCCGAGGCAGGTGGATCACTTGAGGCCAGGAGTTTGATACCAGCCTGGCCAACGTGGTGAAACCCTGTCTCTACTAAAAATATAAAATATTAGTTGGGCGTGGTGGTGCGCGCCTGTAATCCCAGCTACTTGGGAGGCTGGGAGAATCGCTTGAACCCGGGAGGCAGAGGTTACAGTGAGCCAAGATCGCGCCACTGCCCTCCAGCCTGGGCGACAGAGCAAGACTCCATCTAAAAAAAAAATTGACAAAAAGGAAAATGGCTGTCATTTGCATGTGTGACTCCGCTTGCTGATTGGTAGTTGTGCTCTCTTGGTTGTGCGCTCTTTGATTGGAAGAGTGTTGACTGTATGGCGTGGGTTTCTCCTTGTGTGTTCTCACAATGGCTGGGAGGCGGCGGCAGGGCAGGGGACTCGGACTGTGAGTTGGGGCTGTTGACAATGGAAGTGGTAATAGGATACTCTTCCCCCTATCGGCTGTTAGGCTCGAGTGTCCCCTTCGCAGTGCGGTTTCTTTTTATTTTTATCATTGACAAAAGCACAACTCTTGTTAAAGGATAAAATAGTCACAAACAACAGCATTAAAAACCAAGAAAGCCAGAGAACACTGGCACCGTCAGCCTCACCCCCAGCTCCTGCCGGGCACTTGTGAAGAGAGGCACTGAAGCCACTCTGCTTTTTTATAGTTAACAAAAGCAGTCAGGTCTCTGAGTAGGAGTGGTTGTGGCCCAGAGTGCGTGGGCCGGGACCGGGGCTCGAGCCGCTGTGAGCTCTGCTGAGGCCCTTTGCTGACTCCGGCTCTCCTGTGACCCGAGGCAAGGGTGAGCACCAACGCCCGCCCCACCTGGGAGGGAAGGGGCAGGCCTCTCACCGGGAGGTGGGGGTGAGGCTAATTAGCACAGTCACAGTCTTTGAAGGTGAAAGAAGACAGCTGATTATCTAAAACGTTTCTCATTTAGGCTGTGATTTTTTTTCAGATTTGGAGAACAGCACCCTACTGTTCCATTCAGGCCAGAGGAAGATGACCACGTGGCCCTGTTTAGTTGTAGTGCTCTCTTGGGGCAAGGCTTTGGATGGAGGCAATGGGGCAGGAGCCGTCTGAACGTGGGTACTTTCCAGAGATCTTGCTCCTGTAGCGTTGGGGTGAAACGAGGTGCCCCAGGCCACACTGGTTCAGTTTCCTCGTGGCGTTAAGTAAAGACCTGGAGCAGCAGCTCTGACACTTGTTTCGCATCGCTCAGCATTTTATGTGGGGCGGGCACAGTGGTGTGAGTCTCACAGAAACCTGCGTGGTGAGCCGCACGCCTTTGTTCCTCTCAGCCCTGGCCCATCCCTGCCGAGGTGGCGCGACCTGCTCTCACAGGCAGCCTGGCGCGGGGTCATGTGCTAGACGGGGTGGGGGCTGGGTGGGTCACCAGCCTCACCCCCCTCAGTTCTTAGTGAGGAACAGACAGGCAGAGAGCTGGATGGTGCGCCAGGCTGGGCTGGTGCTGAGTGGGCTAGAGCTGGGTGTCAGTGGCCCATGCCCCGGTCATCCTGGCCTGTGGCCTCTGTGCAGGATGGGGTGCCCCTGCCCCTCACCTGCCCCGCCCTCACCCATGCCCCAGTCATCCTGGCCTGTGGCCTCTGTGCAGGATGGGGTGCCCCTGCCCCTCACCTGCCCCGCCCTCACCCATGCCCCAGTCATCCTGGCCTGTGGCCTCTGTGCAGGATGGGGTGCCCCTGCCCCCTCTCCTGCCCCGCCCTCATCCGTGCCCCAGTCATCCTGGCCTGTGGCCTCTGTGCAGGATGGGGTGCCCCTGCCCCTCACCTGCCCCGCCCTCACCAGGCTCACAGGCCCGCGATGCCTGACTGCCCACGCAGTCACCTTAGAGGCACCTTCCCTCTAAGGCAGATGTCCCTCAGGCTTTGGCCCTGGCTATTGATATCTCAGCTCTAATTCACTCTTGACCTTTATTTCCTGATTTCTGTCCTTGGCTCTCGAGCCCTCCTCCTGTGGACCTGTTGGGTACACGTGTGACGCTTCAGAACCCGCAAGTCCCAGGTCACACTTTTTGGACCATCACTTTCCCCTCTCGGCCTGTTCACTCGGGAGCCTGGCAACAAACGGGAGCTTCTGTGCTGCTGTCCATGCGTGCGGCCCAGGAGCCGGGCTCATCCCTGGGACACCGTGTTCCTCCCGCTGTCTGCTCACGCCCGTCTGTGTAGATGTGGCTCTAACATGTCTCCTTTCCTGGTTCATTGCTCATCTGTTCTCACGTGGCTGTGCCGCCAGCCTGTCCTGGGGGTCCTCGTCCCAGCACGTGGCTCTATGCTTTATGTCATCCTGAGTCTGCCCTGCTCTGCCGCCTGGTCCAGATGGGAGCCATTTCCCTCTGTGAAATGTTCCCTCTGGAGGCGCTGGGCTCCCCGACTACCCTCCTGCCTCTCCTGTGGCCGTCGGCTGCAGTAAAGGTGCTGGTAGAGGGTGTGAGCCTTCTATTCATAGAGTGCCAGGCTCCGTCCCATGCTGCCTCTGTGCCCTTGATGCTGGCAGCACACCTGCTGTCCTGTGACCTGGGTAAAGGGTGGCCTCGGAAGCCTGTGGCCTCATCTTGTCCTCAGAAACAGTAGGGCTCAGGCTGTGGCCCACGCCTGGGGCTCCCCATCCCCGCCGTGTGTCCTGGTGTCTTTGCTTGGCTCGCCGGCCTCCGTGGGCTCCCCAGGCGGCAGGCGGCTCTCAGCCATGCTGTCCGTCCTCATGCTTTGTTTATGCCCTGGCAGAGCTGCTCAGGTGGCCGGCCCATGGGACCCCTGTGCACCCTGCTGCTCCCAGCGTATGTCAGCAGCGCCATCCGGGAGATGTGGCATCAGCACAGCCTTGTCCTTGTCTCTGCCCGTTCTTCCTTCCTTGCCTTTATGTGTCTCCTTTTTTCTGTTCCACACGGGGTCCACAGGGGATAGCCACATCCCCTGGCCTCTTGGTTGGTGGATCTTCGTCCTCCTGCTGGGCTCAGAGCTGTGCCACCCCCACCTGCACTGCAGAGAAGCTCAGACCCCTCTCTGACTTGAGACGCTGGAGCCTTAGCCCCCCGCTTCCCAGGCCAGCGCCCCTTCAGGTCCCTGCAAAGCCACTGCTTTTCGTGGTCTCTCCTGCTGCTGCTGAGCCCGTGGGCTGCTTGGTGGCTTGGGAGCTACATACAATTGTATTTTGTCTGGTTTGTTTTCAGGCTTTCTGTGGCGGGAACTGTGTCTCTTGCATCTTTTTTTTTCTTTTTTTTTTTTTTTTTGAGACGGAGTCTCGCTCTGTCCCCCAGGCTGGAGTGCAGTGGTGCCATCTCGGCTCACTGCATGCTCCACCTCCCGGGTTCACATTCCCCTGCCTCATTCTCCCAAGTAGCTGGGACTACGGGCGCCCGCCACCAGGCCCAGCTAATTTTTTTTGTATTTTAGTAGAGATGGTGTTTCACTGTGTTAGCCAGGATGATCTTGATCTCCTGACCTCGTAATCTGCCTGCCGCGGCCTCCCAAAGTGCTGGGATTACAGGCGTGAGTCACTGTGCCCGGCTGTCTCTTGCATCTTTTATGTATCAGTACGTTGGGCAAATGGGAGATGCATGATGGATGTTTTTTGGTTAATTGAGAAATGGTTAATTTTATGTAAAAGCATAAATAGTGATAACAGAACTGTATTTGGGAGGGACTAGACTTCTAAAATTGGGTTCTGTCTATAAGGCTAATCTTCCCTTTCCCTTTTCTTCATCTTTCCTGCTCACAGGTTTTCTTTTGATATTGTGGAGATTGCTGTGTGTGACTGCGTTTTTGCTGCTGTTAGAAGTTGATTCTTTTTTTCTTTATGAGACAGAGTCTCTGTCACCTGGGCTGGCGTGCAGTGGCACGATCTTGGCTCACTGCAACCTCTGCCTCCTGGGTACAAGCAATTCTCGTGCCTCAGCCTCCTGAATAGCTGGGACTACAGGTGCGTGCCATTATACCTGGCTACTTTTGTATTTTTAGTGGAGATGGGGTTTCACTATGTTGGCCAGGCTGGTCTCGGACTCCTGACCTCTGGTGACCCACCCATCTTGGGCTCCCAAAGTGCTAAGATTACAGGTGTGAGCCACCGTGCTAGGCCCTAGAAATTGATTCTAATCCTTTCTGTAGGTTTCCTGTGTTTGAAATTCTTAAATTAACAGGGAATTTTTTTTTTTTTTTTTTTTTTTTTTTGAGACAGAGTCTTGCTTTGTCATCCAGGCTGGAGTGTAGTGGCACAATATTGGCTCACTGCAACCTCTGCCTCTGGGGTTCAAGCTATTCTCCTGCCTCAGCCTCCCAAGTAGCTGGGATCACAGGTGCCGCCACCACACCCAGCTTATTGTATTTTTAGTAGAGACGGGGTTTTGCCATGTTGGTCAGGCTGGTCTCAAACTCCTGACCTCAAGTGATCCGCCTGCCTCAGCCTCCCAAAGTGCTGGGATTACA
>NW_012098097.1:17042136-17046790 GCF_000951045.1 Mandrillus leucophaeus
TGGTGTGGCCTGCTGCACTCCCAGGCTCGGTGGTGTGGCCTGCTGCACTCCCAGGCTCGGTGGTGTGGCCTGCTGCACACACAGGCCGTGTGGTGTGGCCCTGCTGCTCCCAGGCTGCAAACTCGTACAGCACCTGACTGTGCTGAATACTGCAGGGAACTGTAACACAGTGGTGTTTGCACATCTAAGCATAGAAAAGGTACAGTAAAAATACACTATCAGCTGGGCGCGGTGGCTCACGCCTGCAATCCCAGCACTTTTGGAGGCCGAGGTGGGTGAATCACGAGGTCAAGAGATCGAGACCATCCTAGCCAACATGGGGAAACCCCATCTCTACTAAAAATACAAAAATTAGCTGGGCGTGGTGGCGGGCACCTGTAGTCCCAGCAACTTGGGAAGCCAAGGCAGGAGAATTGCTTGAACCCGGGAGGCGGAGGTTGCAGTGAGCCAAGATTGTGTCACTGCACTCCAGCCTGGGCGACAGAGTGAGACTTTGTCTCCAAAAAAAAAAAAATTATATATATATACACACACGTATATATACTCATATATATACATGTAAATACATACACATACATATGTAAAATCATTATATGGGCCCACTATCATCATGTGGTTCCTCATTGACCAGAATGTTCTATGATGTAGGACTATAGTGCGATACACTGTCATGAACAGATTGATAAATGAGGTGGAGGATGATGCCTGTGAATGACAGACGTAGGAACCACAATCGTCTTGTGTTCCAAGCTCTCTTTGAGGGCTGTGTTGCCTTGGTTTACAGATGAGGACGTGGACCGAGGTCAGGGGCTGCCAGGTTGGTACTGGGGTGTGGAGCTGGGCCTTGTGTGGTCCCCACCTGCGAGCGAAGGCGATTAGTGTTTACCTTACAGTCCAAGGTTAGGTGAAAAATAACACCTTGTTCTTGAAAGATAAAAGCTAGATGTGACTATTTCGATCATTGAAGCATTTCTGTGTGAAATTACCTTTGTTTTTTGGTGGCAGTGGCACGATTGCGGCTCATTGCAACCTGCACCTCCCAGGCTCAAGTCATCCTCCCACCTCAGCCTCGTGAGTGGCTGGGATTACCTGTGCACGCCACCACGCCCGGCTAATTTTTGTAGTTTTTGTAGAGATGAGGTCTCGCCGTGTTGTCCAGGCTGGTCTCGAACTCTTGGGCTCAAACAGCCCTCCTGCCTCGGCCTCCCACAGCGCTAGAATTCTAGGCATGAGCCACCACACCTGCCTGAAATTAGTTTTCATTTTGATATTTGTTTTCTTAAAATTCTTTACAATTTGCCAGAAATATATTTTGTCAGAAACAGTTATTTTTTCACTCTGGGGTTCTGATTCTAATCAGTCATTTACTAATTCAGCAGTTAAAATTTTCACTTGTCAATGCCTTTTTTCCTCTGAATGTATGGAGGTCCTGAGGGGGGTGCATTGTGCTCGCTCCTGGGGGCGGCGGTGGTCTGGCCTGGCCCCACCTGCGCCACCTGGCCCCACCGTCAGGACAGGCTCTCCTGTCTCCGAGTGCTCTCCCGTCCAGGGCAACCGCTGTTCTTTCTTGGGGTGGTGGTGGGGCTCTCTGAGGTGCCCTTTGCTTTGGTTTTGAGGCCGGCAGATGCGCTGGGAGTTGGGGTTTTTCTGGGCTCCAGCAGTGGTGCGGTGGGCAGGCTCCTTTCCTGCGCTGCTGCTGAGGGGAGCCTCGAGCGTACCGGTGCCTCCGTGAAGCCTCGTACGTGCTGCGAGGTGCAGCCCAGCGTGGGTTTCACTGCCCTCCAGGAAAGGCCTGGCCCTGGTGGGCTCACTGCAGCGCAGGCACGGACCTGGGGCTGTGCTCTCAAGGGATGCCAGCCTGGAAAGGGTTGCTTTGGTGTTGAAGATCCTCTTCCGTGTCTGTCCTGTGGCCCTCGGTGTGGTGTGCCCAAGAGTGGCTTTGGACGTGGCTGCCCTCCGTGTGCTGAGCCTGTGGGGGCACGGATGCGGCTGGTTGTTCCCCAGGATACTGTTTCTTGGTGTGGAGGCAGGACTCCGGATGGCAGAAAGGGGAGCAGCCTCGCCCTCCTCGTCTGCGGAGTCGGCATGGTTACGTGGGGCCACAGGGTGACCTGCTGGCGTGGAGCTAGCGTGGTCTCGGCCTCTGCCTTGGTGCCGGCTGGCCCTCACAGCTTCTCAGAAGCCTGTGTTACCAGCGAGAGCCAAACCTGAGCTGCTGTGGTGTGGGGCCCTTCTCCCAGGGCCTCCCTCGGGTGGAGCTGCTTTTCTTGGCCTAGATTTGGCGGTGCCTGAAGGGAGCCTCAAACCAGCATCTCTTGCTTGGCAGCGGGCGAGCTTGCTCCTGAGTAGCTCAACAGCCTGTGATTTACTGGGCTTGGAGAACATGCCCCGGGGAGGGGAAGCTGGCTCGCACGTTGCAGAGAAGCCAGCTTGGGTGGGTAGCCATGGAAGGGCGGGTTAGGATGATTGCTGAGAAACTCCTTTTGTTTGCACCTTGTGCTGTGCTGGTTTCTAGAACAACAAAAACAGACCTGGCGGTCATTGCTCCTTTACTGTGCAGTGGTGGTTTTCTCTAATGCCTGGTGTCATTGCCTCTGTCTAGTGTATGCTTTTCAGCAGGTGGTTTTAAGTTGGTTCCCATTATGCTTCCGTGAAAGTGGGCTGTGACCCCCGTTTTATGGCCTAGCTCATGAGCACTCAAAGACCACTGATGACTAGAATGCGCTCTCTCTGGCCGCGTCCTCCTGCCGACAGGTTCCCCGTGCTGCCGCCACACTGATCACTGGCTGCTGCACACTTTCTCAGGGGAAGACAGCCTCACTTTTAAGTGAAATAAATGGGCCGGGCGCGGTGGCTCAAGCCTGTAATCCCAGCACTTTGGGAGGCCGAGACGGGCGGATCATGAGGTCAGGAGATCGAGACCATCCTGGCTAACACGGTGAAACCCCGTCTCTACTAAAAAATACAAAAAACTAGCCGGGCAAGGTGGCGGTGCCTGTAGTCCCAGCTACTTGGGAGGCTGAGGCAGGAGAATGGCGAGAACCCGGGAGGCGGAGCTTGCAGTGAGCTGAGATCCGGCCACTTCACTCCAGCCTGGGCGGCAGAGCGAGACTCCGTCTCAAAAAAAAAAAAAAAAAAAAAAGAAATAAATGGAAACAAAGCCCTGTCTTCATTGACTCGTTCCTCCCATCGTCCTTTTTGCCCTCCTGAGCCCATGCCTGGGAAAGTGGGTAACTTTTGGGGCTTTTCTCTGTGTGTGCTGACTGCCTAGGAGGCTGCCTGTGCAGTTCAGCTGGAAACTGTCCCCAGGGGAGAGAGAAGAGTGAGGAGAAAAATAACCTTTGACCTGTAAACGTGTGGGGTGCTTATGGGGTGCTGGTTTCTCCCTTACTGCAGATGGTGGCTGGCCCTGGCCTTGGTGCTGTCTCCTGTGTGTGGCTGGGGACAGCGGAAGCTGGGCCGGGCCTTTCCAGGTGTCGGGCATCCAGGCGAGTTACAAGAGACACTGCTTGCTTTTGCGAGAACTCATCACCACTTGTATCGTAGTCTGCTGTTGAGAATGTTGTACTACAGTTCGCAGGAATTTAGTAACTAAAGAATGTTCATGTGTGAGGGCACTCTAGGAATTCACCAGTGTCTTGGATTCTTTTTATTTAGTGAGAGAGACCAGATGACGTCTTAGCCCGTTGCTGAGTGACACGGGGGAACGTGTTACCCCGTTGTTGAGAGACACCGGAGAACATGGTAGCCTATTGTTGAGAGAGACCGGGGGACACGCTAGCCTGTTGTTGAGGGAGACCGGGGGACACGCTAGCCTGTTGTTGAGGGAGACCGGGGGACACGCTAGCCTGTTGTTGAGGGATACCAGGGGACACGCTAGCCTATTGTTGAGAGAGAACGGGGGACACTCTAGCCTGTTGCCGAGAGAGACTGGGGGATATGCCAGCCTGTTGCCGAGAGAGACTGGGGGACACGCCAGCCCATTGTTGAGGGATACCAGGGGACACGCTTGCCTGTTGTTTTAGGGAGACCGGGGGACATGGTAGCCTGTTGCTGAGAGCGGTTAGTTATTTCCCAGATCTTCGTCCTGCATCGCTGCACAGCAGCTCTTCTGGTTTAGGTTCTGGCCTTTCCCGCTGGGGTTTTCCAGCAGTCTCTGTAGCGGTCTTCGTTGTTTAGCGCTTCCTCGTTCATCCCCACATTCTCCATCCCGCTGCCGTTGGAGTCTGGTCACATAGCCGCGGCTGCAGGTGATGCGGGGGTGCCCTTCGCCTACAGGACGAGATTTCAGCTGCTCCCAGGTTTATTGTTGTGGAACAACGAACCCCACAGCTGGTGGCGTCAGTGACAGCCGCACTCTTGCGTGGACCGACTCTGTGGCCTCGCAGGGTGGGGTGCAGGGGGTGGTTTGTTACTGCCCTTCGATGCCTGGGCCTCTGCCGAGAAGACCACATGGCAGGTGCCTGGAAGGGCTGTGGGTGCGGCGGAGGCCCTCGACTGAAGCTGGCCCTTCCTGCGTGGCAGTCGGCTTCCCGGAGGGAGTGTCTCGAGGGGCGGTGTCTGGAGAGAGCCTGAAAGAGGGTGCCGGGCTTCCGACCTGAGTTTGGAGGTCACTGGCATTGCTCCTGCCTGCCTCTGTTGGTTGTGGCAGTTG
>NW_012098097.1:17048595-17049964 GCF_000951045.1 Mandrillus leucophaeus
TAGGGAAGAGTTCTTAAAGTGAAATGAGAACTCGTTTTGGGCAAACAAGGATCATCTCCATTCACTTGGTAGGGAACGTGTTACTATCTATTTCCCTAAAAAGAGAGGGGCTAAGTCTCTGACCGCCTTGGTGAATGTGTTATTCTGAGTGGCTCGGTGAGGTGGGTGCTGCCACTGCCCGGTTTTACAGACAGGAACGGAACGCAGAGACCCTGCTCTGCTCCGCAGGTGTGCCTGGTGGTCTTCCTGGCTGTCTCCTTTCCGTTTTGCTCATAGGTGTGGAATCTGCTCCGCAGGTGTGACTGGTGGTCTGCGTGGCTTCGCTGCTGCTCCGCTCAGCGCTTAGGAGAGCCTCCCGGCGGGCTCCGTGGAGAGAGTCTGAGTCCCCTTTCCTTTTAAGATGTTTCTATTCCACACTTAAGTAAGAGATCAGGCAGTTTACAGGGTTCATAATGCACGTAAAAGACGCCAGTATTTAGTGAAAGCTCCTTCACCTTGGCTGAGCAGCCCTGATGGGCGGCACCTGCTGCTTCGTTTTGCCGTGTGGTGGGCGACGGCGAGGACCCAGGCAGGGGTGGCGCGGTGTGTGGTGCAGATGGTCTGAGACAGATGCAGCTCTCACCTTGCCTGTGAGATTCTGTTTTCTGAAGGAAAGGAATTCATTCGCTTTTTCTTAGAAGGGCTCAGTTCTAGGCTTCTTTGGTTACAGGGCTTGGATATTTATGTGAATCACCAGTTTTGTCCTCCAGACTTGCTGGCCCTTCCTGCGTGGCAGTCGGCTTCCCGGAGGGAGTGTCTCGAGGGGCGGTGTCTGGAGAGAGCCTGAAAGAGGGTGCCGGGCTTCCGACCTGAGTTTGGAGGTCACTGGCATTGCTCCTGCCTGCCTCTGTTGGTTGTGGCAGTTGGAAGCCTACCAAGGTTGGGGGTGAGGGACCCTTGATTGTCCATCTGGCAAACTCTGTTCCCCACGGATGTGGCCAGCTGGCCGCTGTGACAGCTTCCCTGTGAAGTTTCCTGTCTTCTTATCCCCCAGGCATGGTTAGGTTTCTTGTTGCACATTAGGTGGGCTTCAGGCCGTCAGCCCACCTCCCAGGGAATTTGAGTGCGTGCTGTGCCCTGCGACTGCCCCCGAACCCTGCCTCCCGTTGAGGGGAGCTCGCCTGTGCCCTACAGTTTCTGCTCAGCAAGTGTTTGCTGTGTAAACCAATGACTTAGGGTTAAAACACATACTAAGTTGGATACATCTGGATTGGTGTGAGGTAATTTAACTTTCTATTTTGTATTTCACACAAGCTAAAGATAGGGAAGAGTTCTTTTTTTTTTTATTTTTTTGAGACGGAGTCTCGCTCTGTCCCCCAGGCTGGAGCGT
>NW_012098097.1:17050014-17061105 GCF_000951045.1 Mandrillus leucophaeus
TCGTGGGGACCCGGCTGCCAGGTGTGTGTGTGAGACCCGGGCTGAACCGGTCGCCCTTCTTATTTGTTGGTGAAGCATGAATGCAGATGGAAGCCTCTGTGAGGTGGTTTGGCCTGTAACTTTACTCCTTTGTGTCTTTCTTTATACACAGATACTTTTTAAAAACCTACTGAGATGTCTTCTTTTTCCAGGCTAGGAGTGCCCTGAACTTAAACCCGGACGTGTTTTGTGATGCCGCGATGAGGGAGGGGTGGAGAGGCTGCAGCCTCCAAGAGGGGACTGGACTTACCACTGCATCCCTGTTTTCAGATGAACTTTTGGGAGATGATTTCACTAGTCTCTTACAATTATCGTGTACAGAAAGTGTTTTCTTTATTATTAGGTGGTGAGTGTTTAGAATAAAAATTCTGAAAGATGTGATGAATTGTTTTTACAATTTGTGCTTTAAACTTGTATTTGTAACATTAAAAGACTTTTTTTTTTTTTTTTTAGGCACAAATATTTAAACATGGAAAACGTGAAGACTGCTTGCCCTATGGTAAGGTTTATTTATTTATTTATTTATTTATTTTTATTTTTTTGAGGCAGAGTCTCGCTCTGTCGCCCAGGCTGGAGTGCAGTGGCCGGATCTCAGCTCACTGCAAGCTCTGCCTCCCGGGTTCCCGCCATTCTCCTGCCTCAGCCTCCCTAATAGCTGGGACTACAGGTGCCCGCCACCATGCCCGGCTAGTTTTTTGTATTTTTTAGTAGAGCCGGGGTTTCACCGTGTCAGCGAGGATGGTCTCGATCTCCTGACCTCGTGATCCACCCGTCTCGGCCTCCCAAAGTGCTGGGATTACAAGCATCATAACTGGACTTTTCGTCACTTTCCTAGTCCTTTCATAAAGAGGGATTGCTGCTCCCTCCCTCGTGAGGGAGGTCTGGGCAAAGCCTGTGTTATGATCGGAGGTTGGACCTGGCTTTTGGGACCCGGTAGCAGCCATGTTCCTCTGATAGCCACAGCCACCACCTCTTTTGCCTTCTTCCTAATTCTCTTAATGTATTCTTTTTGAGACTGGGTCTTACTGTGTCTCCCAGGCTGGAGTACCGTGGTATGACACAGCTTGCTGTAGCCTCGACCTCCTGTGCTGAAGCCATCGTCCCACCTCAGCCTCCTGAGTGGCTGGGACTACAGGCGAGCTTTACCATGCCCGACTAATTTGTGTATTTTTTGTAGCAGTGGGGTCTTGCTGTGTTGTCCAGGCTGGTCTTGAACTCCTGGGCTCAAGTGATCTGCCCTGCCTTGGTCTCCCAAAGTGCTGGGCTTAAAGGTATGAGCTACCACGTCTGGCCCAATTCTCTTAATTTTAGATTGAACCTTGATTTCTGAAAATAAGGGCAGTGTTTCTCTCCATGCAGAGGTCTGCCATCTGGAGAAAGAAACTTCTTAGAGCCTTTGTGTTTTAGAAGCTACTGAATATCAGATTTGAGTAACTTTCTTTTTTTCAAAGTTTTTCATTATGGAAAATTTGAAACATGTATAAAGAAGAGAGAGTGGTGCATACGCCCCGTGTCCCTCTCAGGAGTGTGTGAGTTCTCATGTGCGGCCCGTTTCATCCCTGCACCGCGCAGGAGGGACACGCGGTGCCATCTCACCTGCGTGTGCTTCCATATATTTCTCAGGAGTGTGTGAGTTCTCATGTACGGCCCGTTTCATCCCTGCACCGTGCAGGAGGGACACGCAGTGCCATCTCACCTGTGTGTGCTTCCATATATGTCTCTGGAAGGTGGGGCCCTTAATGTCCTCACCACACCTGAAAACGCGAGCAGCAGTTGCCAGGCCCTGTTGGTGGGAGGAGCGTCCTTGGTGACGTGAACACAGACCTCCTCCCTCTTGGGCTGTCATGCTTGTCACCCACGCTCGTCCTGCCCACTGTCGGAGCCTTCTGAGAAGTTACTCAGATGCTCTTACAGCTGACCTGGTTTTATAGGCAAGCATTATGAGTTAAACAGTACCTCTGCCCGAGGTCATGAGCCCACCTAAAACTGGTGAATGTTCACTTTCTGTCATTTCCCAGCCTCCAGGCAGAGCTTCCCGCAGGGTCCTGCAGCTCCAGCCCCCATCCCCCTGCCCTGTCCCCACCCCACTGTCCCTTCCTCCATCTCCTTGTCTTCCATCACCTCACCTAACTCTCAGCTCTGTCTTCAGCTGCTTTTCTCCTCTCCCTTGTCAGCTGGTTGCAGTCTTGTCCATTTCACCTCCAGCCCATCTCTGAAGCCGCCATGCACGTCCACCCCAGCCTTTGTCTGTCCTGCGAATGCTGTCCTCCTGGCCTCAGCTTGCCCCCACAGCCCCCCGGGCGTCTCCTGCTCGCAGGCTCTGCCTGTCCTGCTGTGCCCAGCGCTGCCTTGAGCCTCCCCTTGGCTCAGCCTCCTGTCCTGCTATTGTCGTTGCTGCATGACACCGAGTGATTCCCCCTGAAAAACAGAGCAAGCCACAGGAACCTGTGTGCTCTCCCTAGCTTCAGTATGCCCTGTGGCCTGTGTGTTCTCTGCAGCCGCAGCGTGCCCGTGGCCTGCGTGGTCTCTGTGGCTGCAGTGTGCCCGTGGCCGGTTGGGCCTTTGTGTGTGCTGCCCCCCTTCAGGTTGGCTCCTGCTCTCCTGACCTCCACCGCTGTTGCTTCACAGCAAGGAAGTTGAGTAGGTTCAACTCTAGCAGCTCTTGGTTCACAATTTGGGATGATGGGGGTCTCGGTGATGTCTCCTGCCTCGAGACCCCTGTGGAGCCGGCTGTTGGCTTCAGGGACACAGGTGGTGCAGTCAGAAGATGCCTGCAACCCTCCCCACGCTGAGGCCGGCTCTTGTTTGCAGCTGCCACCGTCCTCAGGTGCCTCGATGACTGCAAACTCCCTGAGAGCAACCAGACCCTGCTGCGGAAGCTGGGGGTGAAGCTTGTGCAGCGACTGGGGCTGACCTTCCTGAAGCCGAGGGTGGCGGCATGGAGGTAGGCACCGTGAGGGCGGCGCCTGGGGAAGGGTGCTGTGGGGGGCAGGTGCTATTGACGGGGGTGCAGGTGCTGTTGGGGCAGGTGCTGTGGGGAGGCAGGTGCCCTGTTGTGGGGTGGGGAGGCAGGTGCCGTGGTTCTGGACACAGTCGGGGGCACTGTCTGGCCGGTGCTGTGGCTTTCGGGTCCAGTGGTGATGGCAGAGAAGGCGCGTTAGTAACAAGTGTTTTCTGCTTTCATTCATTTCTTTAATCCCAGAAGTGTTTCTGATTTCGAGAGGAATGGTTTTCTTTTGGTTATTTTCTGACTGCATCTCCCAGTTGGAGGAACTGCAGCTGGCGTGACAGGAGGGCGGCGTGTGCATCGTGTGGCTCAGAGGCGGTGCGGCCTCCCTGGTGTGGGTGCGCTGTGGGGAAAGCTGCATCTGATCTGTGATGAGTCTGAGTGACAGGCTCCCTTTCAGAGACTGTCGGAGAAGGTGCAGCCGTCTTTCTTGCTGCAGTGTTGGCGGCTGGTTTCTCAGTGCTGCTGTGGGGAATGTTCAGTGCTGTACCAGGCGGAGTTTTCCGGAGAAGCAGCCCACAGGATGTGTGCATCGGCGAGGCTGTGAGCTGGAGACCAGGAGAGCTCATGGTGGTTCTTGGCCAAAGACCTCAGGGTGGAGACCCAGGAAGAGCTGATTGGTTTTAGTCTGAAGACAGAACAAGGCCAGCTGAGAGATCGCCAGGCAGGAGGGCTTCCCTCGTCTTCCGGGAGGGCCGGCCTTTTGTTCTACTGGGGCCTTCCGCTGGCTGAACAAGGCCCCCTGCATTCGGCAGGTTTCCCTGCCTGACTTTATCTACAGATTTACATGTTTTGCTCGTCCAGAGCCCCTCACATAAGCACTGGAAGCAGGTGTGATGAAATAGCGGGGCGCCCATGGCCCAGTCAGCTTGACATGTAAAGTTAAGCATCACAAGCACTGAAGTGTTGATAGGGAAAATAATCCAGAATTCCTAGTTCTCTCGATAATGATGTACGTGTTGCTACATACATTTCACGTAATTCTAACGTGGCTGGGTTTTAGTCCCTGTTCTTGTGTTTATTTTTCTCTTCCATCTTCCTGTATGTTTCCTTTTTCTTACATATTTCTAACTTGTTTCCATTTTTATCTCCTCGGTTGGATTTTCATTGTCTCTTTTAGTACCATTCTTTTCTTGGTTACCTTCTGTTAAAGAGGATGGACTTACGCTCTGGGGGCTGTTAGATTCCTGGTTCTTCTCACTCTTCCTGCCCAGCCTTGGCTTGAGGCTTTGTTAGGGTGGGTCTGTCTCAGCTCTTTTCCTCCAGGGATGGGTCTTTCCTCCACAGCAGGGTCCTTGCTTTAAGTCTGTAGCCTCTCAGGGTCTTCGGTGGAAGTCACGGCTTTCCCTCCCGTCCTGCTGGGCCCTCTGAGGGTTGCACAGTCTCCAAGTTCTCTGCAGCACTCGGCCTCCCAGCTATTCTCTGACAGGTGCGTCTGAGTCTCGCCTTGTGCCTCCTCATCTTGGGGTGCCCAGGGATCCATGGGAATTTTGGGGCAGAGTTTTGGGGCCCTTTCTCAGCAGCTCTCTTCTCCTCTCCTCTTCCCCAAATATGAACCCTCCACCCAGTGAGACTGCTGCTCCCTGGGCCGTTTCCCTGGTACAGTTTAGAAAGTACTCCTGTGGGGAGGAGGTGGAGGTGGTGCACCTGCAGCTTTCCCTCGCTGGGGATTGTTGCCCTACCTTGGCTGCCATCACCTGCTGGCCAACAGTGGCTTTATGCCTTCTGTCCGAGTCTCACCGTTGTTGAGGTCAGGAGGGCATGTACGGAAGCAGCCTGAGGTCATTGTCTTTGTGGTGCTATCTGATCTTTGTGAGGTGGCTGAGCTGCGCACTTCCATGAGGAGAGTGGCGGCTGCTGTGCACGTGCCTGTGGGGCGTTAGGGGAGGCTGGGGTCTGGGGTGTGCACCTGCCTGTAGTACATTAGGGGAGACTGAGGGCCGGGGCGTGCCTGCCTGTGGGGCGTTAGGGGAGAGTGAGGGATGGGGCGTGCCTGCCCATGAGGCATTAGGGGAGAGTGGGGGCCGAGGTGTACCTTGGAGTTTAGAGGAGACAAGGGGCTGGGGTGTGCCTGCCTGTGGGGTGTTAGGGGAGACTGGGCCCGGGGTGTGCACCTGCCTGTGGGGCGTTAGGGGAGAGTGGGGGCCGGGGTGTGCCTCCTCGTGAGGCATTAGGCGTCTTGCTGGGTGCCTGACGGTCTCTGCCACAGTCTTATGATGGGTGATGATACTCTGTTCATCCTAGTTACCCTACATAACAGTGTACCCTTAAATTTAGTAGCTTGAACAGTGCACTTTTTCCTCACAGTTTCAGTGGGTCTGGAATCTGGACGTGGCTCAGCCAGGTCCCCAGCCAGGGTCTCTCCTGAGGCTTTGTGAAGGTGCCAGCCTGGCCACTGCCATCTCAAGGCCTGCGTCGGGGGGTTCTGCTTCCATGCTCCTCATGGGTTCCGTCAGGACCCGGCGCCTTGTGGGCTGTTGGTGGGGACCCCTTTGAAGTCCTTACCACATGGGCCCCTCTGCAGGGCAGCGCACAGCATGGCAGCTGGCTTCGTTGGAGGCTGAGAGGCGGGGGGAGACCGCAGCTGTTTGAAAGGTGGCAACTCTCGCCAGACTCTGCGTATTCTGTTCTTTGGGAGGGAATCATTGGGCCCGTGCCACACCCTGTGTGAGAGGAACGCCAGGAGGCGGGGGTCACGAGGCCATCTTGGAAACCCCCCTCTCCTTGTTTCCTGGACTTGGAAACTGAGTGCCAGAGAGCTGGAGCTAGGATGAGTCATTTGAGGCAGGTTGATGGTGTCAACATCAGTGTGTGAGTTCTGGTTCTGCCTCCGAAGCCCAAGTTGTTTGTCCTCTGCAAAGCTGTCTCAGGCTACAGCCACAGCAGCTGCCCTGAACTCTCACTGGACACCTTTTCTGCATGAGGCCCAGTAAGCGGGACCCACAGCCAGGCTGCCTGCCCTGCGCTCACCCTTGGCAGGAGCAGTCGTGTTCGAGGGGCCCTTGCTCAGTGCGGGCCCTTGCTCAGCTTGGGCTGCACTCCAAGCACATACTCTCACCGCTCCTCACACAGCTTCTGAGTAGGTCTGTGTTCCCATTTTATAGCGGGGGAAGTGGAGGCGTGGAGTGGCTCAGGAGCTGTGCAGACTCACACAGCAAGCAGGCGTAGAGCAGGCCTGACCAGGAGCCGGGTCCCGGGGCCTGTGCCGTGGGCCCCGTCGGGGATAACGATGCAGGTGCCCACGTGGGTGTGAAGAGGGCTACACGTTGTTGCCTTTTGAGGGGCATTCGGGAGGCAGGATCTGTAGGAACTGGTGACGGGTGAGACGCAGCTCCTGGCGATGAAGGGGCCATGCGTGGCCTGGGCGGTGGCGGTGGTGGCTGTTCAGGAAGCAGAGGGTCCCAGAGGCCGGGTGCTTTCCCGGGGAAGGTGCTGGTCCTGTCGTCTGTGTACCCATCATCATGCCTTCTCTCCTGACTTTCCATAATCAAAACTGGACAGCAGGTGAGGACGCTGTGGAATCAGGGTGTGCGTCGTGGCTCACACCAGGGTCGTCTTGGCAGTTTGTGCTGATGGCGGTGCCTCCGGGTTTCCCATTCTTATCCGGTCTCTGCAAAGTGCGTGGAATTTTCACAGGCATCCTTTAAGATTCAGTGACAGTAAATGACTGATTTCAGTCTTCAGGATGCTGTGAGCTGCAAAGCCGATCTGAGGATGCTTTGTTTGCACAGGTATCAGCGTGGCTGCCGATCCTTGGCTGCAAATCTGCAGCTTCTCGCTCAGGGCCAGAGCGAGCAGAAGCCGCTCATCCCGACCGAGGATGCCGACGAAGATGACGACGTCCCAGAGGGCGTGGAGAGCGTGATAGGTGCGTGGGGTCTAAGCGGCGGCCTCTGCTCTTGGGCATCGTCAGGCCAATTCCCCTCCACTCCAGGACCACACTTCCTTCTTCCCTTGCTGGTGCCAGCACTGTCTGGCCACCGGTTCCCTTTGGCCAGTGCATGGTCACTGCCTGTCCTCTGGCTCCTGAACCCAGGCCTGTCCCTGCCTGTGGACAGTCTCTTCCTGTGTGCCATAGAAGCCCTTTTTCCCACCGTCTCCCTACCTTCCTGACCTGGACAGCTGGGCGTGTCCTCAGGAAACAGTTCTCCCAGGAAATTGAGTTGGGGTCCCTGGGGCTCAGGTCTCTGGCTCCTTGGCCCCTAAACCCTGCTCAGTTCCTTACCTCAGGAGCCGTTTCAAACTCCCTTAAACCACGTTACACCTTGCAGGGGTCTCCATCCACTGCCCTGTTCTCCTCCTGTGGGGTCTCCTACTGCACAGAGACAGTTAGAGCTGTCAGCGGAGCCCCTCATGGCGGCCATCCTGGGACCGGCTGCTGGCCACACACTGTCCTGCCCTCCTGCTGCCGGTTGGATGAGGTCTTCCCTGGACCCAGGCAGGGCCTCCTCATGTCCCCTCCCTGTGAGGCCCCCATCCTCCCAGTGTCCCCAGCTTCCTGATGGGCGGGCGGGGCTGCGCTGCCTGTGCTGTGCCGCCCTCTGCTCACATCCCCTCCGCTCCCTCCAGGGCCGGTTTCTGCCCAGAGTCATCTGCACCCCACCTCGACCGTGACCATCAGGGCGCCTGCGGCGCCGTTGCCAGCCCCGAGCCAGCATGCACTCTGGCCCTTCCCTTGACCTTTGCTTCTCAGAGCCCTCCCTGGTTGCGTGGTAGGCGCCCGCATCTGTGCTGGGCGGCTCCAAGTCCCGGGCGGGGTCCTGGGTCTGCCCTTTCCCCGTGTCCGCCACCTGCCCCAGGCTCATTCCTGTCTCCCACCCCCTGCAGGCAGTCCCCTCTGCCTGCATTCCAGCTGCTGTGCTGGCTCCAGACTGTCCCTCCACCCTCCCCTGTGGTCACTCAGCGAGCTTCTCCTTCCGGGTCTTCCCAGGGCTGCTTGGTGCCCTCAGGCTGAGGCTTCATCCCTGCTGGGGCTTGCAGGGCCCTCACCGTGTGACCCAGCCCCTCCCCGCGTCCTCTAGGCTTCTGTGTGGTTAAAACTTAAAAGTTCAGCCAAGGCCTGGTCCCTGGGAGAGACATCTTTGTGCAGCCGCTGGCCAGGGGTTTTCTCTGGAAGCTTCCCAGCCCACTTTGGTCACCCCTGAGCTGTGGGCCCTTCCCCTGGCCTGGGTGGGGCCCTTGATGTTGGCCTTCACCTGGGGGCAGGCAGGCAGCTGCTCCCTGTCGCCTGCTTTGATGGGGTAGATCTGTTTCTTAGGAACAGAGAACTTAGGAACTTGGCTGTATGTGATTATTTGAGAAGGAAGAGAAGGAAATGTTCTTTTCCTGTCATTACAATTAGTATTGTTAATGTAATTCCCTTCATCATATGCACTGAGTAGCGTATAGGATGGGTCACCTTACGGCTGGGAAACTAGGAACTTGGTGTGGACTCTGTCGTGCATCACTACCTTCTTCCTACAGAGCAGCTGCTGGTCGGACTGAAGGACAAGGACACTGTTGTGCGGTGGTCTGCAGCCAAAGGGTAGGTGTCCGCGGCCACAGAAGCACCCTGGGGAGTGGACCAGCCTCTCAAGTGCGATTCAACAGCTACAAATACCCGACAACTTTGGAGTGGCAGCGTGGCCCCTCCGCGACCTCTCCAACTTAACGTGTGTTACTTTATGCGTTGGTGTGAAGATGATTCCCGAGGTGGAGCTTTAGGCTCCTCCGTCCTCTTGCCTCTGGCTGGCCCTGCCGGGTCATGAGCAGACCAGGTTTACCTGTTTATCTTCAAAATGTTCCCTTGTTTTTCCACATCCTCCTCACTGTGCTCCCCTACCTGTCGTTCCCCACAGATGGGGGTCACGGCTCCTACAGTGATGGTACTCAGCGAAGAGCCCTCTTTTGTGGGGTGAGCGAGGTACCAGCCCCTCACTCACCCCTCACTAGCACCTGTCATACCAGTGGGAGCCGACACGCACCCTGCATCCCGGGCCTCAGTGGAGGTTGTGGGGCAGATCTAGTAGGGCCTGGCCTTGAGCACCGCAGGTGGAGCCCTGGCCTGGAGGAGCTGGTGGCCCTGTGGGCTTGGGCTGTGCATGGACAGTGATATACGTGAAGAAGGTGCTGAGGTGTTGGAGGTCCCTTCTGTGGAGGGGATGAGGCAGGTGCAAGGGGCCGGTAGGTGCTGGGGGATGAGGCAGGTAGAGGGGCCAGCAGATGCTGGGGGATGGGGAGGCTGGTTTTTGCCCTTGCTCTCCTGTGCATCTATGCTGGGTCAGTCCATATGATGAGCTCTAGGAGCTCCACAGGGCTGCAGGGGCTCATATAGGCCTTTGTGTTGCTGTTCACAGGGGATAGCTTCTCAGCCCGGAGCCTTGTCTGGTTGAATGTGATAGGCCCATGCAGTGAGAGGCTGGGCAGGCCTTCCCAGGGTCCTTCCTGGAGGCCTCTGGCCAGGACCTTCCCCGCGGGGCCATCTCCAGGGACTTGGACCCTGTGAGCCAGCCCCAGGCGGCCTCCCTGTGGGGCCGTGAGCCCATCTCACCTGGCCTGAGGGGAACCTGCGCAGTCAGTATTTGGGGCGGCACAGAGGAAGCCCTGCTCCAGTAGGGAGGGTCAAGGGGAAGCCCTCAGCGTTTGCCTGCTGCCTTGCTGCCCTCAGCCGTCACTGGTGGCCTGCGGTGTCCACGTCACGGTGGTACATGGTGACCTGCCCCGTGCTCCGTGTGCTCACTCGTCGCTTTTGAATCTGGCTGGCTTCAGACGTGTGCAGGCTGCTTTACCCTTCAGCGTATTTTACCACGGGGGCTCCGAGCGGGGTGTAGGCTTTCCTGGAGTCGGCCCCTCCTCTCTTGGTCTGTGGAGGAAAGGCTTTTGTTCAGGATGTTCACACGTGTCACGCATGCCCTTGGCGACAGGCTGGTGCCCCTGACGGATTGCTGCGTTTCTCTTTCAGAATCGGTAGGATGGCTGGCAGGCTTCCCAAAGCCCTGGCGGATGATGTGGTCGGGTCTGTGCTGGACTGCTTCAGGTATGTGAGAAGAGCCGGGGAGGTGTGTGGGCCTAACCCTGAGTTGAGAAGCCCTGGCTTTCTTTATACCCTTTCATGCTTTATTTTCATTGAGCTGTTTGTCAGACTCCAGAAGCTCTTTTTTCCCCCTTTTGAAGTTAAACTTGAGAACTCTTGTTATTTCTGGTATGTTACTTTTATCAACTCCTTTCTATTTAAAAACCTTAAGGGAAAGAGAGTCAGTTTAGACATATACCCAGGTAGATGTTTGTTCTGAAAGGAAAAGCTCTATTGAGTGAGTTGGGGCTGCTCCAAGAGCTTTCTGTGGGAGGTTCGGGTCTGCCCCTCACCTGCCCGTTAGCCACGTGTATCACTCAGACCTTACGGTGAGGCTGGTGTGGCCAAGGCCTGAGTTCAAAGTTGAATTTCATTTTAATGAAAGGTGAGGCTTTGGGAGGCCAAAGTGGGAGGACTGCTTGAGCCTATGAATTCGAGACCAGCCTGGGCAACGAAGCGAAACCCCATCTCTACAAAGAGTTAAAAAATTAGTTGGATGTGGTCCCAGCTACTTGGGAGGCTGAGGTGGGAGGATCACTTGAGGCCAGGAGTTTGAGGCTTCAGTGAGTCATGATGATGCCACTGCTCCAGACTGGGCAACAGAGTGAGACCCGGTCTCAGAACAAAACTGAATTTAGACAGCCACATGTGCTGTGCTGCATTTGTCTTGTCAGCCTTCAGGGAGTTGAGCCTTGCGGCCGTATGGCTTGTGGGTGGTAGAGGTGTGGGCTGGAATGTGCAGGTGGCAGGGCCTGGGGTTTCAGCCTGGGGCCTGCAGACCAGCCCTGGTGTGGTCACACATATGAGGCATCGATCTGTGACCTCCCCAGGGATTCTTCCTTTTGCTTGTGTAAATGTCTCTCCCAGTTTTGGAAGCAGAGGACTGAGAACAGGCGTCCAGTTTGCTCAGGACTCCACTTTTGCTTGTGTAAATGTCTCTCCCAGTTTCAGAAGCGGAGGGTGGAGGACAGGCGTCCGGCTTGCTCAGGACCCC
>NW_012098097.1:17061317-17063195 GCF_000951045.1 Mandrillus leucophaeus
CGGACGCTGTGGAGAAAGCTGTGTGTCAGCACTTTGGAGGCTCCAGTTCGCGCTGCCTGTGAGTCACCAGGGACAGCTCAGGCAGCTGTCCACAAAGTCTTGTTTTCCTTCTGGAGCAGATTTCTTGTGCACTTAGCCTCCAGCCTGCTCAGTGACAATTTCAGGAGCACAGGAAACAATGTGTCAGATATGGGTCATGTTTTTCAGAGCAGTGAGCAGGCGTGAGAAATGTTCTTCCAGTGGAAACGTTCCTAGCAGCAGCACGCTCTTTATTGTAACTGCTTGATGGGAGGCGGGGTTGAGGGTGCTCCGAGCTTGGTTTCTCCTTAGGCGACCTCCAGCCTCCTTCCAGTGTGTCCCTGGAGCTCCAGCCTCATTCCAGTGTGTCCCTGGAGCTCCAGCCTCGTTTCAGGTGTGTCCCTGGAGCTCCTTTCTGGTGGTTGTGGTGGGCGTACGTCCTACTGTCACCTGGTGCCACCTGCGGCCTTCACAACAGTGTGGTGGGCTCCAGGCCGGGCCTGCCCATGCCTCTCTGGACTTTGCCTCTCTCCTCCGGCTGCTGGGCTGCCTGCTCGTCAGGCCTAGTGTGTCTCCTGAAACTCACTGTGCGTCTTTCCCCCCACAAGGTGCAGCCTCTCTGGATTGTGTGTTCCTTACTCCAGCTCACCATCTTGGTCTGGTTTCATTTGTCCTGGCTGGTTTAATCTTCACGTGCTTCTTTACCTTTATTTTTGTTATTTTAATGCTCTCATTCCATTTTTGTAGCTAGGTTCTGGGACAGGGGGGCCTTTTTACTGTGGATTTCTCAGGACCCTGTAGCTGCCCAAAGCAGCTACAGGGCTGTCACCCTGAGTCCTCGTGGATTCAGCTCTGGTCAGCGCCTGCCTCCCCGTTCCCTGTGTGCTCAGCATGTGATTATCAACCATGGCACAGAAAGGTGCAGTCTCAGAGCAGGATGTCTGAAGACACCAGGAAGCCAGGAGTTGCTGGTGCGTGGGGCGGCCACAGACCTTCCTGGTGGCTGCTCCAATCTTGTCCTTCCCTGGGATGTGTGGTGAGCTACCAGCCTCTTCTGAAACGGGCCGGAGAAAGGGCATTAATTACATTAACTGTAAGAACACCCAGCACCCAGGACAGTTAACTTACTCCCCGCTCCATTTCTGGGCTGGGTTATACAGAGTGGAGCTGCACCCATCCCCAGAGGGTTCAGGACCTGTGTGGCTGGTGTGGCTGTCCCCAAAGCATGCACGACTCCCTCAGGACCTGGGGCCCCCTTCCGACTCCCATCCCCGGCCCTGCAGCATTACCCAGGACCCAGGACGTAGTGCCAGACCACAGGCTGTGGCAGAAGCAGGGTGCCTTGGAGAGGAGTGTGTCTGTGTCTGTGCCAACCCCATTGGGTTCTCCCAGGAGCAAACCAAGTGAACCTGTGCCCAGGCCCAGCTGTGGGTCCTGCTGAGTTGCCTGAGCGTCTTCTGAGACACTTGGTGTGGAGCATTTGGAAGCCACGGCACCACGCTGTGCCCCTGCCACCCGCCCCCACCCTGTGTCAGCAGGAGCCTCACCACATGGGTTCCTTCCTGCTCTAGCTTTACAGTTTCACTGAGGTTTTAGGCTGGGCGATATGTTAGTTCAGAATTGAAACTGAAGGGAAGAAGAAGAAGACAGCCTCCCCCGCTCCACAGTGACCCGGGGCACCCGTTCCTCATCCCTCATTGCCCTGGGAACTGATGCAGGTGTGATGGGTACAGAGGTTTTCTTTTTTTTTTCTTTTTTTTTTTTTTTGAGATGAAGTCTCGCTCTCTCGCCCAGGCTGGAGTGCAGGGGCCGGATCTCAGCTCACTGCAAGCTCCGCCTCCCGGGTTTACACCATTCTCC
>NW_012098097.1:17063260-17065628 GCF_000951045.1 Mandrillus leucophaeus
CTAGCTTTTTTTTTTGTATTTTTTAGTAGAGACGGGGTTTCACCGTGTTAGCCAGGATGGTCTCGATCTCCTGACCTCGTGATCCGCCCGTCTGGGCCTCCCAAAGTGCTGGGATTACAGGCTTGAGCCACCGCGCCCGGCCAAGGGTACAGAAGTTTTCTTGGTTTGTTTCTGAGATGGAGTCTTGCTCTGTCACCAGCCTGGAGTGCAGTGGCGGGGTCTCGGCTCACTGTGATCTCCGTCTCCTGGGTTCAAACCATTCCTCTGCCGCAGCCTCCTGAGTAGCTGGGACTACAGGCGCGCACCACCACACCCGGCTAATTTTTTGTATTTTAGTAGAGATGGGGTTTCACCATGTTGGCGAGTCTGGTCTCGATCTCCTGACCTTGTGATCCGCCCTCCTCGGCCTCCAGAAGGGCTGGGATTACAGGCATGAGCGACCGCGCCCGGCTGTTTTGTTTTTAGAGATGGGGTCTTGCTGTGTTGCTCAGGCACCATGGTAGCTCACTGCGGCCTCTACCCTCTGAGTTCAAGTGATCCTCCCGCCTCAGCCTCTGCGTAGCTAGGACTACAGGTGTGCGCCACCATACCCAGCTAATTATTTTATTTTATTTTGTAGAGATGGGGTCTTGCTATGTTGCCCAGACTAGTCTTGAACTCTTGACCTCAAGCAATCCTCTTGCCTCGGTCTCCCAAAGTACTGGGACTATAGGCCTGAGCCCTGTGCCTGGCTCAAATTGTTTCTTTCATTTTACACAGGTAGTGGCTTGCTTGTCACGCTTCTCCACCAAACGCATCTTTGAGGCCATTGTACGTTAGTGCTGTTTCCCTTGCACTTGGTAATCTGAGACCCATGTACCTGCGACTCTCTCTCTCTGTTCTTCTCCCACTCAGAGCTTCCACCACTTTCTGTTGTCTTCCCTCCCGAGACCCCGCTGTGCACCCAGGAGCGCCTTCAGCTTGGGTCTGGGGCAGGAACTCGCCCCCAGCTGCTTGGTTTCTTGCCCCTGGTGTCCATGGCCAGGGCCCCCTCTCCGGTTCGGCGGTGCTGCGGGGGGCTGGGCCTCTCAGGCGAGCCTCATGCATGGACGGCACCCCCTGGACCGTGCCGCCCTCGCCACCGTGCCGCGGTGAACACGTCTGATTTGGAAGTAAACATTGGCCTGACAGGCATTTGTTTTGGTATTTTTAAGTCATGGTAACCTTGGTATTTTGTCAAGTTCATTCAGATGTTACTAAATCTTTGTGAAAGGTGTGAAGCATCTTTCTCCAGTGAAAACCCTAAAGGACACAAGTGCTGATGTGAAAATATGCAAGGGCTCGTGGAGCCTCTGGGCAGACAGTAAAACACCTGGAACTTGGAAAAAGTATAATTGTGGTTGAGGCAGTCAGTGACAGTGAGCTCTGAGGAGCAGCTGGTGTCTGTCTCAGCCCCTCCTCTCCTCTGGGCCGGGCACGCCACAGGCGAGGCAGCCGCCGGGTGGACGGGCACTCTCCGATTTTCCTAAGTATTCTTGTCGCTATTGATTGCCAGCTAGTCATACAACTTAGTGGGTTTTCCTAAACATTTCTTTGCTGTCAAATCAATTTAATGAGAATCAGTAAAAGCCTCAGCAGAGCTTCTGAACCCCACCCCAGGGAAATTAGTAAATATAAAGTATTATGACTTGATCAATGGGCATTGCAGTTGTTCATTAAAAGTTCGTATTTCAAGTACTGTGAAAAATCTCGAAATGCCAATTCATTATTGTAGCTTTTAATTTTGAACTTGACTAAACGGTGGGGTGTCTTCCTGCTGCCTTTTCTACTGGCATCTTCCTGTGCTAGGATTTCTGTTCTAATACTTTTAATACTGTTAACACTTTTCTGAAGTATCTTGTTTCTTTCTATGGGAGCGTGGGTGTTGCCCGTACTTGGAGTGATACCGCTGTGGTGGGGAAACTGCACCTGGGATGGCACGGACGGGACGGTCTCTTTGTTTGGGGACTGACCAAGACTTGTCGTCACTCTCGGGAGATCTGAAGAGGCCCTGGGGTGGGCACGGCTGTTGTCTTTGTACTCAGTCACAGTATGTTATTTCTTCACCCATCTGATTATTTTTTTATTTTGAGATGGAGTCTCGCCCTGTCACCCAGGCTGGAGTGCAATGGCGCGATCTCAGCTGACTGCAACCTCCGCCTCCCGGGTTCAAGTGATTCTCCTGCCTCAGCCTCCCAAGCAGCTGGGATTGTAGACGTGAGCTGCTGTGCCCAGCCTTGATACTTTAAAAACTTATGAATAGGTTTTAGTGTGTCTTACAGGTACAGGATACGGACTTGATACTTTAAAAACTGATGAATAGGTTTTAGTGTGTCTTACAGGTACAGGA
>NW_012098097.1:17067648-17069187 GCF_000951045.1 Mandrillus leucophaeus
TCTGATCCTCACCAACACTTGTTTTTATCTTTTTTTTTTTGGACCAGGTGCCCAGGCTGGAGTGTGGTGATGCAATCTCTGCTCACTGTAATCTCCGCCTCCCAGGACCAGGCGATCCTCCCACCTCAGCCTCCTGAGTAGCTGGGACCACCGGTGCGCACCACTGCGCCAGATTGTTTTTAGTTTTGTTAGATGCAGGACTTCACCACATTGCCCAGGCTGGTCTTGAACTCCTTAGCTCAAGCTGTCCACCCGCCTTGGCCTCCCTGAGTGTTGGGAACACAGGCATGAGCCACCGCACTTGCCCCCTGCTTCTTTATAAAAAAAAAAAAGCCCTCCTAGTGAGTGTGGGGTGCCACCTTGTTGTGCTTTTCATTTGCTTTTTCATTTGCTAAGACATCATTGCCTGCCCCAGAACCATGAAGTTGTACTCTTGTGGTTTTATTTAACGTTTTGTTCCACCAAAGCAGGTGACGCGTCATGTTTATTTGTGACACCAGATGTGTGAGGGTGTGTGTGTGAATGCGTGGCCGGGATGCAATGAAGTCCCTGCCTGCGGGGAGCCAGCTCCAGGTTCACTCGAAGGAGACAGGAGACCCGACGGGCTCGTGTGTGTGCTGTGGTGTGTCTTACGGCGACACCCACCGACCCCGGGCAGCAGGAGAGAGGAGACGGGTGTTGGCATCATCAGCAAAAAGGTAAAGCTCTTGTTCAGAAACAGATACGTGACGTGGGATACACTGGCCCAAGACCTTCGCATGGTTGACTGGCCCCTCCTGCCTGGTGGTGCCCTCCGTGTGAGCGGAGCCCTCTCTGCAGCCCCATTCTGTACCTGGCGGGATGTGGAGAAGCTACGCTGTCTCTGGGCAGGGCGAGGTGAAGAGATCCCGTCTTGGGGCCAGCTCAGGAGGTGACAGGGCTAACATTTGTTGAGTGTTTGCAGCGTGCTTTTTATGTTTTTGTTTTAGACCTCACACCATTCCTCCGAGAGCCGTGCTGTTTGTATAGAGCTATAGTTGGGAGCCCGGTGCAGTGGCGGTGCCTGTAGTCCTAGTCTCTTGGGAAGCCAAAGCAGGAGGATCACTTGAGCCTAGGAATTTGAGACCAGCCTGGAAAACATAGTGAGACCCTATCTCTAAACAAACAAACACACACACACGGCAGCTGTGGCAGCCAGGAAGTCTTTCTGGAGCCACAGCTCATGCTCAGTCCTTCGGCCTCCTCTGTGTCACATGACTGAGCTGTCCCTGCACCTCCTTGTCTCCTTGGAAAGTTACTGTGGTTCTCTGTCAGTTTAGTTTCAAACGTGAAAACAGGCTGGGCACGGCGGCTCACTCCTGTAATCCCGGCACTTTGGGAGGCCGAGGCGGGAGGATCACCTGAGGCCAGGAGTTCGAGACCAGCCTGGCCAACGTGGCAAAACCCGTCTCTACTAAAAATACAAGGATGTGGTGTCACATGCCTGTAGTCCCAGCTACGTGGGAGGCTGAGGCAGAAGAATTGCTTGAACCTGGGAGGCGGAGGTTGCAGTGAACTGAG
>NW_012098097.1:17072267-17073298 GCF_000951045.1 Mandrillus leucophaeus
GAATAGGTTTTAGTGTGTCTTACAGGTACAGGATATGGACTTGATACTTTAAAAACTGACGAATGGGTTTTAGTGTGTCTTACAGGTACAGGATATGGACTTGCCAAGCTGTGCTCCTTGCCATGCTGTGGGCTTTGAACCAAAAACTGACACGTGAGCTGTGGTCTCAGGATCTTTGTTGCTCTCAGTTTCCAGGAGACCGACAAGGCGTGGCACGGGGGATGTCTGGCGCTGGCAGAGCTGGGCAGGAGAGGCCTGTTGCTGCCGTCTCGACTCGTGGATGGTGAGTAGCTGAAGCACGGTCAGTTGTGTCACCAAGGCTGTCCATGGCAGGCTGCGGCCCTTCGTCTGATCCCATCTCCGCGGTGTGGCCCTGCCGCAGGCACACACAGAAGAGCTTGAGAACGAGGTCTGTCCACCTTTTTCTCACATCGGCCTTCGTAATTTCCTAATTGCCTTTTTTCTGCTGTGAAATTTTAATGCCACAGATTACCCTGTGTACCTGGTTTTGGAGGGCCACGAATCCTTGTAATGTCTGATTTTCTTACCCCCCACAACCAGTTTTCATTCTTGAGGGACGTTGTTGCCCCTTAAGGACACATGCAGTGGCACCTGCTTCAGTTCTAGAACCAGGTACCCCTGGCAGCATCCTAGGCCACCTGGAGTGACGTGGTGCTCCCTGGAGATGAGGCTCATGCCAGTTTGAAACCAGGGTGGGAACTGGGGTGGAGGGCCAGAGGAGCTCTGCAGTGGCCAGCAGTGCGGTGGGGACAGAGGGCACGGCATGGCAGACGCAGGGGCACGATGGGGACAGAGGGCCCTCCGTGGCAGACGCAGGTCACGGTGGGAACAGAGGGCCCAGCGTGGCAGACGCAGGGCACGGTGGGGACAGAGGGCACAGCGTGGCAGACGCAGGGGCACGGTGGGGACAGAGGGCTCAGTGTGGCAGATGCAGGGACACAGCGGGGGCAGAGGGTGCAGCGTGGCAGACGCAGGGGCACTGCGGGGACAGAGGGCACAGCGTGGCAGAG
>NW_012098097.1:17073348-17074697 GCF_000951045.1 Mandrillus leucophaeus
TTCTTTGGGTTACTTTTTAGGGAATCCTGCTGATTATTCTCCACACATACAGTACGTACACACACACATACACACACACACACAGTCAGGGGAAACCCCACCCCCAGTATTTAACGTGGGTTCTTTTCTATTTCCGGCACTGCGGGGACAGAGGGCCCAGCGTGGCAGAGGCAGGGGCAGGGCGGGGGCAGAGGGCGCAGCGTGGCAGACGCGGGGCACTGCCGCAGACCCTCTGTTGAGCAGCGGCCACACGCAGCCCCGTGTGTGTTTGGTGAGGACAGTCCCTGGGTGTGGCTGGCAGTGCCCTCTGCGGGCAGGAAGGAAAGGATGTCTGTACAGGATAGAGTGGGGGCCCATCCTGAGAGGGCCTCACCACAGACACTTTGTTCTGTCCAAAATAAAGACGCCTGAGATGTGGTGGCCCCGCGTCTTCCCGGTGCGGAGCTGTGGTGGCGTCTGAAGCGACTGCTTTGCACTTGGCGTTGTGATGTGTGGGGAGAGCTTGTAGAGCCGGCAGTTCTTTTTTTTAATGTTTCTGCTTATTTTTTTTCAGACTTCTTTAATTTTTAGACCTCTTTATTGAGTTTAATTTACTTACCATAAAATGCACTCACTGAAGTGCACAATGAAGTGGTTTTGTGTATTTACAGAGTTGTACAACTATCGCCATAATTTAATTCCTGAACATTTTCATTGCCTCCGAAGGAAACCCTGTGTTTAAGAACTCACTGCACTCTCCCCAGCACCCTCGCCCCGGCAGCCACATCTCCAGTGTCTCTGGGAATTTGTCTTTTATAGACATTTCATAGAAGTGGAACCTACAATGTGTGATCTTTGGTGTGTGAATTCTACCACTGAGTTCCTCTGTGTGGTAGCCTGTGGAGTGCCTCCTTCCTTCCTGTGGCAGAGCCTCGTCCTGCTGTGTGAATGCACCACACACCACGTTTTATCCATCCGGTTCATCAGCCGATGGACCTCTGGGCTGTTTCTGCCTTTCACTGTTAGGATAATGCTGCCATGAACATTGTGTACATGTTTTTGAGTGGATGTTGAATATAGACCTAGAAGTAGAAATGCTGGGTCATACGGTGACTCCATGTTTAACTTTCTGAGAAACTGCCACACTTTTTCCAAAATGATTGCCCCATTTCACACTCCTGCCTCCAGTGTATGAGGGTCTGTTTGTCTGATCCTCACCAACACTTGTTTTTATCTTTTTTTTTTTGGACCAGGTGCCCAGGCTGGAGTGTGGTGATGCAATCTCTGCTCACTGTAATCTCCGCCTCCCAGGACCAGGCGATCCTCCCACCTCAGCCTCCTGAGTAGCTGGGACCACCGGTGCGCACCAC
>NW_012098097.1:17079557-17088368 GCF_000951045.1 Mandrillus leucophaeus
GCAAAACCCGTCTCTACTAAAAATACAAGGATGTGGTGTCACATGCCTGTAGTCCCAGCTACGTGGGAGGCTGAGGCAGAAGAATTGCTTGAACCTGGGAGGCGGAGGTTGCAGTGAACTGAGGTCGCATCACTGCACTCCAGCCTGGGCAACAGAGCGAGATCCTGTCTCAGAAAAAAAAAAAAACGAAAACAAATACTTGGCAAATAAATGTTCTAGAAAGACAATACAGATGAGCATGTTTGAGACTGAAGCTTTTGTTTGTCTTAGAGGACATGTGGAGCTTCACTGGTGCATGCTAAAGGAGGAAGAAGTAAAACCAGGGAAGTCAGGTGGGCAGGCAGTGACGCCATGTTTGCCTTGAAGGCACCCTGGGTCTTCTTGCCCTTAGTCCTCTGAATAGGGGGACTTTGCCCGTTGGACTCAGGAAAGAAGCACCGCATTTTCTTTGGGTTACTTTTTAGGGAATCCTGCTGATTATTCTCCACACATACAGTACGTACACACACACATACACACACACACACAGTCAGGGGAAACCCCACCCCCAGTATTTAACGTGGGTTCTTTTCTATTTCCCTAAGTGTCTCGGCTGGTCTGAGAAATAAAGGGAAAGAGTACAAAAGAGAGAAATTTTAAAGCTGGGTGTCCGGGGGAGACATCACATATTGGCAGGATCCTTGATGCTCCCTGAGCCGTAAAACCAGCAAGTTCTTATTAGCGATTTGCAGAAGGGGAGGGAGTGCAGGAATCGGGTGTGGGTCACAGAGATCACATGCTTCGCAAGGTAATAAAATATCACAAAGCAAGTGGAGGCAGGGCGAGATCACAGGACCACGGGACGGGGGGAAATTAAGATTGCTAATGAAGTTTTGGGCACGCGTTGTCATTGAAAACATCTTATCAGGAGACAGGGTTTGAGAGCAGACAACTGGTCTGACCAAAATTTATGAGGTGGGAACTTCCTCATCCTAATGAGCCTGGGAGCACTACAGGAAACTGGGGCTTATTTCATCCCTTTGGCTTCAACCGTAAAAGACGGCTGCCTCCAAGGGGGCTGTTCATAGACCTACCCTCAGGGGCGCATTCTCTTTCTCAGGGATGTTCCTTGCTGAGAAAAAGAATTCAGCGATATTTCTATTTGCTTTTGAAAGAAGAGAAATATGGCTCTGTTCCGTCCGGCTCACCGGCAGTCAGAGTCCAAGGCCATCTCCCTTGTTCCCTGAACATCGCTGTTATCCTGTTCTTTCTTTAAGGTGCCCAGTTTTCATATTGTTCAAACACACATGCTCTACAAACAATTTGTGCAGTTAACGCAATCATCCCAGGGTCCTGAGGCGACATACATCCTCCTCAGCTTACGAAGATGACAGGATCAAGAGATTTAAGTAAAGACAGGCATAGAAAATCACAAGGATATTGATTGGGGAAGTGATAAGTGTCCATGAAAGCGTCACAATTTATGTTCAGAGATTGCAGTAAAGACAAGCGTAAGAAATTATAAAAGTATTAATTTGGAGAACTAATAAATGTCCATGAAATCTTCACAATTTATTCTTCTGCCACGGCTTCAGCCGGTCCCTCTGTTCGGGGTCCCTGACTTCCTGCAAAACACACACACACACACACACACACACACACACACACACACACACACACTCCAGCTGTTGTCCTGTAAGCCTGTTTCTAGGTCTCTGACTCTGTGCACACCACCATGCCCAGCTAATTTTTTAAAGAAATTCAAAAGCAGCCTGGGCAACAAAGTGAGATCCTGTTTCTACACAAATTGTTTTAAAAAAGTAGTTGGGTGCAGTCCCAGCTAGTCAGGAGGTTGAGGTGGGAGAACTGTTTGAGCCCAGGAGGTTGAGGCTGCAGTGAGCCGTGATTACACTGCTGCACTCAAGCGATACTCCTGCCTTGGCCTGTGGACAGTGGGCCATGTTTTTTCTCTTCACATCATCACATCTGAGGACTATTGTTAAAGGGCTACTTGGTCTTTATTTTAGGTGATTCAAATTCCAGTACTCTTGAGTGGTCCTGGCGTAGGTCCTTTCACCCTTTTTGTGGCTCCTCTTTGAACCCCTCTGTTGTTGTAGCAGGAGGAAGTGGGTACTGAGTAAGCTCATGTAATGTTTGTGAGCCCTTACGGTTTCCCTTGTTGGATTACAAGAAGCACAGGTGAGGGGATGTATTTGGTTTAACTTTACTTTTTTTTTTTTTTTTGAGACAGAGCCTTGTTCTGTCACCCAGGCTAGAGTGCAGTGGTGCCATCTCGGCTCACTGCAAGCTCTGTCTCCCAGGTTCAAGCGATTCTCATGCCTCAGTCTTCTGAGTAGCTGGGGTTATAGGCGCCCAACACCATGCCTGGCTAATTCTTTAATTTTTAGTAGAGACGGGATTTCACCATGTTGGCCAGGCTGATCTCGAACTCCTGACCTCAAGGGATCTGCCTGCCTTGGCCTCCCAAAGTGCTGGGATTACAGGCATGAGCCACCATGCCCAGTCAACTGTACTATTTTGATAAAGTTTATACATGTGCTCCTAATCATGCATTTTGTGGTTTTCATCAGTATTTTGCTTTTTGAAAAATGTCAAGTGTTCTGATCTCTTTGGACATTTTGTATGAATCCTATTTTCCTTGCTAGCCTTACTGATTGAGAATTGTGCATATTGATTTGGGTGGTAATAACTAGCATTTGGCGTTTTTCTGAGCTTATTGGATGCGTAGATTCATGTCTTTCATCAAACTTGGGAAGTTTTCAGTCATTGTTTCTTGGGGTATTTTTGCTGCCCCTTCCCTCTCCCTATGGGACTCTTGTTACATTAACACACATGTTGGCACGCTCGATGGTGCCCTAGAAGTCTCTTAGAATCCACACTCATTTCAACTCTTGAGCCCTCAGTTCCAGAATTTCTCTTTAGTTTCTCTTTTAATAATTTCTTTTTGAGACAGGGTCTTGCTCTGTCACCCAGGCTGGAGTGTAGTGGTAGAATCACATCTTACTGCAGCCTCAACCTCCCTGGCCCAAGCAGTTCTCCCACCTCAGCCTCCTGAGCAGCTGAGACTACAGGCCTGATGCACTGCAAAAAAAAAAAAAATTGTAGAAACAGGATCTCACTTTATTGTCCAGGCTGCTTTCAAATTCTTGGACTCAGGTGATCTTCCTGCCTTGGCCTCCCAAAGTGCTGGGATTATAGGAGTGAACTGCTGTGCCCAGCCTCTTTTTATAATTTCTCTCTTTATCAACATTCCATGTTAGTTTAAATGCTGTTCTCTTGGTCTCCTTTAGTTCTTGGTCCACAGTTCTCTTGAGATCTGTGAGCATATTTCAAGCCGTTGATTTAAAGTCTTTGTCTAAGACTCAGCACAGTGGCTCCACTTGCTTCCCAGCACTTAGCCTTTGCTTTAAAACCTAAATAGGAAGAAATCTTTGCATATGTGTTTCCCAAATAACAGATTTGAGGGCTGTGTTGGTGACATAGGTCTGTTTATTCACACTGTGTGGCTAAAGCAGGTCTCTGTTAAATTAGCATCTACAAAGCTTTTCTCATGCCTACCCTCAAATTTAGGAAGCTCCCTATACAATCCTCAGGCTGGGGTCCTTCACTGCCCTCTCTCAAGGAGGCCTACCCCTTCCCCCAGAAGGTGCAGTCTGTCGTCCCATGTCCTATAAAGTGTCATTGTCTGGTGTCCCACAGCCATAGAGAACCTTCTGTAACTTTCTGAAGGACGGAGAGCATGTTTGTTTTACTGCTAGGAGGCTCAAGGTCCCTGTGAACCTGCACCAGGTAGTAAGCCCTGCATGTCAGAAATACAGGCTGCCTAACTCCTATCAAAACAAAAAATGTTTTGAAAAAATTTTTAAATAAATTTTTATAAATTTTGAAAACTATATAAAGTCACATTAGCGCACACGCTCTCAGCGTTCATCAAAGACGTACAAGCAGCATCTTGTGACGATGTTGCTGCATCTGGGGTCTTGTTAAAAGCACCATTCAGTAGATTACTTGCCACCTGTGGACAATGTTTTCCGGCTTTTCCTAAAGAAACCGTTGTGTTTTCTCTCTGGATGACAAAAACTCTGCACGTCCTTCCTACGACAAATGCGATTGGCGCCCAGTGCTCTTGGCAGTGGAGGTGAGGACGTGAGGACACAGCGTTTCTGTGACAGTGAAGGGGACAGAGTTTGGAGGGAGATTCAGACGTTAAACAAGGAAACCAGGGGGCGATTTCAGAGAACGGATAAAGTGGTTAAGAAAATAGACAAGGGCGGTGAGATCCTCAGTGATGGGGCCAACCAGTGACTTGAATAGGACTTGGAGAAGACCTCCTGGGGCGACATTTACGCTGAGAGCTTCTACCGTGAAGGAGCCAAGCAGGGTGGACTCCTGACCGCAGCATCCCAGAAAGAGGAACGAAGGCTCGCACGAGCTGGGGCGGCCGAAAGAGCGGAAGAGTGGGCACAGAAAAGCTCCTGGGGCTAGATCCAGAGGGGCTTCGGAAGACAGTGAGGGGTTTGGAAATTATTCGACATAAAATCAGATACTGGGGAATACACGGGAGCGCAGTGGAAAGGAACAGCGAGGCCGTTCGGGAGCCGCCACAGTGCTTCCCGTGGTTTGGTTTGAGACCAGAGCTGTGAAGAAGGAGAAAAGGAAATACTTATGCTGCATTTAGGATTCCGAACTCAGCGAATTTGCTGTTCTATTCAGTGAAAGAGAGTGAGATAGTAAGAAGGTCAGTGAGTGACATGTTGGAGCCTTCCGCATAGAAATGGTCTACAAAGTTATGGGCTGGGTGAGTTCACACAGGAGGGGGTGATATGAGGAAGGGGAGTGGGTGGAAAAGCTCAAACCAGGTTCCCGGGCTCACTGGCCTGGGGAGGTGGAGAAAAGGGGAGAAGCAGCCTACGACGTGGAAGGAAGCAAACCAGCAGGGGCTCCTTCAGAGGGATATTTTCTAGGAGAGGAGTCCGATTCTGAGAGGGGGAGGGGTGGAGGAGCCGAGTTTCCTCCCAGGCTCTGGAATACAGAGGTGGACGGTGAGTTCCAGGAGAGCAGCCGCAGCTGAGGTCTAGGGACAGGGCGCGCCTTCCCTGGTGGAGCCGTGGGGGCTCAGTGCTGAGGCTGGCTCAGGCTCCTGTGGGGGGCCCTGCTGTCTGTCCAGCCCTGGCTGTGGCCTGGCCTGACCCTGCTGCACCCCCGCAGGCCTGTGTACCTCAGTTCCCAGGTGATCGGGGGGCTTGGCAGAGGTCAGCTCCGAGCTGGTCCTGACACAGCCCCAGTGTCCAGTTCCCCGCCTGTTTTTGTTGGCTTGTTTAATCTTGGTAGGCTTTTAAGCTTTCAGGTTTTCAGGAAAATGAAAAGCATGAGACATCTTTGACTTTGTACATGGACCGATTGTTCATTTTTGTGTGTTAATGTGTTTTTTCCTTGCGTGAATGTGTGTGTGTTGTGTTGCACTCCACCCTGCTCTCCCTCCCTCCCTGTAGAACGTGGCATTTTGGCTGAGCGTTAACACTGGTGGGGCAGACGGCAGTGGCCCCTGTTAAGACCGTTTAGAAAGGGCGTTGTCGGCATCTTGTCTTACGTGTGAATTCAAGAATCCTTCATTTTTTTTCAGCTTTATTGATATGTAATTCACCTACCATATAATTCACCCATTTAAAATATATAATTCCATGGTTTTTAGAATATTCTATTATTACTTAGAAAATTGTGGTAAAATATATGTAACAAATTTGCTCTTTTAATTGTTAAGCATATTAATCCAGTGGCATTAATTACACTCACTTTTGTACAACCATCACCATCGTCTGGTTCCAAAACTTCTCATCACCCCAGATTAAGAAGTAGCTCGCCCTTGATTCTCCTTCCCTTCAACTCTTTGTAATTCTAGTCTACTTTCTGCTTGAAAAAGGACTTTGCCTGTGTTAGAGACCTTGCACAAGTGGAATTGTACAGTATTTGGCCTTTCATGTATGGCTTATTTTATTTAGCATCGTGTTTTCAAGGATAATCTGAATAATCTGAATCATGATCCATTGTATGGACATACAATGTAATTATTTATTTTATTTTTACTTTTATTTTTATTTTTTTTTGAGACAGAGTCTTGCTCAGTCTCCCAGGCTGGAGTGCAGTGGCGCGATCTCGGCTCACTGCAAGCTCCGCCTCCTGGGTACACGCCATTCTCCTGCCTCAGCCTCCTGAGTAGCTGGGACTACAGGCACCCGCCACCACGCCTGGCTAATTTTTTTTGTATTTTTAGTAGAGATGGGGTTTCACCGTGTTAGCCAGGATGGTCTTAATCTCCTGACCTTGTGATCTGCCTGTCTTGGCCTTCCAAAGTGCTGGGATTACAGGCGTGAGCCACTGCGCCTGGCCCATATATTTATTTTTTAAAGATGGGATCTCACTGTATTGTCCAGACTGAAGTGCAGTGGCTATTCACAGGCCCAGTCATGGTGCACTACAGCTTCCAACTCCTGGGCTTGAGTAACCCTCCCACCTCAGCCTCCTGAGTAGCTGTGATTGCAGGTGTGCACCACCGCACCTGGCTGTATTTTCTCCATCCATTCATTTGTCAGTGGAGACTTGGGTTTTTCCCACCTTTTGGGTATTGTGAATAATGCTGCTATGGACATGGGTACAAGTACCTGTTTGAGACCCCCTTTTTTAGTTCCTTTGGGTATATATGCAAAAGTGGAATTACTGGGTCATGTGGTAATTCTGTGTTCAACTTTTTGAGAGCTTATCACTTTTTGTATGTAAAAATTACGAGTGTTTAGCTCTTAAGTCGAGTGATGCATAAATGCAGAAATGTAGTGTAGTTAAAAAATAAGTTTTCTGTTTTTTTTTTTTTTTCTATAAAGCTCTAGGAGTCGATTTTGCTTTAAAGAGAGACACAAAGGGCTTGTCCTGGCTGCAGTGGGTGAGCTGTAGGGCTTGTCCTGGCTGCATTGGGTGAGCTGTTGCAGATGACCTTTGGAGGAATTGTGTCGGAGCGCAGGGTTTTCACAGTGCAGCTCACCATGCATCAGGCACATGTAGCCTGTGCCACAACTGTTGTGCCCGGGCGGGGATCCCTCACGCTGCCCAATTGCAGGAGGGCGCTCAGCTGCCCCTGCTTCTCCCTATTTGTCATTTAAGATGATTCCTGGTGCTTTTGGTGAGCGATCAAACGGTGTTCTCAGAATCTTTGGGCCTTTGACACGGAGGGCTGTGTTCTTGAGGGTGTGACATGAGAGCTCCTTGTCTGCAGGGCGTGAGGCTTTGGGTCCTGAGTGTGGACCGCGGCATGTGATGTCTTGTCACTGCTCCCTGCATGGCTGTTTAGTTTCTGGAAAGCTGGAGGTGTAATATTTTTGTTCTTTGCCAAAACGTACTGGTGTATATAAACAGAAGTGGCCAGGTGTGCGAGTCAGCACTGTGCCTGTGTTTATGGTTCTGCATCTGACCGTGTGCCTTTTGGGCTAGTGTAGTGGTTGTCTGAGGTGGGTGCCCGACAGGGCTGGGGGCCTGTTGGTGCCCTTGCTGCTGCTTTAGGGACAGCTTGAAGCAGTGGCCTTACATACCGCTTGGAATTGTGACAAACTCTGTATGCCTCTTACAGGTTTTATAGAACTCTAACCAGTTGCAAATAACTATTTGCCATCCTGAGTATTGTCATTTTAAAATAAAACGATTGCATCACTCATCTAAATAAATCCGGGAAATCTAGGTAGAATAATCTACCATTCTTCATTAAAAATTTCACAGGGCTGAGCGCCATGTCTCACACCTGTACTGCTAGCACTTTGGGAGGCTGAGGTGGAAGGATCACTTAAGCCTAGGGAGGTCGACGCTGCAGTGAGCTGTGATCGCACCACTGCACTCCAGCCTGGGCCACAGAGTGAGACCCTGTCTAAAAAACAATTTCATAGGCAAGTTTTTCCTCACAGAAATTTTATTCTTCCTTTTTCTTCTTAAGCCCATATTTCCATTTACTTTTTTCCCAGAGCATTTTACCCTAATGTAATGTATTTCAGTGTCTAAGAATCTTTATTGATCTATCATGTATCTGCAACAAAAGAAAATAACATGAACGTAAACTTCAACTTTTACATTTTGTATGGCCATAAGATGCTAGTTATTTAGAAGTTTTTCTAGATTGGGTTTTAACAAATTATTAGTACAAACCAACATAAAATAGCATTTTGTTGAAATTTAGCTCTTGACAAGATAGCTGTTTAGTTTGAGTTATCTTTTGATGAGTCAAGCTTTTTTTGTTTTTATTTTTTATTTTTATTTTTTGAGATGGTTCTTGCTCTGTCACCCAGGCTGGAGTGAAGTGGTACGATCTTGGCTCACTGCAGCCTTGACCTCCTGGGCTCAAGCAATCCTCCTGCCTCAGCTTCTCAAGTTGCTGGGACTACAGGCAAATACCACATTGCTCAGCTAATTGTTGTGTTTTTTGTAGGGATGGGACCTCCCTATGTTGCCCAGACAGGTCTTGAACTCCTTGAACTCCTGGCCTCAAGCAGTCATCTCACCTCAGCCTCCCACAGTGCTGGGATTACAGGTGTGAGCCACTGTGCCTGGCCGTGAGCCATGCTTTTAAGCAGAATAAGGCAAGGTTCTGCAATAATGCTGTTTTTACTTTTTTTTTGAGAAAGGGTCTCACTCTGTCACCCAGGCTGGAGTGCAGTAGTGTGATCATGGCTCACTACAACCTCTGCCTCCCAGGCTCAGGCCATCCTCCCACCTCAGCCTCCAGAGTTGCTGGGAACACAGGCATGTGCCACCACAACTGGCTAATTATTTTTAGTA
>NW_012098097.1:17089418-17116462 GCF_000951045.1 Mandrillus leucophaeus
CTGTCGCACCCACTGCATCCGTTCCTGTCGCACCCACTGCACCCGTTCCTGTCGTCATACTCACTGCATCCGTTCCTGTCGTCATACTCACTGCACCTGTTCCTGTCGCACCCACTGCATCCGTTCCTGTCGCACCCACTGCATCCGTTCCTGTCGCACCCACTGCACCCGTTCCTGTCGCACCCACTGCATCCGTTCCTGTCGCACCCACTGCATCCGTTCCTGTCGTCGCACCCACTGCATGTTTCCCGTGTGTTGGGTGAGAGGCTGCCTTTCTTGAAAAGTGAGAGAAAGGGCTGTTGTGAGAGGGGACGTGGGGATGGAGATAACCCTTTCAAAACCAGAGCCTTAGGGGCTGAGGCTCCGGAAGCGCACACTCGTAAAGCACTCTGAAGCCTGAGGACCCTATGGATAGCCTTTGAATAACCCCAGGTGTGCTTCGCACATGCCTGTACTTGACCACAGATTTAAACCCATGTGCACACATGCACGCTCACACATTTATGCACAGATGCAGCAGTGCATACACGTGTACACCTGCACACTGACACATGCACGTTGACGTGCACACCCAGTTGAATGCGCATACCCACTCCCACAGATATGCACACGTGCACACCCACACAATCGAATGCACAGAAACACCCGCAGATATGTACACGTGGACACCCACATGATTGAATGTGCATACACTCACAGATACGCACATGCACACACCCACACAATGGAATGCACACACACACCTACAGATATGCACATGTGGACACCCACATGATTGTGCCCCCCACAGATATGCACATGTGCACACCCACACAATTGAATGTACACACACACCCCCACAGATAGGCACACGCACACACCCACAGAATAGAATGCACACACAACCGCAGATATGCGCACGTGGACACCCACAGGATTGAATGTGCATACACTCACAGATATGCACACCTACATACCCACATAAATGCACACATACCAGCAGATATGTACATGTGGATACGTACACGATTGAATGTGCATACACAGATATGCACATGTGCACACCCACACAATCAAATGCACACATCCCTGCAGATATGCACACGTGCACACCCACATAATCGAATGTGCACACACCTGCAGATATGTACACATGCACACTCACAGAATCGAGTGTGCACACATGCACACGTGATCGAATGTGCACGCACCCACAGAGATGCACATGCACACATCTAATCAGATGTGCACGCCCACAGGATCGTATGTGCACACATCCACAGATGGCACACGTACACACCCACACAAACGTGCATACCCCCCCACATATGCATTCACACTAACACAAATGTGTAGACACCCGCAGGTATGTACACATGGACACCTGCACAATCGAGTGTGCACACCCCCCATGGATATGCACACGTGCACACACAATTACCTGTGTACACACCCCTGCAGATATGCACACATGCGCGCACACAGGATAGAATGAGCACACACCCACAGATAGCACACGTGCACACCCACACAACTGAATGCACACCCCCCACAGATATGCACACATGCATACCCAATTGAATGTGCCCACACTCAGAGATGCACACCCACACAATTGAATGTGCCCCCCTACAGATAGCACACATGCACACCCACAGAATCAAATGCGCACACACACCCACAGATATGCGCATGTGCACACCCGCACACCCACACAATAGAATGCGCACACACACCCGCAGAGATGCATAAGTGGGTACACCCACAGACGTGCACACGCACACATCCACACGATCAAATGTGCACATGCATCTGTAGACATGCACAAGCAGACACCCACACACCCGCAGCCGTGCACACCCACATGGGCGAATGTGCACACACACACCCCCACAGACAGCACACGCTCACACCCACACAATTGAATGCATACACGCACCCGTTCACAGGTTAATTGCTGCCTCAGCTATGAGCTCTTTTTCATTGAATGTTATGGCAAACTGTTCCAAAGGATAACATAGATTGACATTCATCTTCATTTTATGTTTCCTTATGGTTCATAGGAGTTTATTGGAAAATTAGCAACATACACATCATTTTGGGGAATGGAAAGTGAGGCAGAGTAAGGCAGAACACCCACTGTAGCATTATAAGCAAGTAGAATAAACTGATAATACCTTCACCAGCAATGCACTTTTCCTAGCGGAAATAAATTATTTGTATAAATAGCCTCTCGATGTTTGTGTGTTATTTAGTTATAACATCACATTTTTCTTTTTTACATACGGCACTTTACTGCTAGTACTGAAAATGCTTTTTCTGACATTTTTTCAGTGATTGTCATTTACTTCAAATATGCAGCTAGAGCTAATAGAAAAACAGTTAAAACAATTTGTTGTAATGGTGAGCTATTTATAAGCAAACATTTATAAAAGATCTTCTGTAAGACGGCTTAGACTTCAAAATACTTATCAGTCTTAGAGTCATTCAGATGTTTTTACAACCAAAAGTAGAAGCACCTTTTAATATTCATGCTTAATATTTATAAAAACTGAATTGGAGGTTTTGTTTGTTTTCGAGAAGAAGCTGCATTTGTAAAAACAGGAAAGTGCCAGTTCAGAGGTGGCGTAGCGCGCCGCCTTGGGAGGCGTGTGTGTGGCCGTAGCTCTGTGAGCACACGCGTCAACCCGGCGTTAGGATACCCGGGCCCTCCTTCGTAGTGTGAACACTCTGGCCGTGTCCTGCAGCTTCGCCTTCTTAGCTCCTTGCTGGGATTTTCCAGCATCCCTTTGACTTGTCCTCTTTTGTCCTTTGGGTCTGAGGTCACCCTGGGCCTCCTGGCTCTCCGTGGAGCTGAGTGTGGGTGTGTCTTGCTGGCAGACAGGTTCCGGGGCTGCAGCATCCCCATTGCCCACCCGGATGTTCCTGGGACTGTAGGCTGCCAGCTGGCACAGGGCCACAGCTGCCGTCTGCTTCTGCTCCTCGCTGCTGTCCACCGCACGTGCGTCTGGAGCCTCCTCGCTGGGGCCTGTGGGTGGGGCCCCGTCACCGTCGAGGCTGCCTGGCTTGGTCTCAGGGTGGCTGGGCACATCCTCAGAACCTTCTGTCCCAGTCTTCTGTAGAGCAGCAGCAGCAGGTTCTGCAGCTCGTGGTTGACTGGGGAAGGGAGGCCTCAGAGCCGGGGCGTTGCAGGGGTCCTTCACTGAGAGATTGAGAGGAAGGTCCTGCAGCTCTGAGAAGCTGGCGGTTTCCGCCTGGGGGCTGCCTTGGTACGTGGGTTCGTGGGTGGCTGCCGGATTTATCTCTGATTTCTTGGAGAGGTTGAGGGGACCCATCCTGGAGCTGTCCTCCGGACTGGAAGGCGCAGCCTCCAAGACGAGAGAGGTGCTTCCTGTCGGAGCGGGGGGGTCTCCGTTCACAACATTGAGGCTAGAAGAAGCCAAGAGAAAGCTTAGTAGGAGCTTGCTTAGAAAAGCAACTGCGTGAAGCAGTTTGAACAAGTATAAACTTGGCTCATGGAACCCAACCAGAAACATTCCCTTGGTGGTTTTGAAAATGACATTTTCTTACCTTATTGGAGACTCTGTTCTGGTCTCAGGAGCCTGGGCGGGTCGGCATTCTGCGACTTTCTTCACAGGCTTGAAGGCTGTGAGGCTTTGCTCCGGCTGATAGAGTCTTCCCAGTGCACTGGAGGCCGCCTTGTTGGAGAGGTCGCACAGGCCTTCGCAGGTCTGGCTCGTCTGCGTGAAGTTGGTGGGGCTTGGCCTCCCCGGGGAGCCTGTGGCTGCGCTCCCTGCGCGGGGGCTCATTTTGGACCCTTCCGTGTCTCTCTGCCCAGGCTTGGAGGAGTCTTTAGCCTCAGGAATTGGACTTTCGAACTCGATGTGTTTTCTGTTGGGGTCTGAAGGGTTTAACCTGGAAGGACTTGAGGCTGGATAGACCAGGGTGGCTTCTTCAAGCAGGTGAGAGCTCTGCTCTCGGGTGAGGCCAGCGACAGGTGGGAGTCTGAGACCGTAGGAGGAAAACGCAGTCTCTGGCCTGTAGAATCCGTAAGGAATCGGCAGATTAGAGGGATATTGCTGGAAAAACCTGTAATGATCATATGTGGCTGGAGATGGACTCAGGTGCTTAGGGATTGGCCCCGGGTGAGGCAGAAAGTGTCTCGGGTCTTGGGCTCCGTAGACTGACAGCAGGGGCGCGTCGCACTCGGGCGAGCTCCCAGCCAGCAGGTAAGGCGAGTAGATGGTGGCCAGTCCGTGCTCTGTGTAAAAGTGAGGCGGGTACTCTGGGATTGTGGGGTGCATGTAAGGGGAAATGGCCCCAAGCCCCTTTGTAGATGAGATTTTATGTGGAAACTCTGGTGGAAGGAAAGGTGAGCCGGCTTTCCAGGGGTAGCCAGGAGCGTGGAAGGCCGACTTGGTGTGGAAGGAGGTGGCCTTGGCAGTGGGGTTGGGTAAAGCCAGTGTCTCAGGCGCCTCAGCGCTGTCTGGCCCCTTAAGTCTGTGCTCGCCGACTGGAACAAATGCAGAAGGCCGAGCTGCGCCTTCCAGAGCAGGCTGGGCACCGAGGGCGGCTTCCGGAGCTGGGCTCTCGCAGGCTGATGCCCTGTGGAGGGCTGGCTTCTGTGCTGGGCACCTGTGGGTTCCCCGGGCTTGCAGCTCCAGGTTTTCCTTGATGTCTTCCCTGGCAGAGCTGTGCTGAAGCTTTGAGTCAAAGGCGGAGACTCCGTTGGTGGCAGACTTGGAAGAGGCTGGCTTGGCTGTGGCGTCGGGCTGGTTGGTTTGCTTAGGGTCTAGCGAGTTAGATTTAGAGCACTTGGGAACTCGATCCTGCTCTGATACTAAAGTAATCGAGTTTTTACAAAGACCATACTTCATGTGATTAAAAAGATGGGACTTCTCGTTGCAAGTAAAGGGACACTGGAAACATTTATACTTGAAGGGCTTTCCCGGAGGCCTGGGGATGTAATGCGGCTTTTTTGGCTTCCGCTCTTTGAGAAGACTCATTTTCCTTCTTACGCCTCGGACTCTGGCCGTCCAGGTGGCGTGATCACCGTCGACGCCTCGTGCACCTCGTGGTTTCTGAAGAGGCACCTCCCGCTTTGCCTCTTTCCCGAGCGCTTCTACCGGAAGCCAGCTCTGTGTGCTGAGGGTCTGGCGAGAGCCTCTGTCGTCTGGCAGCGGGGAGCTGCAACAAAGAGCAGAGTCTTGGTGTCAGGACAGCGAGTGAGGGGTCGGCGAGAAGCCGGCCTCAGCCTGCCACGCCGCCGCAGGATCCCGGGAGCAGAGCCCCGGAAGGGCCGAAACCGCCTGCTCCTGAGGTCACAGAAGCAGCCCTGCCCTTGGTACCCTGGCTGCTAACTCCCCCCCATGTTTTCTGAGTCTGATCTGAGAGTCGCCTCGGGGCCTAGAGGTGGAGTGTGGTGTGTGGTGCGTTGAGTGTCTGTTCTGAGAATGCCTGTAAGCCTTTGAGTTTTGGGAACTTCTATCCTGTGACCTGGACCTTTCCTTGAAAGCACGCTGCTGGGGGCTGAGGACCCCGAGCCGCCTCCCAGGGTCTGGACAGAGTCCTGTCCCAATGCTGCCTGACTCTGCTTGGAGGGTTACACGCTTGAAACAGTGGGGGTGTGGTTGGCCGCACTCTCACCTGAAATGCAAAGGGGTTTGTGGCCGTTTCCCCTTAACGTGTACCCCACAGTCGCAGAGTGACCCCTCACTTTTACACAGAGCATGGGCTGGCCACCGTCTACTTGGTCCTACCTGCTGGCCGGGAGCTCGCCCCAGTACAGCGTGGCCTGCTTTCGGTCTGCAGAGCCCGAGACCATGGATGCTCCCTGCCTCCCCTGCGGCCAATCCCTAAACACTCGTGGCGGTTTCTGCCCTCTTCAGCCACGTTGTTGGTGTATTCCTAGTGTGCTTATTTAAAAACGAAGAACATTCGAACACAAGACTCCACCCTGCTGCTTCTAAAGTCAGCTTTATCATTAAGTAGCATTTACGTTGTCTCAGATAGGAATACAAATGCTCTGTTTATGTTGACTTAAATGGTTGAAATACTGTTGAGGTGAATTTGTACATCCTGTGAGTGACAGCAGCATTGTGAGACATGCTTTCACGGTCACCCCGTTCCTGCTGGCCAGGAGGCACGGCCAGCAGCACCTGCCCATCCAGGTGCACCTCCAAATGGAAGAGCCAAAGCTTTGCCACACTCGTGCCCGAGAGGAGACTGGAGTGAGTGGTGTCTGCTTTAGAGATGGTTGGGCCGTGGGAGGAAGCTGTCCTGGCCCTTAACCTTTAGGGAGTGGGTTCAGCCCTTGGGCCACACCTGCTCAGGTCCCGGGACCCACGAGGGGCTGCGCTGTGATGTCGAGGCTGGCCTGCTCTTTTGGATTCTTCCAGAGGGTCTCTGTGTCCCTCTTACCAGCCCCAGGTTTCCTTCCGAGGCTGCGCTGCACACCGCTGGGGCTCTCGCCTGCCTCCTAACCCAAGGCTGACAGCAGAGGCTCTTTGTTTTTTTATGAGACAGAGTTTCTCTCTTGTCACCCAGGCTGGAGTGCAGTGGCGCAGTCTCGGCTCACCGCAACCTCCGCCTCCCAGATTCAAGTGATTCTCCTGCCTCAGCCTCCCGAGTAGCTGGGATTACAGGCGCCCACCAACACTCCCGGCTAATTTTTTTTTTTTGTATTTTTAGTAGAGACGGGATTTCACCATGTTGGCCAGGCTGGTCCTGAGCCCCTGACCTCAGGTGATCCACCCGCCTCAGCCTCCCAAAATGCTGGGATTACAGGCGTGAGCCACCACGCCCGGCCCAGAACAAAGGCTTTGAGAGTCTGGGGCTCTCCACGTGGCAGCTGGGCCTGGAGCGACTCAAGCAGCAACTCTGCCTGGGAGACAGCGTGAGTGGGAGATGGGGTGGAGGTGCTGTGGATCTGAGCACTTTAATTCGTATTAAAAATGTAAAAAGGAAAAGGTCTTTTAGCGTCTAAATATTTTCAAACAGCTTAAAAATAAAGTTAGATGACCCAAATGTCTATCAGTGATAGACCGGATAAAGAAAATGTGGCACATATACTCCCTGGAATACTGTGCAGTCGTACAAAGGGATGAGATCATGTCCTTTGCAGGGATGTGGATGGAGCTGGAAACCATCACCCTCAGCAAACAAACGCAGGAACAGAAAACCAAACACGCATGTTCTCACTCGTAAGTGGGAGCTGAACAGCGAGAACACATGGACACAGGGTGGGGAACATTACACATCAGGGCCTGTCTAGGGGTGGGGGTCGGGGGGAGGGAGAGCATTAAGACAAATAGCTAATGCATGCAGGGCTTAAAACCTAGACGATGGGTTGATGGGTGCAGCAAACCACCATGGCACACGTTTACCTATGTAACCTACACGTTCTGCACTTGTGTCCCAAAACTTAAAGTGTAATTAAAAAAAAAATACATAAAAGTAAAGTTAAATGGAGGGCAGGGGGCAGTGGCTCATGCCTGTAATCTCAGCAATTTGGGAGGCCGAGGTGGGAGGATCCCTTGAGCCCAGGAGATTGAGGCTGCAGGGAGCTGTCATCCTGCCGCCGCACTCCAGCCTGGGCAGCAGAGTGAGACCTTGCCTAAAAAAAGGCTAAATGGAAATGACTTAACAAAACTGTTTCAACTGCAGCTTTTTTTTTTTAAGGAATGGGCAGATGTGCCCATTCTTGAGTCTGCGAGGTTTTCTGTGTAGATATCAGGGTGGCTAAAAGTCGAGTGAGAAGCTGCCCCTTGAAAGTAGAGTGGTGTGTGTGGAGCCTAGGAGGCAGCTGTCCCTGAGGCAAGGCCGCCTCCCTGCACCCCGTGTCCTTCCTCCCACACGCCACAGGCCAGGGGTGGAGGCTGGGCTTTCGTATGGCTGCTCCGAACTCTGGGGAAGTGCTCTGATTTTATTCTCAGCACACTGGTTTCTCTACTCATTTATTCATATTTCTTTCTTTTTTTTTTTTTTTTTGAGGCGGAGTTTCGCTCTTGTCGCCCAGGCTGGAGTGCAGTGGTGCGATCTCGGCTCACCGCAGCCTCTGCCTCCTGGGTTCAAGCAATTCTCCTGCCTCAGCCTCCCTAGTAGCTGGGATTACAGGTGGCCACCACCACGCCCAGCTAATTTCTTGTAATTTTAGTAGAGACGGGGTTTCACTATGTTGGCCAGGCTGGTCTCGAACTCCTGACCTCAGGCGATCTGCCCGCCTCAGCCTCCCAAAGTGCTGGGATTACAGGCGTGAGCCACCTTGCCCAGCTCCTTTGTTCATATTTCTTAAAAACCCAAAGAACCACCCTTCCCCCTACAAACTGCCTCTGTTAACATACTTTAAGTTCTTTAAGACATTTATTTACTAAGAAGTGGTCTGGGTAGAAAAGAGGGGTTCTGCTGACCTGTCGCCTTCTCTGTGATGAGTTTCTGTGTAGCAGGAACTCATCACAGCCATCTTGTCCTTGGATGAGGACAAGATGTTTGTTACCCCACAACCAGGGAGGGTGTCGGGTGACACCCTGGGGTTCAGACCCGGCGCTCAGCACCCCTCTCCCACCGTGGGCCGCCACAGAAGCTACAATGAACCGGGTCAAAGCCAAGCGAATGAAACATGTAATGATCGTTTTGTCTTTGTCTTTCTAATTTCCCCCTATTAGAAAAAAGAACGTGAACTACTTCTTTATGGGCTCAGTCCCTACCGTGTGGGGCAGACCTGCCCTGGGTGATGAAAGCAGTTTCCCTGCCTCCCTTCAGGAAGTGGAGAAGCCGGTGCCTGGTTCCAGCCAAACGCTGGGCCAGCCAGATCAGTCGGTGGGGCCTGTGCCGGCACGCCTCGCCGCGCTCCCTGGTTCTGAAGGCGTGAGAACCTCTGCAAGTCAGGTTCCCATGATTGTATAGGATATGTTATGGCAGGGATCTGAAAACTGATGATTTCATCACTAGCTGGAAGCATCATGATCAAAACGATGACAGTTGCAAAACGTTCATCAAGTGAGAGCTGCGTCCTTGCGATACCGAAACGTCGCCTCTAGCACCTGAAACACAAGCCCTCAGAGGGGCAGGTGACTCCCTCGGGATCTAAGAAAGTGAGGACTTTAGTTTTCGAAGCAGCATTATTTCACATTGCTGATACTCTCAGGCAAATAAATAAATAACCCGTGTTGGTTAGATTTTCTCAAAAGCTTTACAGCAGGCAAGTTACGTGTAAGCTCTGCTATTAGCCAAAATAGTAATTAGGAAAATAATTGCTTTTATATTAGTATGTCTCTTTTCTAGTCAGATGTTATTATCTGAAGTTTTGAACGATTTGCCCTTTTGTTCTTGGATCAATTAGTTGACGTAAGCAGGTGTGGCAGGGAGGAAGCCCCTGGTGAGTGAGAGCATTTTGGAGTTGAATTGCTTGAAGGAAATTTGTGTAAACATGGAGTCTCGGGCAGTAGTTTTAGTAAAACCTGGATAAACTGACCTCTCAGACCTTGGATAAACTGACCTCTCAGGCTTGCACAATTTGCTAATTAAAACAGGGAGCACAGCTGCTTCAGTGTAAGCCGGGTGGAGTTCACCTGATCTATAAAACTACAGTAGTGTCAGAGGAGTAAGTGGGATAAAATTGTTGCTTTGGTAAGCTTTCAAATGATGATGTCAGCCTGTGAGTTCTGTGTCCTGCTTCAGTGAGGTTTATAAGGATGAAGAAACCAAACCCAACGGCCAGTACCTCCGGCTGTCACATCTGTCTGTGGGCACGGCGTTTAAATTGTCTCTGGTCAGTTTCTACCAGCCCGACTTTGTACTCTGGCAACTGCTGGTGTTAAATATTCCCAGAAGAGTATGTTGTTGCCCAAGCAGTGTAACCCAGAACTCTAGCTGTTTATAGTAATTTGGATTTGCATTTAGAGGTGCAGTTTTTCTCTAGAGGTGAAAAAGAAGTGCCGGGCATCTTCTCCTGGGGGAGGCATGTTTCCATTTTAGTTAATAACATGCCTGGAGAGTTGTCTATCTGTCTAGTAATAAAGCAGAGTCTCGTTCATTATCTGCTTTCATTTGAGAACTGCAGTGCTAGCATGTTTTACAGTGAAGACCTCGGTGTGATCCTGAAGGAGGGTCTCATCCTCCTCTCGATTCCCACTGGATCGGCAGGAAACGTTAGCAGGGTGGACATTCCACAGAGCTTCTAGATCTGGATCAAAGGTGGCTGTTACTGAAATACTTACGCAGACTCTTCCCTGCCTGCTGCTGGCTAACGTGTGCCCTCTCCTCCAACCCACCTCCTCTGAGCCCGCCTGACACAAAGACTTCTTTCTCCAAATCATTTCAGACCAAGCAGCCAACGTAGACAATGTCTACACTAAAGGGCATAAGAACAGTGGGGTGCAGTGGCTTAAAACATGCTCAGGATCCCGCCGAGCTTTCGCCAGGCTTTCTTGCTGTATTTACAGATGCCGTTCTGTGCCTTTCTAAGTATTTTAAATGTCGTGTGCTCAGCCGATGCACTTGGCTTCTGGAAAGTGCGCTGAGCTGAGAGCTCACTTCTCTTCCTGCTCAGCGTGCACTGGGCTGGGTGTTGGGGCGTAGCTGCCCACACAGACAGTGCTTTGAAGAGTGAGTGGTTTCGGTTGGCCACGGGGTTGTGTCTGTCTTGTTTTTAAAGTTCTAAATTGCCAATATACTGTCTTTCCAAAGGTTCCTAAATGTGGACAGTCAATGCAGCAGACAGTTGTTGGGGTGATAGTGAGAAGCTGGGATGCTTAACAAGCTTCTGAGGAGTTTGAACTTTGAAAATAGATGAGAGAAAGAGTTCTTAAAAAAAACACTTTGATAGGACACAGTGGAGGTAATTACAGTTTAACTTTATGGGACGTTTCTGTGACAGGCTGGGCGACCATGGGACGTTCCTGTGACAGGCTGGGCGACCATGGGACGTTCCTGTGACAGGCTGGGTAGTTATGGGACGTTCCTGTGACAGGCTGGGTAGTTATGGGACGTTCCTGTGACAGGCTGGGTAGTTATGGGACGTTCCTGTGACAGGCTGGGCGACCATGGGACGTTCCTGTGACAGGCTGGGCGACCATGGGACGTTCCTGTGACAGGCTGGGTAGTTATGGGACGTTCCTGTGACAGGCTGGGTGACCATGCTTATCATGTGTCCTAACCTGTGCCTGAGACTGTGCTGTAATGTTCCTTCTGGTGGTGTCCAGCTGTCTGGCAAGGAGCCTGCTGGGCTGGAGCATTGTGAAGGGCATGCTGTAATTACAATATTGTGATGTGGCATTGTTGCATAACTCAAGGACACACCATTGTCGCCTACCCACTGGGATGTCGCAAGAACGAGATTTGTGAGTTTTACTCCAATTGAGCTTTTCCAGTGATTGACTGCCCCTCCCTCCCAGCCTTTCGGCTCTTTAAAATGAAGGATAAACCTCAGGACAACCAAGACCTGGGGAAAAGACAGTCTTCGGGAATATAATTTGGAAGAATGGATCCAGAAAAACAACCAGGGGCTCTTACTCTAGTTTCGGCAGGAGATCCCGAGTTACAGACCTGAGCTCGTAAACAAACGCTCACCACTTTACAGTCACCGCCTCATCCTGAAACTCCGGTCAGAAATGCTGGAAGGCCTTTGCTACTGCGCAGTGAAGATTAGGGGCACAAATGTGGACGGATTGTGCTGGGTCAATAATTGTTCTGCTCCAAAGCAGATTTATGAGAAATTTCATGTAAGGAAAAAACCCTTTTTGTGTCTGTGTATACATGTACATGAGACTTTAACAACCAAACAGAAAACCCCTTTGGTTTGGTTTTGTTTTTGAAAGCTTATGTTCAATTTTAAACTTTATGTAAGCTTATGTACTTATTTTAAACTTTAAAAGTATTAAAAGTTAAACTAGATATTAAATTCGGCACTGTCTAATGTGCATACACCACACACTTATAATCCTAAATTCAGCTCTGTCTAATGTACATACATCACACACATACATAACCCTGAATTCAGCAGAATGTACATATACCACACACACACATATATATAACCCTCTATTCAGCCTAGTGTACATAGACCACACATACACATGTAAACCCTAAATTCAGCAGAATGTACATACACCACAAATATATATAACCCTAAATTCAGCAGAATGTATACACACCACACATATAAACCCTAAATTCAGCCTAATGTACATACACCACACATATATATGAACCCTAAATTCAGCCTAATGTACATACACCACACATATATACAACCCTAAATTCAGCCTAATGTACGTATACCACACATATTTATAAACCCTAAATTCACCCTAATGTACATATACCACACACATATGTATGACCCTTACCTCTTGTTAGCATTTATTATAGTTGGTTTTTGAGGTTAGGAACAGTTAAGCAATAATATGAATTTGTGTTGGTTTAACTTTTATGAATTTTAGGGCAGAACAAGGAGTTAATTTCCAGATAAGCTTGTTCCTGTTCTTAGAATTAAGTGTCAGCCTCATTAGAAGTTTTGTAATCGTGGTCTGCATCCCAGCCATGCACCTGCTGGGTCCTGAGTAATCCTTGAAGCCCAGAGCAAGGCAGAGCAGACACGGGGCAAACGCTGCGTTCAGCCGGGTATTTTAGATACATCTGAGAAGAGTTTTAAAATAAAACTTGAATTTGAAAAGAAATAGTAAGTACTTACCAGAGGTGGGCAGTGCTGGGATGTGGCCGGGTCTTGGTGCTGGTGGCTGGCGGTGCTCAGGAAGCAGTACCTGTTCTCACGCTTGCTTGGTGAAACTGGAGCCGGCTGTTCCAGTGGGAGGGATTTAAGTGTAGGAGTTGAGCCCTCGGGGCGTAGAGATGCACCTGATATTCCTCCTGCCCGCAGCTACAATTCATGTGTTTGCACCCACCGAGCTGCTGCAGGCAGCCTCCCCAGCACTGGACCCAGCGAGCAAGTATCTGGCAGACTCCCGGCGCCGTCTGTGAGTGCCGGGTGCGGTGTCAGTGCTGCCTGGACGGCCATGGGTCGGAGGGCTTCCGACGTGTCCGCAGTTAGAGCGTAGATTACTGTATTCATCACACCTGGTGAATATTTGGCGTTACGGCAAAGACATGTGAGACTTCCCTTTAGAACCTGAGCGTGTGTACACGGGAGGCAGACACTTCGGTTGATTCTCAAGTACACGTACCCTGGGAGGTACAGCATTCATGGCGTCCTTGCCAAGAAGGGTCCAGTGAGGCCTTTGAGGGTCTGAGTACCTTCCACCCTCTACCCTGCTCCTGAGAGTCTCTGTCCCTGGTCCTCCTCGGGAGCTGAGCTGGCAGGGAGGGAGCTCACCCGGCACCGGGCTGCAGGGACCTGCCGGAGCTTGCCCGACCGACGCCAGGCACCGCAAGAGCCGCAAGAGCTGCGGAGCCCGGTGTGTGGGTGCGGGGGAGGGGGAGGGGCCAGCTGTGAGCTCCCGCAGACCACCCCCCACACACTTTAAATTGCAGAGGCACTTGATGTGGGGACCAGTTTTTACCTCCACACCCCCTCCCCCCAGACTGCTTGCTTATTTAATCGGAGGCCGCACCCCAGCTGTAGCGAAGGCTGGAATGTGGTGTCGGTTTGAGGACTGGGAAAGGAGGTGGGATGAGCTGTTGTCAGGCCCTTGGATGAGCCTGAGGCTGCAGGGCAGAGGCTGCAGGGCAGAGGCGTAGGGACAAGCTGGCCAGGACGGACACGCTGTTTCTGTTTTTTTTTTTTTTTTGAGACGGAGTTTCGCTCTTGTCGCCCAGGCACCCGCCACCACGCCCGGCTACTTTTTTGTATTTTTACTAGAGATTTTTACCGTGTTAGCCAGGATGGTCTTGATCTCCTGCCCTTGTGATCCACCCACGTTGGCCTCCCAAAGTGCTGGGATTACAGGTGTGAGCCACCACGCCTGGCCTATTTTTTTGTTTTTGTTGTTTATTTTTTTCCTTAAGATTTTATACGGCTTTGCTTTTACTTTTATATTTAATTTTTTTTTTTTTTTTTTTTTTTTGAGACAGGGTCTTGCTCTGTCACCCAAACTGGAGTGCAGTGGTGCGATCACAGTTGGCTGTAGCTTCGAACACATGGACTAAGGTGATCCTGCTGCCTCAGCCTCCCCAGTAGCTGGGACTACAGGCGCGGTCACTATGCCTGGTGAATTTTTTGTAGATGCAGGGTTTTGCCATGTTGCCCAGGATGGTTTAATACCTTAAATTTTTTTTTTGGTGACTTTTGTCCATTGAGACATCCGTATACTTTATGAAGTAAAAAAGAGTTATGTAAGTCTTATCACAAAAAACAGCAGTTCCCTGTCCCTCTTACCTATTCCTGGATAGCAAACTATCCCAAACTTAGTGGCTTAGAATAAGTACCGTTTTATTCCGTCTTCGGATATGTTGTGTCAGGAGTTTGTGGAGGGCCTGGCTGAGTGCTCCTTCTGTTTCATGGACACTGGGGTGGCTCAGTTAGGAGAAAGCTGGCAGGTGACTGGTCTGGCGGGTCCAGGACAGCTTCACTCACCTGCCCTCTGTCATGGAGGGGCAGCTGGGATCCTGCGATCCGCTGGAACCTCATCCTCACTCAGGAGCACTTCACAGGCCTCTCTAGGAGGGTGGTCAGCTGTGTGATGGCTCAGGACTTGAAGAGAGCAAGGTGGAACGTTCCAGTCCTCCAGAAAGCTGGGCCGTGGATTGTCAGGGCGTCCCTTCTGTCGCCTTTCTCTGCCGAGGAAGCCTCATGCTGCCCAGATGCAAGGCGGGAGCCGAGGGCTCCACCTCTCAGCGGCGGGAGTGCCGGGTGTCTGCGCTACGACTCCCTCTACCCAGAAGCCCCACCTCGGCCTTTCCTGAGCTGAGTGTTCTGGTGTTTACCTCCTCGATTCCAGCCTTCCTGATTTGTCGGTGGTCTGTGCCCTCTCTCCCTCTCTCCCTCTCCCTTTTCCTCTCCCTGTCTGGGTGTTGTCTGGTGGCTTGCCTTCATGGAAGGTGGGATTTGCCTCTCTTTGCCCCTTCTGCCCCCACGCCCGCCTGCCCACCATCCAGGGGGTTTTGCCTGCCTCTCCTGCACCGGAAGCTGCTGCTTGGATCCCATGTCTTTCTCTTGAGTTAATCATTTATTTTGACATGAGGTACATACCTTTTATAGGCTCTTGAGAAAGTGCGAGAGAGTTTTTTGGAGGCCTTGAATTATTGCAAATGGTTTTATCTGCCTGACTGCTAGTTTGGCTGAGTCTGGAACTTCAGGCCAGAAATCATTGACCTTCAGAGTTTTGCAAATTTTCTCCATTTTCTGCAGCTTCTACTGCTGCGGTTGAGAACCTTGATGCCATTCAGATTCCTGATTCTTTCTCTCTCGACATTTCGTGTGAAAATTTTCAAACATATGGACAAGTTGTAAGGATGCTCCAGTGAACTCTCATATACCTAACAGCGGGGTTCTGCAGTTAGCACAGCTGTCTGCGTTCCCTTCCCTTCCCCTCGCCATCCAACTTACCCCTTCCCTTCCCCTCGCCATCCAACTTACCCCTTCCCTTCCCCTCGCCATTCAACTTACCCTTCCCTTGCCCTCGCCATCCCGCTTACTTATCTTGCTGCATTTCAGGTCAGTTGCAGACATCAGTCTGCGTTGCTCCAAACACTTTGCAGGCATATTCTTATTAGTTTGTGATTCTTCTTTCAAAGGTAAGGTTTACATTCAGTGAAGGGCACAGGTCTTAAGAGGACCATTTAACGAGTTTTGACAAACATGTTCTCCCATTATGGCCCCAGAGAGCACCGTCACACCGATGCCACCCTTCCCCACCCAGACCGTGGCAACTGCAGGCTGATACTTTTCCACCATGGATTAGTTTTATGTATTGTAGGATTTTATGTCAGTAGTGGTTCCTGGTTTTTATGTACAGCTGTTTCTCACCTGCAGGTTCTTTCCTTTATCCTCAGTAGTCTTAGTTTTCTTAACTTTATATTCCAACACTTCTGTTAAGTATTTGATTCCTCATTTTGGTTTCCATGAGCTCTGTTTTGTTCTGAGTGTTCCTTTTGTAGCATCTCATCCTCATGCAGTAGTTGCAGTAGCTTTTCTTATCCTTCCTAAGGATTTTAGTGATAGCTTTCTTTTAGTGGGGGGTGGAGGAGTGGGGGTGGATGTTCTCCGTGTGTGTGTGTGTGTGTGTGTGTGTGTGTGTGTGTGTGTGTGTTTAAAGACCTGGGGTCTCGCCGTGTTACCCAGGCTGGACTGGAACTCCTGGTCTCAAGGGCTTCTCCTGCCCCAGCCTCCCGGGTAGCCGGGACTGCAGGAGTGCCATGCTGTGCCTGGTGCCTTCCCTGCATCTTCAGCATGGCCTCTGCCGAGCACCTCGGGGAGTCAGCCCTGTCTCCTGCAGAGGTGGGAGGCCTGCCCCCAGTGCTTCTTGGGTTAGGCCTACCGTGCCCCACCCCCCCGAGTTCTGTGGTGCCACAGACCTGGAGCTTTGTAGGTTCCTGTCCTGTGGATCAGGGGCAGTGTGGGTTTCCTTCCTCCAGGAGAGGGCTGGGCTTCTCGGTCTGAGGCGTTTCCTGCTGTCCCTGCACTTCCAGGCTCCTCCGTGGTCCTGGTGCTGCCTTTCCTGCCCTTCCTCTTCTACCCTGTAGCTTATGCCTTGAAAAAAGAAAATGGTCCGTTTCTGCTGTTTTTAGTGGGATTTTACCCACTATTTTTTATGTGTTCAACCCCCTATGTTACTCAGAAGTCTTGTGATTAGGTTTTTGACCAAATCTTAGGAACTGTCATGGGGGTGGCCGCTGGTGTTTCTTGCGTGTTCATGGTGTCGGGGCCAAGTGCACCACCTGTGCTGGTCCGTTCACTCAGGAGCACCAAGCACCTGGCCCGTGGAGTCCCCTCACATGTCTGTTTACTCAGGAGCACCAAGCACCTGGCCCGTGGAGTCCCTCCACACGTCCATTTACTCAGGAGCACCACGCACCTGACCCGTGGAGAACACACAGGTCGGGAACATGGCCGAGGTACCCAGCCCAGAGAGCGATGAGCAGAATTACACCAGATGTGGGGGGTGCTTCCCTGCGGTTGCAGACCCTGGGTGGGGAGGGAGCGGTACCTGGGGCGGTGGCTGCTCTTGGGGATAAGCCCTGGTGCCAGTGTGTTGGGGGGTGCCAGGAACACAGCAGGTGCTGGCGTTGCTGCCTCTGTGTCAGGGTCTCTCTCTCTAGGGGCACACAGGCTGGAAGCGCAGTCCTAGTTGAGCTTTCCTAGTTTCCAGGTGGGGGGATGAGGCACAGGACATGGCCAGCTCAGCCCCTTCCTCTCAGTCCTGTCCAACTCGGCCCCATCTTCTCTGTCCGTCCTGTCCAGCTTGGCCCCTTCTCTCCATCCTGTCCGGCCTGGCCCCTTTCTCTCCATCCTGTCCAGCTCGGCCCCTTCCTTTCCGTCCATCCTGTCTGGCCTGGCCCCTTCCTCTCCATCCTGCCCAGCCCACCCCGGTCCCTTTGAAGCATCATCCTCTCCAGCACTGTGTGCTGGGACTCAAGTCTCGGCTCTTCCATCTTCACCCTTTGTGACTTGGGGCAGCAATCACTGACCTCCCTGGGCCTCTGTCTTACCATCCGTGGAAGGGACTTGTGAGCGTCTCACGGAACACCTGAGGTGAAGGAAGGGCGTCGGCCTCCGTCCTACCGTCCGTGAAGGGGACTTGTGAGCGTCTCTCACAGGACACCTGAGGTGAAGGAAGCGCGTCACATCTTTGACCTTCTTAAAATGCAAGATTGTTTTTGATTTAATCCTTTGTGTTCCTTGTGGGGTGCTGCATCCAGAGGAAAGGAGAAAGGAAATGGAAACTCTGCAGAAAATCCAGAGGCCTGGCATCAGGCTCCCAGTCTGATTTTGCCACGGCTGTACGGGAGACGCAGCAACGTCCTGTCCCCTGAGGGCACGGCTTCAGGAACAGCTCCGGGCCTGAGGGTGCCTCTCGCCTGGCGGTGTCTCAGGCCTCTGCCCTCCTAAAGGGACTCAGGCCAGTGGGCGGGACTGTGGGATGGGACCGGGAGGCTGAGGGGGTGAGGGGTGGCGGGCAGGCTCCGGCTTCCCTTCCCAACCAGACTCTAGATCTGGGGGCAGGGCATCCTGGGTCTGTCGGCCGAGCGCATGTTAAGAGGAGGAGGAACAGAAGGCGTAGGAACCCCCACAGGCCTGTCATGTCTCCTGCCCTCCCCTGACCTGCATCCAGCTCTTAAGGGGTTTGGAGTACTTGCCCCTCCCCTTCCTTTGGAAAGTGTTTCTTAGAGTTTCTTGGTTGTCATTCATTTCTGGTTGGAATTCCCATAGTGAGAGACTGTCTTGGTTTTGTGCTGGCCTAGGGGCTGCCACGTGCCCTGTGCTGCTGAATGCACCACGGCTGTGATCCCTGTGCCCCCTCCACGTGCTGTGTCCAGCGTGCCACGTCCCCTCTTCCAGCCCTCTGCTGCCCACTGCACGCACTGCATCCAGCGTGCCGTGTCCTCTCATCCAGCCCTCTGCTGCCCCCTCCACGTGCTGCGTCCAGCGTGCCATGTACCCTCGTCCAGCCCTCTGCAGCCGCCTTCACGCACTACATCCAGCGTGCCGTGTCCTCTCATCCAGGCCTCTGCTGCCCCCTCCACGTGCTGTGTCCTGTGTGCCGTGTCCCCTCGTCCAGCCCTCTGCTGCCCCCTCCACGTGCTGTGTCCTGTGTGCTGTGTCCCCTTGTCCAGCCCTCTGCTGCCCCCTCCATGGGCTGTGTCCTGTGTGCCATGTCCTCTCGTCCAGCCCTCTGCTGCCCGCTGCTCTCTTTGGGATTTCCATTGTTTCCCCTTCCCCTTCCTTTCCTGGTTTTCTTCCCTAATGCGGGGGCCCTTCCTGCTGCTGCGGGGCCCTGCTGCGGCCTCTGCCTTCCGTCCCTGGCGGTAGTGAGACTGACCGAGACCCGGGGGAAGCCTGGAGACTGTCCTAGATTTCGGGAATGGTGCTACACAGGCTTGCTGGCTTGGGTTAGGGCCCTAGGCCCTGCCTCCGGGTTGCCTGGAAGCCGCCAGCTGGGCCTGGACACCTCTCTGCCTCCTGACACCTCGGAGCAGCGGAGCAGCAGCCCAGGAACAGGTTACGGCCTTCGCCTGTGTTACGTGGCCACCGGCCTGAGAGCCCCTGCAGACCGTGTGTTTTGGGAAGTCGATTTGACTGAACAGAGCACAACTGAGAAGGGGCTGCCTCCCTCCCCACCCACCCTCGTTGCCTGGGACTGCTTGTCCAGGAGCTGGGCCTCGGGTGTCTGGTCTCTGGGCCACATACACTAACAAGGCCAAGCTCAGCAGTACCCCCGGGGTCCTCAACCACCAGGTGCCAAGGTCTGGGCCCGACCTGCTCTGGGTGCTGTGGGCACCGCTCAGTCACTCTCTGCAGGTGACCGAGGAGACATCTGATTTCTCATTAACAATGAACAACCCTGAGAACATCAGTGGGGTTTTATTCGTTGTGTCAGACAGCTCAGCGATGCAGAGAAATGGAAGTGGAGTTGATTTGGCCGTTGTGGTGAGAGATGGCCAAGGCGTAGGAGAGAGTTTGGGGAAAGCTTTTCTTCTGGACATTGTTGACTTTGATGAGTAAGTGGAGGGCTTTATTTGTAACTTGAAGCCTGAGATTTGTCATGTCAGTACCTAAACTTTAATTTGTTTGTACAAATAATGCCACGATTTAATTTTTTTTTTTTTTTTCCTGAGACGGAGTCTTGCTCTGTCACCCAGGCTGGAGTGCAGTAGCGCGATCTCCGCCTCCTGGGTTCAAGCGATTCTCCTACCTCAGCCTCCCGAGTAGCTGGGATCACAGTCGCGTGCTACCACGGCTGGCTAATATTTTGTATTTTTAGTAGAGACGGGGTTTTACCGTGTTAGCCAGGATGGTCTTGATCTCCTGACCTCGTGATCCTCCCGCCTCGGCCTCCCAAAGTGCTGGATTACAGGGATTACAGGCGTGAGCCACCAGGCCGGGCCCAGGGTTTGAATTTTTATGAAACTGGAGCTAATTAATTTTTTCAGACGAGTGGGAGTGTAGCAAACAGCCCCTCTCTGTTGCCCCTTTTTCCTACCAAGGCCCCTCCAGGCTGCCTCTTGCCTGGTGAGTGTGAGGGGATGGGTGGGTGCAGCCCTGTGGGATGGTGCTCTGTGGCAGGGCTGACAGTTTCTGGGTGTGTGGCCTGTGGGTAGCCTTTGTACTGGGTGCACAGTCCCTGGCTCCTCCCTCCCAACACCTTCACCCCGAGCGGCCTTGAAAATGGGGCTCCTGGCGGCTCTGCAGGCACCGTCAGAGTCAGAGGGAGGGCGAGCAGCTTTTGGTTTCTGTTTAAACAGCGTCCTGTCACTCCCTCCTCTCCTAGTGCGGATTGGAGCTGCAGCTTCTGTGTTGAGAGGGAAACTTGAAACCCTGAGCTATGGCTTGTTTTGTCTTTGATTGGGAAACCCAATTCAGGTTTGTGAACCTGGGCCAAGTGTAAGAATTCCCACAGTTTTCCTCAGCACCTCTCCTCCCCCACCCCGACAGTGAAGCGTCTTAGGCTTCGGAATTCTCGCTCGCCTGACTCAGGCTTGTTAGTTTTCCAGGAGCAACTCCTGTGGCCCCCGTATAGGGAATTTCTTCAAAGGTGCCTTTACACACACAGCAGTCAGGTACAGAAGTCATCTAGTTAAATTGCACAAGGACAAGTAAAATTTAAAAAATTAACACTCAGATCTTCTTTTTTTTTCTTGCTACAAATAACAGTGGAAAACCTAGCAATGAAAATAGATGTGAACAGACAAAAGGCCAGTGGGGCTGGTCCCTTCTCATCCTCTCCCGTGTCTCCTGGAGGCTTCTCCACCTCTGTGTCTTCCCTCTCCCTCCTGCCTCTGCTGCCGGCTTCTCCACCTGTGTGTCTTCCCCTGCTCTGCTGCATCTTCTCCACCTCCGTGTCCCCCTCTGCCAGCTGCGTCAGTGCTGTTTACTGGGCTTGGTCTTCAGGGCCACTGTTTCTCCTCAGCTAAGTCCTGAGAGTCACATTTCCATCCATTGCAGTGAAATATTTTCCTTCATGTATCTCCAGACCTTGGTTTTGGCTCCTTTTCATATCTTCCTTGTTTCCTCGCTGTGGTTTTCATTTCTCCTTTCATCTCCTTAACCTGGTTTTCGATAGTGTCTTTTAGGTTATCTCAAGTTCATTTCAAGTTCTGAAAGTAAGGATAAAAGTCAGAACCGCGTTGCGCTGCGTTGCACTGGCAGTCGCTAGGCGTTGTTCCAAGCCTGTGGATAAACTGAGAGTCCTCGTGGTTGCCCCGGGGGTGGGACTGCCATCGTCCAGAGAGACCCGCTTTTGCCCGTGATGCCGCATGGGTCCCTCTCGCAGGATGTGACCTTGATGGTCTTGATCTCCTGACCTCGTGGTCCTGACAGGCTTTGTGTCCTGTCACCTCAGCCAGGCAGGACCTTCTGCTAGAACCCCCTTCACTGGGAGCTGGAGGAGAGAGCTGTGCACCATCTGGAGGCAGAAGCGAAGCAGCAGCCCCCGTGTGCTTGTGCGGCAGCTCCTGGGGCTGTGCTGTTGCTGGTTGTGTGTGCTGACACCGGACCCGCTGCGGTGTGGCTGTGCTTAGACTCTGGTGACTTGGCCCCCATGGCCTCATCAGCCCTGATCCATCCCTGCACTGAATTCCTGTGGGGCTTGTGGTGAGTCTGGACTGACTCAGCTTTCTAAAAGCGGAAAAGCAGAAGTTAACAGGGCTACGGAGATAAATGGACAGACCCAGTATCCTCCTGAGAGCTCAGAACACCTCTCAGTGATAAATAAATATGTAGCGGAGATATAGATACGTATAAAATGCACATTACATACTATGTGTGTACATACAGTATTTCAACAACAGGGGCAACTGGCTTGATTCCGTAATTGATACAGAATCCTGAGCCAGCCGTTGGAGAATACACGTTTGTAGACACCTGAAGAGCATTCACAGATATTACACATCGAGGCCATAGAACAAGTCTCGAGACATTCCAGAGACTCACTGGCGTACAGACGGTATTCCATGCTCACAAAGTAATGAAATTGAAAACTGTATACAGAACCGTAAGGGAAAGGTGATAATTTTTACTTAGAAGATATACAAATGTCTAAATCACATGAGTCAAGGAAGTCTCAGGAGAAGTTTTGAAATAAAAAGTTAAAAAAGTTTAAAAATAAAAACAAGTTAAAAAAAAAACAGTCACAAAATTATTCCATCTAAAATTTTGGGAAGCAACTAAGGAAACTTAAATCCTTAAACAGGTATGACGAAGTTGTGGCCTGCAGGCCCGATGGGGCCTCGGCCTGTTTCTATCCAGTTTTCGAGCCAAGAGTGTTTTTCACAATTTAAAAATGTTACCAATAAGAATAAACACAACCAAGCAGAGTCTGCGACGTGGACTGCACGTGGCCCACAGGGCCTGAGGTTCCCTCTGGCCGTGGCAGGAATCACTTGGTAACTCGGCCTCAGACGCACGTACAGAAAAGGGGAAAGGTTCACTCTGCACAGGGCGGGTGGGAGGAGGGCAGTGAGCAGAACCCTGGAAATGGAGGAGGTGGAAGACAGAGATGGGAAAGGACATGCAGAGCCAGACGCAGCTCTTAGAGAGAGCTGATGGGACCGCTAAACGCGTGGCCAATGGGCAGAAAGCAGGAGCCTTACGCACGGAAGGGAGCCCTCGTGTAGTCGCCGTGGAGATGGAAAATGGCGTGTTAAGAATACCTTTTGCCAGGAAATTTAGTAGCTCAGGCAAAATAGACATTCTGAGAGAAGCGTAATTTATCGAAGTTGACTCAGGTAGGAGTAGAAAAGTGACTCCTTGCTGCTTCAGTACCTCTGCTTGTAAGTTGAACAATTACTGTTGACCCCATAGGATTTTCAATGATTTTGTTGAGACGCAGTTCACATGCCATTCAGTTCTCTCGTTAAGTGTACAGTTCAGTGGCTTGTGATGCATCTGCAGAGTTTTGCGGCCATTGCCACAGTCGGTTGTAGGAACATTTTACCCCACGCTCCTTCGCTGCCATCCCCAAGCCCCCGTCCTCCCCATCGTAGACACCGCAGCTGTATTCTCTGTCTTTGCGTCTGCCCATTCTGGACGTTTCCTGTGAATGGAACCGTGCCCCCTGCGGTCCTCTGTGGTGGCTCCTTGCCCCGAACGTGGTGTTGGCGTGGTCCGTGGGCATCGCAGTCCCCAGCAGTGCCCCTGTTCTTTTCCTTGTTGAAGCCTGTTCCATCGTGTGGCGTCTTCGTCAGCTCAGGCTGCGGCAACAAGACGCCACAGATGGGGGCTCACGCAGCACAAATGCTTCCCTCACGGCTCTGGAGGCGAGTGTCCGAGATTGAGGGGCTAGGCCGGGCGCGGTGGCTCACACCTGTAATCCCAGCACTTTGGGAGGCCGAGACAGGCGGATCACAAGGTCAGGAGATCGAGACCATCCTGGCTAACACGGTGAAACCCCGTCTCTACTAAAAAAAAAAAAAAAACTAGCCGGGCGAGGTGGCGGGCGCCTGTAGTCCCAGCTACTCGGGAGGCTGAGGCAGGAGAATGGCGTAAACCCGGGAGGCGGAGCTTGCAGTGAGCTGAGATGCGGCCACTGCCTTCCAGCCTGGGCGACAGAGCGAGGCTCCGTCTCAACAAAAAACAAAAAACAAAAAAACAAAAAAACAAGATCGAGGGGCCAGCAGGCTCGGTTTCTTCCGAGCTCCCCTGGGCCTGCAGGCGCTGCCTTCCTGCCGCGTGCTCGCCGCTCGTTCTGTGTCTGGGTGTCCTTATTTCCTCCTCTTATGAGGACACTGGTCATAGCAGATCCGGGCCCTACTCGCGTGGCCTCATTTTACCTTACGCATCTCTAAGGGCCACATCTCCAGATAGAGGCACTCGGGGGCACTGGGATTCAGCCCACGACGTACGTGGAGGCCGCGTTTTATTATCCAGCCGTCAGTTGGTAGACATTTGGGTTGTTTCCCTGTAGGCTGCTGTGAATAAAGCATTTGTGTGTGAGGTTTTGTGTGGATGTGGTTTTTGTCTTGGGTACAGGCCTGGCCATGGAGCATAAGGCTGTTTGGAGAGGTAAGGGAACGAACACACCCGGAGCTCAGAACCGTGTCTGGTGTGCAATGCGTCCTGTGTCGAGGTTGGTGACGAGGATGCAGCTCAGAACTGTGTCTGGCGTGCGACGTGTTCTGTTTCGAGGTTGGTGACGAGGATGCAGCTCAGAACCGTGTCTGGCGTGCGACGCGTTCTGTTTCGAGGCCGGTGACGAGGATGCAGAGCAGCTCCTGAGGATGGGAGCTTGTGATGCAGCTGCCTCTTTATGTGCGATGGGAAGGTGGCTACTCAGCTTTCTCTCTCTCTCTCTCTTTTTTTTTTTTTAATTAATTTGTTTTGTTGAGACAGGTTCTTGCTCCGTTGCCCAGGCTGGAGTGCAGTGGTGCAATCATAGCTCACAGCATCCTTGGCCTCCTGGGCGTGAGTGGTCCTCCGACCTCAGCCTCCTGAATAGCTGGAACCACAGGCATGTGCCACCGTGCCCAGCTGAGTGTGGCATCTTTTTTCTCCTTTTTTTTTTTTTTTAAGGGTAGAGCTTTGCCATGTGACTGGTCTCAAAGTTCTGGGCTTAAGCGGTCCACCTGTCTCAGCCTGCTAAGGTGCTAGGATTACAGGTGTGAGCCACTGCATCCTGCACCCGCCCCCCTTTTTTTTCTTCTTTTTTTGAGTCAGGGTCTTGCTCTATTGCCCAGGCTGGAGTGCAGTGGCTCAGTCACGGCTCACTGTAGCTTTGACTGCATGGGCTAGATCAGTCCCCCCACCTCAGCCTCACAAGTAGGTGAGTCTCAGGGGTTTGCCACCACACCCAGCTGATTTTTTCGATTTTTTTGTAGAGACAGGGTCTCACTATCTAGCCCAGGCTGGTCTTGAACTCCTGGCCTCAAATGATCTTCTCATCTTGGCCTCCCAAAGTATTGTGATTACAGGAATGAGCCACTGTTACTGGCCCCAGCTTTCTTTTGGTTAGTGTTTTCTCAGTATATTCTTTTCTGTCTTTTAATCTTTTTATATCCTTACATTTTAGGTATATGTTGATTAAATCTACCCTTTGATTTTAAGCTGGTGAGTTTAGTTCATTTGCTTTACTGACATGTTTGGATGTCTTTGTCTTACTATTTGAATTGCTTTTTCAGATTTTTCTTTTGTTTTTAAAAATTGTGGTTTCTATTGTGTCCCCCAACCTGGTCCCATTCCGCATCTTCTTCCTTATGGGTTTGGAAAAATCACATATTCCGTTCCTTGTGTTTTCTTCAGTGGTCGCCTTCAGCTTGTACCATGAATGTTAAAAGCCAACAGCTATAGCTTCTTAGCCTCCCCTCCGAATAACACACAGCCTACCCTGACCTTGATCACTTTCCACCTGACATACTTGACATCGTTGAGTTTTTAGTTCTTCTTGTTGAATATTAGGCATTACAGGTTGAGCACCCTGAATCCGAAAATCCCAAACTCATAACTTTTTGCATGCTGACTTGACACTCTGTGGGTGATGGGTTGCAGTCAAAACACAGGTAAACAACGCACAGTTGATTCAGCACCCGGGGGAAAAGATCCTTCCAGCCCCCTTCAGCTTGGAGAAATCCTTTCCACGTAAGACCGTGTTCCCTCATGCAAGCACGTCCACAAAGGGCGATAAAATGGCGGGGGTGCTGGCCGGACGCAGGCACTGCGGGCTCCTTACGAGGCTCCACACGGGCGAGACCTGTGCGCTCTGCTTGTGTGTGTGTGTCCCCTGCTCTGTGGTGTCCAGATACTGTTGACAATGTCAGAAAGGCCTGCAGATTACTTGTGTGGGTAACGGTGGTCAGAAAAGGAGCAAGCATTCATGTTCACACATCGCACAGAGAGCCAGGCTGCTGGAGGGAACTGGGCAGCAGTGTAAGAGCACGGTGCTGGAGTGGGTGCCAGATATGACCTCAGAAACAGGAGGAACGGTTGACGTTCTGTGCTGAAATGATGACCAGAAAAACACTGCACAAAGCTACAGGTGAAGTTTCCATCATGTATTGAAAGAGTGGATCTGTCAGCATCGCAGTGGACCCAGGCCACTTAACAACACCAATTGCAAGACAAGCAAAGCTCCATGTAAGGCTCCTAATTGCTTTCACGAAGCTCTGTCCTTGTGACTCACCACCTATGAAAGGCCACACCTCCTAACACCATGCCCTTGGGAGTGAGGATTTCAGCAGGAATTTGGGGGAACACAAGCATTGGGGTGTCGCATATGCCCGTGGCCTTCCTCCCATTGGCCTTCCTCCCTGTGGCCCTCCTCCCCGTGGCCCTCCTCCCCGTGGCCCTGTGCCCCGTGGCCTCTCTTCCCCTGCCAGCTGCCCCCTCACCCTGCTCTCAGCCTCACGGACCCCTCTTCGTCCTGTGTGGGCCACTTTGGCCCCCACCATCCCTTCTGGGACGTGCAACCCTATGTGGTGCCACCTGATGCTTCAGGACTGAATTTTCAGGAGGGGCAGGGAAAGGTGTTTGCTTTTGTAAAAAATTTTTTTAGAGCCAGGGTCACTCGGTTGCTCAGGCTGGAGTGGATGCAGTGGTGTAGTCACGGCTCACTGCAGTCTTGGCCTCCTGGACTAAAGCGATCCCTTCCACCTCAGCCTCCCAAGTCACTGTGGCACTATGGGTGTGTGCTACCACACCCGGCTAATTTTTTTTATTTTTTGAAGAGTTGGAATCTCACTGTGTTGCCCAGGCTGGTCACGAACTCCCATGCTCACGTGATCCACTCACCTCGGCCTCCCAAAGGGCTGGGATTACAGGTGTGAGCCACTGTGACTGGCCAGGTGTTTGCTCTTAAAAAACCATTTCTCTCTTTCTGTGTGTATGTGTGTTTTGAGGTAAAATTTCACATACCATAAAAATAACCATTAGGCCGGGCGCGGTGGCTCAAGCCTGTAATCCCAGCACTTTGGGAGGCCGAGACGGGCGGATCACGAGGTCAGGAGATCGAGACCATCCTGGC
>NW_012098097.1:17117894-17118748 GCF_000951045.1 Mandrillus leucophaeus
TGTGCTCACTGGGTGGGATTGCTGGAGCGCGTGCGGACCCTCGGTGTACTCACTGGGTGGGATTGCTGTACTGCGTGCGGACCCTCGGTGTGCTTACTGAGGCGTCCCCAAGCTGTTTCCACACATGCTGTGCTGCTCTGCGTCCCCACCAGCAAGGCACACAGTTTCTGGTTTCTCCGTGTCCTCACCAACATCTGTGTTGTTCTTTTTCAAAAAATTATAATCATCCTCGTAGGTGTGAGGGGGTATCTTGTGGTTTTAATTTGAACTTTTCTTGGTGACGAATGACATTGAGCATCTTTTCTTGTGCGTCTTGGCTGTTTGTGTATTTCTTTGGATAAATGTCTAGTCAAGTTCTTTGACCATTTTCAAATTGGAATGTTTGTCCTTTTGTTGTTGAGTTGTAAAAGCTGTTTGTGTCTTCTGGATGTTAAACTCTTATCAGATTTATCATTTGCAAATATTTTCTCACATTCTGTTGGTTGTCTTTTCTTTCTTTTGATAATATCTTTGTATTGTGTCGTGTTTAAACATTTCACTGTTGTTTTAATTCTCTCTTTTTAGTTCTTTTCTCTATGTGCGCGGTTTTGGGGGTGTGTGTGATGTGTACATACACACATACACATATATGGGTGTCTAAAAAGTATTTTAATTTTTTTGCTTTAAATATTGGAAACTTTTAAATTGGAGTTGAGATTCTGTGTGGAATAATTTATTGTCGAATGTAAGGAAAGTGTGAAGCTTGTCAGGTGTTGTTACCTGACACGTCCACAGCAGCCACGCGGATGGTGCAACCTTGCTGCTTGTCAGGTGTTGTTACCTGACACGTCCACAGCAGCCACGCGGATGGTGCA
>NW_012098097.1:17123608-17143050 GCF_000951045.1 Mandrillus leucophaeus
GCCGTGCACTGGCCGTGTGTCCAGAGACCTGAGCCCAGCCCTGGTGTGGCCGTGCACTGGCCAAGTGTCCAGAGAGGGCCGTGATTGTGGTTGTCAGCCCTGCCCATTGGAACTGCAACTGGATGAACTCACAGATTTATTTTGACAAGGTTTTCCTCTAAAGATGTGGGAGTCTTTGCACCTCACCAAGTTGTGCTGGTGCGGCCGTGGCACACACTGGGCTTTTCACATCTCTCTTCTAGGGAGTGAGTCAGTGGGCATAGGATGGCTAAAGTACAGGAATTTTAATAGGGAATTTTCAAGTAAATGTTTTGTTAGTATTACAGCTCATTTTAGAAAGTAAGGTACTTTCATAGAGAATGTTTAAAATTGTTAAGAGGTAGACAATACTTCTAAAAACCTGCAGGTCTTTTATTGTGGTGTGAGTTTATATTTATTTCCATCATTTTATATTTGTCAGATTTTTAGGCAGAAGGGTTTGCATAATGTCTGCCTGGAGAGCCTGAGCCTCTGTGGATAGAGCCGGGCCAGGCAGCCACTCAGCCCAGGAGCCAGAGCCGGGCCAGGCAGCCACTCAGCCCAGGAGCCAGAGCCGGGCCAGGCAGCCACTCAGCAGAGGAGCCAGAGCCGGGCCAGGCAGCCACTCAGCCCAGGAGCCAGAGCTGGGCCAGGCAGCCACTCAGCAGAGGAGCCAGAGCCGGGCCAGGCAGCCACTCAGCAGAGGAGCCAGAGCCGGGCCAGGCAGCCCCTCAGCAGAGGAGCCTTCACCCAGAGACGCATAAAATCAGTGTTTGTTTATATCAATAGTCATCCCTTAAACTCAGATCCAGGGCTGTCATCCACAGCAGCCACGCGGATGGTGCAACCTTGCTGCTTGTCAGGTGTTGTTACCTGACACGTCCACAGCAGCCACGCGGATGGTGCAGCCTTGCTGCTTGTCAGGTGGTGTTACCTGACGTATCCACAGCAGTCATGCGGATGGTACAGCCTTGCTGCTTGTCAGGTGTTGTTACCTGACACATCCACAGCAGCCATGCGGATGGTACAGCCTTGCTGCTTGCGCCTCATGGTTTTACCTTTGTTATTTTAATTTGTTTTTGTTTTTTTTGAAACAGGGTCTTGCTGTGTCACTCAGCCAGGAGTACAGTGGTTTGATCCCAGCTCACAGCAGCCTTGACTTCCCAGGCTCAAGCGATCCTCCTACCTCAGCCTCCCAAGTAGCTGGGGCTACAGGTGCACACCACCATACCTGGCTAACTTTTGTATGTTTTTGTAGAGATGGAATCTCCCTATGTTGTCCAGGCTGGTCTCGAACTCCTGTGCTCAAGTGATCCTCCCGCCTCAGCCTCCCAAGGGCTGGGATTACAGGCATGAGCCATTGTGCCCAGCCAGCTTTTGTTGTTTTTAAAAGTTGAAATTCATGGTTTTGGGTCAAAGCTAAGCTGTGACATAGGAACATGAAGTGATCTAGTTATGTTTGGTTATGCACTATGTGCGGAAAGCAACCTCTTCATGAATCTTCTAATGAACATCTTTCTGCCTGGAAAAAACCCTTTACCTACTAAACTTATTTTCACACCTTCCTAAGTTTGTTGTCTTCCGTGTTTTTGCTAGCTCCAGGCCCATTCGGCATTTAAAATAAAATGCAGGTTGGCCAGTCTGGCTGGGGAGTTATACAGGTACTACGGCTGGAGAATCCCAGTTGACTTGAAATTCAGGTTTTGCTTGTGAAAGTAGCTCGCTCGGGCTTCTGGTGATGACAGTGCTGTGAGGACTGCCTGGTTCGCTGGGTGTGCCTCACAGACAGGACACTTTTTAGGGTTGCTTTTGAAAGTGCCTGAGGTGAGGTTACCGTGTTGTCCTTGTACTCATCTTCACAGTTTCTGACCCTCCTGTGGGTGGAAAATCGACTGTGTGAAGGGCCTGTTGGTGTGAACGGGCCCCGCTCAGCCCGGCCTTGGCTGTCTTAGGATCCCCGCTTGGTGGCAAGGAGGGTGCGGCTCGTGGGTGGCTGCCTGGGGCTGCCCCATGTGGACTTGCTGGGACTTTGTCTTGATGAGAGAACTGCTGTCAGGTGGTGCTTCCTGCAGTGGGTATGAGTGTGGCTCTCAGTGTCTCTGTGGGGCCGGGGGTCTTGGGTGGCAAGGCCGGGGCCAGGCTGCGTGGCAACCCCGAGTCCCACCCTCATTGTCGTTGCTCAGGACCCCAAGAGGCCATGAGGAGCCTGCTGGGTCTGAGTCCTCCCTACACGGACACCCTGGCTTTCAGGAGAGTGGGTCTCGTGGGTCGCGCGTGTCCTGTTGGGTGAGCAGACACACCGGCTGTGACTTCAGGGCTACGGAAGTTGCTCTGTGGTTTCCAGCAGTGTAGACTCCAAGTGTGCCCTGTAGTGAGGACAAAGAGTGGAGGTTGGAGTCAGAATTGTGGACAGGCTCCTGAGGACCAGCAGAGGCTGGAGGCCAGGGCCTGCCCGCCGGGAGTGTGGCTGTGGAAAGATTCCAGTCCTTAGTGGGGGCTGCTGCCCAGACTCACCTGAATAAAGTGTCTTCAGAGCCACCTGTCCTGCCTGGTCATGGCAGTGACCCAGAAAGATTCATCAGTGGGCGGTAAGTTGGGAACAGAAGGAAACCCTTGAGGTAACTGGGTTGGAGACGGGCAGCAGGCTTGTCAGTCACTGTGCACTGGTGACGTGGCCTTTGGCCTCCCCAGCCGTCTGACCCTGGGCCTCGGGGTCTTGCTCTTGGACTTTGTGTGTCCTTGGGTGTCAGCTCCAGCACTGCGGTCCTCTGGGCCCTGCTGCTTCTGAAGGGCCGGTGCCAGGACACCGTCTTGGGGCCAGTGGCGGTCTGAGTATGGGGGCTGGGAGTCCCAGGCAGTGAGTCATGGCAGAACTGGTCCCTGACTTCCTGGTTGAGCCTTTAATTCTCCCGAACGCCTGTTTTTGCTTCTTTCAAGTTGTTGTGCTTGAGCCACTCTGTCATTAGCTGTGGGCGTTCTGAGTGCCCGCGCCCGATGTTGAGCAGAGCGGGCAGGAGCGCCCTGGCTTCAGGGAGGGCCCCCGCCCCCCGCATGGCGGTCACGCTGCGCTGAGCGTCCCTCCCCTCTGGTGGCCTTTCGCAGTGGTGGAGGGGCAGGAACTGACTGGCTCTTCTCCCTGTGGTGGCTGCTCGGGTGGCAGTGAGGGGACAGCGAGGGGGACAGACACAGGTGGAAGGAACCACAGTGGGTTTCATGAACCAGTGACAGTGGCTCAGGAGATCCTGAGGCTGTTTAATTTGCAAACAGCCATTACTTGGGATTGCTTGAACAGAAATGGTTCTAACTTAGAACAGGAACCTGAGCAGGGCTGGCCACGCTGGAATGCGGTGCCCACTGTGACGGCGCGGAGCCAGCAGACGCCACTGGCTTTGTTGGATAATGGAGAGAGCGCTGGCGTCTTCTGCCATCTGTGGTCGTCCTTGTGTGCTGTGCTTGCAGGCACCGTGGGTCTCCCTGGACGGGGTTCGGTTCCACCCCAGCGCCCTTGCCCTGTCTGTTCGCCCGTGTCCGGGCTGTGTGAGAAGCACGTCCCTTTGTCCAAGCAGAGGGTCTCTGCTCCACCCCTGGGGGAGGCCAGGAGGCCCTTGTTGGATGCTCTGGAGGGCAGCACTGGGACACGGCCACTGCACCCGGCCCTGGACGCAGGGCAGCCGGGTACTCAGGGGAGGAGCTCTTCAGGAGCTGTCGCTTGTGTTTAATTTTAATATAGCTGTGGCCCATCACAAGAAGAGTGTGGGCATTGGCAGCTTTGTCCCAGGTGCTGCAGGGTGGGGGTGGTGCCTGTTACTGCCTGCTGCTGGCGGGGGGGTCAGCTGCACAGGATGCACAGCCTTGCGCCAGCGGCAGCCCCAGAGGCCGTGCGTAGGGCAGGCCCTGGTGGTCAGGGACCCACCCACTCCTGTCAGCGCTGGGCTTGGGATGTGCAGCCGGCTGGGGGCACACATTCATGCTGCAGGTCTGGGCTGTGAGCCCGGCGAGCCCTGAATTCCACCTCACGGCAGCTGCTGGTTCACGTCGGCTGCTGGTGTTGGCTGTTCGCGTGATGCTTTTCTTTCTTGGGGGATGGATCAGTGGATGGAGAAATAAAGCTGTGTGGGCATAAAATCAGTGTTTGTTTATATCAATAGTCATCCCTTAAACTCAGATCCAGGGCTGTCAAGAGACCTGAGCCCAGCCCTGGTGTTGCCGTGCACTGGCCGTGTGTCCAGAGACCTGAGCCCAGCCCTGGTGTGGCCGTGCACTGGCCGTGTGTCCAGAGACCTGAGCCCAGCCCTGGTGTGGCCGTGCACTGGCCAAGTGTCCAGAGAGGGCCGTGATTGTGGTTGTCAGCCCTGCCCATTGGAACCTGTCTCTTATACACATCTAGATGTGTATAAGAGACAGCCACTCAGCAGAGGAGCCAGAGCTGGGCCAGGCAGCCACTCAGCAGAGGAGCCAGAGCCGGGCCAGGCAGCCACTCAGCAGAGGAGCCAGAGCCGGGCCAGGCAGCCCCTCAGCAGAGGAGCCTTCACCCAGAGACCAGCCTGGGGGTCTTTGGCCTGGACAGCACTAGATGGGGAGGTGGGAGCATGGCCTTGGGTTCCTTCCTCCTTGCAGTTTGGGTGAGTAACGTGTGATGAGGCCTAACAGGAGATTTATAACAAGTATAATCTCTCAGTCTTAGAGAAAAATGTTTCAAAGTGTGGGTTCTTAGCGTCTGTATTGAAAAAATTAAAAATTTAGTAAATTAAAAATTTAGTAAATGGGTGGTTTATTTTTCGATTTGAGGGTGATTTCTAAGTAAATGATGTATTTTGAGCACAGGAGAGTGGCTCCACCATGTCTTGTTAGCTTAGGAGCTGTTTTCTACAGTGAGTTGGCTTCTCTGCCCGCGCACCTGTGTGGCCAGCCCCGGCTCCGCTGTGGCAGAAATCAGTCACCTGTGGGGTTACGGACGTCCAGGTGGCCACCCCAGGCCGGGGGCCTCCTTCGGTCAAGCGGGGCCGGGTGTCTGTCCTCTCGTGCGCCCGAGGTGGCTGCCGGCGTGCGGGTGTGACTTTGTCAGTGTGAGCTCTGAGTGGGGGTATCTGGTGACGCTGCCCCTCCTTGTTCTCCTTGTTCTTGCGGAGTGGCTGGGGAGAGGGTTGCTGGGGGGAATGGAGCCGACCACCTTTTGTGTTGACCTCTTGACCTCTCTCGGGAGGCTTAAAAAAGTGAAGATACGAGGATTGGATCGTAATTTCTTTGTGTTGCTTTCCAGTAGCCCAGGGACCAAGCACACTGTGGGAACCAGACCTTGGTGTGCTGGCCCCGCCCTCCTCGTGGTGCCTGTGTCTGTCCAGGCTTTGTCCTCAGACCACTGCTTCACCACATTGGCTGCAGCTGGGTGGCAGATGCCCCCAGGAGGAGGAGAAGCATTTCTTCCCAGGGCTTTGGACTGTGCTGTGTGCCTGGAACCTGGAGGTGCTGTGGCCTCACAGCCCTGGGCGCAGCATGGAGGCCAAGCGGTGTCTCTACAGGACCCGTCAGTGATGAGGGTGACCGTGCTCCAGCCAGGTCCTAGGGAAAGCTCTCCGATAGCGACGGCTTAAGCAGTTCTTAAAAATTGCAAGTGATCTGTGTTCTCGGAGAAAGACCGGGAGAGAAGCACTCACGATAAGGTTGCGCCGACTGTGTACGAGTAGCGAGCTAGTGGAGTTCCAGGCAGTGTGGTCCCGTGTGAGCAGGGAGGGTGCTGGTTGGGGGGCAGTGCTCAGGACACAGTCTTTGTACCCAGTGCCCTCCCAAAAGTCTGCTCATCAGCGCCCCTGAGCCCAGCATTGACCGCTGGAGGGACTGGGTGCCTTCCCCGGGCTCAGACTGTGAGCCTCCTTGGGAAGCAGCACGTGGCTCCTGCTGCAGCCTCAGATCCTGTTGGGAGAGCAGGATTGGTGAGGAACCTGGAGAGGAGTAGGAGGTGCTGCCTGATAGCAGAGGTGGGTGAAGGGGGCAGAGAGGGCAGCAGGGGCCCAGTTCAGTCCTGTCTGGTTTTCACGCGGAGGCTTTTATGGAGTTGTGCTTCTCAAGCCTTTCACACGCCTCACAGTGGCGGTCCGAGGTGGCGGCTGAGTGAGTTAACACCCTCAGGATTAAAGGCAAAAGCATCTTCACTGGGTGCAGCATTTACAGTTTTGGTGCTGGAAGTTCTTAACCAGTGTTCTTAGGCGCCGTCTTCCCAGTGAAGGGAGCTGCCCGCCGTTGACGCTCCCCAGGAGGTTTGTGGCGTGGCTGCCGTCTGTGTTGTGGCCTGGGACTTCCTTAGAGAGAGGTGTCATCTCTCGTGTGATTTACCAGCTTCACGTGTGCTTCCAGGGCTCTTTGAAGCATCTGACTTTCTAATTTCATGAAGAAACAAATGTAGTGCAGAGAACAGAAAGCTGCTTTGTGACCTGTGGGTGCCCAGCCTGTGGGGCTTCCTCGTCGCCGCCTCCCAGACAGATCGAGTGCCGGCTCTCTGTGCTCTCCCGGACGTGGCCTTTCACAGCAGAGACGTTCTGTGCTCTTATTTTAACAACTGTAAGAATCTGAGCTTGGGGACAGTTGGGTGACCCGGGCTCTGTGTCTTCGTGTTGGCTAGGGTGTGTCATACACCTGGCCTGGACTGCGTGCCTCCGTATGGTGGGGGCTCATGACTGTCCCCAGCACCTTGACAGAGGGTCCTTGACTCTTAGACCCTGCACAGTGGGTGGTGGCAGGTGGGGTCTCAGTTCACAGGCACAGGTGGGAGAGCTGCTGGGCCAGCGTGGCCGGGTGACTTTCCTGTGGAAAGAGTGGGCTTGGGGCTTTTGGTGCGTGATCCACCGAGGCTGGGGGGTGTGCTTGGAGCAGTGGGGGAGAGCAGGGCAGGTGATGCATATCTGGGTACTCACCCCCAGCAGCACAGGAAGATGCTGGGAGCATCCCTCCCCTGGGCATCGTGGGGACAGTGGGGTTCTGCTCCTGTTGGTGGGTGGGGCTCCTTGTGCCCCAGGGGCAGGCCAAGCACCAAGTCTGTGCTGTGCAGCGTGGCAGGTGTGGCAGACGTGAGGCTGCTCCCTGCAGGCAGCTGAGGCCTCTGGGATGGCTCCTCTAACACATCCTGTGGGAACTGGAAACCCAGATGTCAGTGGAACCAGGTGTTCTGTCCATCACTGCCTCTTGCCCCCTAGCAAATTCAACCCTGGCATTTTTTTTTTCTGAGCAAGTTGAACTGCATTTTTGGGACAGGAGCCATGGCTGTGTGTGCTGGTGCTGAAGGGAAGGTCTGCAGGGCTCTTGGGAGCTGCGTTTCCTGCGCTCGGGCTCTGCACCCAGGCCGAGGCTCCCTCCACATCAGCCCCATTGTGGGAGGGTGGCTTAGTGCTCTGGAGGGGCCCGAGCAGTCAGGGAGACACCCCCTGCCCACAGCCACCCGCTCTGGGCTACGCGGGAGGTGCCCACGGTCCCACGCCTTCCTCGCGGAGGATGTGGCGGGCTGTCTGTGCTGTGGGGGTACTCGCTGCACCGTGCCCAGCCCTCACCGGCCAGTGCCGAAATGGGAAGGCCTGACGGGGCGATACAGTCTGCACCAGCTGTGTCTGCAGGAGTCCAGCACGATGCAGTTTATGCCTAGAAGTGATGTTTGTTTTTAAAATTAGTAAAACCTCATTAGTTATCAGAAGGTGTAACTATATGACGATTTTTTGTAGAGGGATTATTTCTGCCTTTGCAGAGAATGCCTGGATCCCTTCTGCCCCTTGGGGTCGCATACTGCAGGGGGCTGTGGTGCTCCGAGGGTTAAGTTGTTTCTGTCACCTGGAGGCTGCTTTTTCCTGAGGCGATTGGTGTTCAACAAATGACAAGCTGTCTAGAGAGAAGGGTTTTTAAATTACATGGCTGGGCTTGGGTTGCCAAAAGGAAGCCTCCTGGGGTATGTTCTATACTCGACATGCATTTGCTGTGTGTAATTGGAACCATGAGAAAGGTTTTTGTTCAGAGCTATTGGATAGTTTCCTTATTTTAAACCTGTTGAATCTGGAAAGAGTTGTTTTTGAAATTTTTTTCTGATAATGACTTTATATAAAAGTTTATGGCAAAGGAGTTTCTGTTCCACGTGCCCCTCCCCCAGCTTTGTGGTCGCCCAGGTGCCTGGCTACCGAGGCTGGCCTGCCCCTTGTGTTCGGGGTCCCGAGATGTCAGAGCTGGCAGCCCAAGGCTTCCTCTTTACCCTGAGCAGGAGAAGCAGGCCTCACTCCATTTTTCACCCCAGGATATAGCACCTGCCACCCTGGGATGCCTCAGAGCCAAGAGGCTTGATTTTTCTGTTCTTGTTAAGGAAACTGATCATCTCATACCCTCTCAAGCTGTTTTACTTTGTGCAAATTAGATCCTTTCCAGGGACCTGCGAGGAGAAACATCCTCAGCTTCTAGGGCTCCCTAGGATGTCGCCAGCAGCCAGGCCTTGGCAGCTGCCGCTTCACGTGTGCTGGCATGTGGGGCCCTGACGTCTGTTGCGGGTGTCATGGAACAGGATTGGAGGTTTCTGAGCGGCAGGAGGGCAAGGAGAAAGGCCCCAGGACTTTGCGCTGTGGCCTGGCCTGGAAGGAGGCCGGCTGGGCCCTTCTGGACGCCTGTAGCAGCACTGCCACTTGGGCAGAGGCCCCAGAAGCTGAGGTGGGGGTAGGCTTTGCTCCCTGCTGCTGGGACTCAGCCCTGCGGGAGCACAGGGAGGACAGCGGGAAGCCCACACCTCTGTGACTCTGTCCACAGCCGGGGAGAGCTGCCCAGTGTGCGTGGCCACCCACAGCCCTCTCAGGAACCGGCATCTTCTCCTTAAAACAGAGGAGCGGCCCGGTCGGCCTCTGGCTAGACCTCCTCCGCCATCAGTTTCCAGCAGGAAGTGCTGGTCAGACTGAAGGAAGGCCTGCGTGTGTGTTGGCCCAGATGCCTGTTAGTGGACGTCGTGTCTGCACAGCTGTCTCTGGGTAGCTGATTCATCCCAGCAGCTGACTACACTGGTGCTGAAGAGAACCAGCTCTCACGGACTTGGGGAGAGAAACCTGGGCTCCCCGACCCAGGTCAGGTCCTGGGGGTGTGGCGGGATCAGCTCCCGCAGCGCCTCAGTGGCCTGGGGTGGGGGGGGGTCTGTGTCCTCCCTTGGGGGCTTCTCACAGGGCTGCCAACCAGTGTCCAGGTGCACACGTTGGGCGTGGGGGGGCCTGAGACCAGTGTCCACACTGGCCACTGCCACTCGTGGTTGTCTGTTGGGAATCGGTTCTGTCCGGTGGATGGATAAATTGGGACTCAGCGGTTTGCACCCAGATGCCCGAGGCGGTGGAGTTGCTGGGTGGTTGTGCCTGGGGCCGCCTGGAGTGGCATTGCAGTGGCTGTCCCTGGGGACCTGGCCTGGCGGGGACACCACGTTTGTGCCCTGGAGTGGCATTGCAGTGGCTGCCCTTGGGGACCTGGACTGGCAGGGATGCCACATTTGTGTCACGCTTTTCCTCCTGGAGGTGCCACAGCCTATTAGTTTTGATGTGTGTTGGTCACGAACAGGCTGCCCTGTTAGCACAGAAAGTGAACATGAGCCGTAGAGAAGGCTCAGAGTGGACGTTGCAGGGCAAACAACTGATGGCCTTTTGGGTGTTACAGATTTGGTTTAGTTCAGATCGAGATAATCATCTTGAACCCGCTTGTTAGATTCAGTGGTTTTCTCTCGCACAGTCGCCCTATTGTGTTTGGTTTCACGTCTCACACGCATTCCGTAATCCTCACTCTTTCCCTTTGTAGAAGGAAAACGTTCGACATTTACAAGAAGTGAGAGATACTCTTGCAAATCATCCAGCAGGTTCTGGGTTGCGGATTGATGGCCGCACTGGCCGTTACTCTCAGTGCCTCCTGCCGGTGATGGTGCTGCCGGCTCTGACCTGTGTGAGGAGGGCCTTGGAGAGCACAGGGCCCCCAGGCGGAGAAGGCTCCAGGAGGTGCTTTGCAGGAGGGAGTCATGGCTGAGAGAGGGAACGCGGAGCTGCTCTGTGTGGCCATGCGGGGCCTTCCAGAGTGAGTTGTGGGGTCCTGGGGTGAGAGCTGGTGGTGGTCTGACCACGGTGGGAGGGAGCTGTTGGGTCCTGTGGAGGCATGACTGCCGCAGTTGGGGTGTGCTCTGGGAATGGCGCTGTGTCTGGATGTGGAGGAGTGAGGAGGAGCCAGCCCTGAGCTGCATCCGAGGGGAGGGCTGGCCGTGGGCATGGGCGCTACACCAGAGGACGCCTCTGCTCTGGGCACTGGGCTTGAAGAAGCCTGCAGCACATCCAGGTGGAGTGTCCTGAGGAAATGAGGCGGGAGAGGGCTGGGCCCCAGGTAGGCTGGGGAGACCTTGGTGTCTGGCGGGGACCCCGGAATGTCCTGCCGCTCCCCTGGGCCTCTGTGTGCGGTGCCCTGCGTTGTGGCTGGGCTGAGAGGAGGCAGTTTCCCCAGCTGCTTACTCTGGCGAATTTCACATCCTTGATACCGCGGTATCTTTGAACTTTCTGTTTTGAAGAAAGTTCATTTTTATGTAGTTTTAGTAAGTGTATAAATGTGATAATCTTATTAAAAGTAATCACCATATGTATATAAAATAAACTGTGCAGAAACATCCATTTTTATTGCTATTTATGGACCATAAAGATCCTTAGATGCAAAAAGTCAGAGGGGAAATTTGCATATAATATTCATAGTCCTACAGTTGTTGCTTATGGTGTTTTGCCTAAGATCATTTCTAGGCGCGTTCTTCTGGGAGATAATGTATCCGATGACAGCTGCATGTGCAAATAACCGGCCTCTCGTGTGTCCATGCCTGGAGTGCCTTTTCTCAGACTGTGTGTGGTGTCAGTGAACTCGGTCGGTGGGTGTGAAGTGTACAGACAGCGTGTGCATGGAGGGGGTTGTGTGCAGAGCCCTGAGTGAGGCCCTGGGTGTGTGGGTGCTTCAGCACGAGGGCGTCCTGGGGAGGAGTGCTTGTCCGGGAGGCGGAGCTGGGTTGGGGACTTGGGTGCTCCTCCTGGCTCCGTGGGTCTCCATCGCTGGCTTCATAGCTGTGTTCCGTTTTCTTTGTTCAGCAGTTGATCTCAAGTATTTATTCCAAAGCACTTGAAATATATGAACCTAATAAATCAAACAAATACAGTAAAACTTGAGCTCCTTGGAACATCCCAATATACTTACACCACATGTCCTAAAATCCTCTCGTGTCTACGTAAAAAATCATGTGTAGCCTGGGCAACAAGGCGAGATCCCATCTCTACAGAAAATTTAAAAAGTATCTGAGTGTGATGGTGGCATGCCTGTAGTCTCAGCTGCTCGGGTGGCTGAGGAGGGAGGATTGCTTGAGCCTGGGAGGTGGAAGCTGCAGTGAGCCAAGATTGTAGCACTGTGCTCCAGCCTGGGAGACAGAGCCAGACCCTGTCTCAAAAAAAATAAGAAATAAATGAAATCACACACGGGTGTGATATCACATTACTCATTAACCCACTGTCTTTTTTTTTTTTTTTTTTTTGAGACGGAGTGTTGCTCTGTCGCCCGGGCTGGAGTGCAGTGGCCGGATCTCAGCTCACTGCAAGCTCCGCCTCCCGGGTTCACGCCATTCTCCTGCCTCAGCCTCCCGAGTAGCTGGGACTACAGGCGCCCGCCACCTCGCCCGGCTAGTTTTTTGTATTTTTTAGTAGAGACGGGGTTTCACCGTGTCAGCGAGGATGGTCGCGATCTCCTGACCTCGTGATCCGCCCGTCTCGGCCTCCCAAAGTGCTGGGATTACAGGCTTGAGCCACCGTGCCCGGCCTAACCCACTTTTAAATGGAGCTGGAAGGATAATCCACACCTACCTCGGATTTCCCTACATAGCCGTTTTGCATAGGAACCCTGCACGTATGGTTCCTGAAGTCAACACTGAAGGTGCCACGGCCAGCTTTGCATTTTCATCCTGGTTCCCCCCAGACCTGCTCTGGGCAGAGCCAGGCATCCCCTGGGACGCTCTACCTTTGCGTGACTGTGACAGCACGACATCTGCACCTCTCCCTCCCCTAAACCAGTGGCACCTCTCTCTCCCCTAAACCAGTGGCACCTCTCCCTCCCCTGAACCAGCGACTCCTCTCCCTCCCCTGAACCAGCGACTCCTCTCCCTCCCCTGAACCAGCGACTCCTCTCCCTCCCCTGAACCAGCGACTCCTCTCCCTCCCCTGAACCAGCGACTCCTCTCCCTCCCCTGAACCAACGGCTCCTCTCCCTCCCTGCCTGGTGGGAGCCGCGTTTCCTTGAGTCTCCTCAGACACGGCAGACCCCCGGGTGGCATTGTGTGCTGTTCTGAAGGAGCTTTTGCTTCTTCACGTCACTTGTAAAAAATCCTTTCCCTGGATCTGAGTTGGTCGGCCTGTGTCTTTTTTTCGGAGGCCTGTTTTCTGACCAGGCCGTGGCTCTCACAGGAGCCCCAAGCCTCTGGGTGGGCCCCACGTGGCTTGTGTGCCTCACTCATCTGGCGCCATGGCTGTGCTCCGGCCCTGAGTCCTGCTTCTCTGAAGCCTCACGCGTTGCCCGTGTGGTCTGCTCCTCACCATCTTTTCTCTTTTCCTTGCCCAGTTGTCGCCGTGATCCTGAAGGCGCTGACTTACGACGAGAAGCGGGGCTCCTGCAGCGTGGGCACCAACGTCAGGGACGCTGCCTGCTATGTGTGCTGGGCCTTCGCGCGTGCCTACGAGCCTCAGGAGCTGAAGCCCTTTGTGACTGCCATCTCTAGGTAGGCCCATTCGTCGAGGCGCCTCGGACGCGCCATGTGCCCTGATGGCACCGTGTGTCGTCTTCCCCGTGAGAGGTGTGCACGGCAGATGCTCATGAACAGGTGAAATTCCTTGACCAGAGGATCTGTGACAAAGCCACTGCTCAGAGGTCAAGTTCCTTTTCTGTGGAGGAGCAAGTGGAGTGGAAATGTGTGGGAGGAACATTCTGGAGGTCTTGGCCACCCTGCAGGCAGCAGATTCTTGGGGGCAGGTGGAGGCATCCTGGGTGGCATGGGAGGAAGCAAGTGGGGCACGGGAGTCGCCTGTGCCGCCCCCTGCAGTCATGGGTCTTACCGAGAGGCGAATTCCTGTCTCTATCTCCTTTCAAGTTCCTCTGGAATACGGCAGGCATGTTGGACATGGAAGTCTTTAAACGGTGTTTGTTTTTGTTGAGGAGCTGGATTTTGTGTTTTTGTGGACCAGCACTTGAGAGAATATTCAGTAGCAACAGCCTTCGCTTGCCTGGTTTCATCTCCTCTGAGATGTAAGTGGACACTTCAGAACCTCTGGGCAGGAGGAAGCCATTTTTCCCTCTGGCTTCCTGATGAAAGAACTGAAGCCAGCAGGTTTCATGTGGTCACCAGAACCTCAGAAGCTGTGCGGCCTGTGGTGGGCGGGGCCCTGCCTCGGTGTCCAGTGCACGCACCCAGCTGAGCCCCATGGTGATGTCTGGTGCCAGCGACTTTCAGGAGCCGATATTTTTTGCTGAGGAAACATGCAGAACAGATGTGCCCCCAGCGTAGGAAATGATTGGATTCAATCCAGCCACGTACACTGGTTTTGTACCTGCCTTTGGACTGAAATGAGTTCTTTTGTGCTGAAGAAGGCAGGCGCTTCCTTTCTTGTTGTGCATGAAGGAGCTGGAGGCGGGACACCGAGGAAGGCGACTCGGCGTCACTGTGCATCATGGGCGTGTGAGCCCACGGCTGAATCATCACGAGGTTTCACACCCGCACTTCACCCGACAACTTTCACTAGGAAATGAACTGGGGAAGCTGACTTCAGAATGAAGCTCCTGAAGCTGCCCAGGAGCTGGCCGGCCCCTGTGGGGGTCACGAGATGCAGCGCCTGCGGCTTCCACCTGGAAGGGCTGCTCCTTTGGTCTGGGCGGGTGGGGCGCTGGTGGTAGATGCACCTGGTGGCAGGCTCAGGCTGAAGTGCCGGGTCCCCTCTGCTCCCCACGCCCTGTGAGCACCCGCAGTGAACCCCCCGGGTGGAGGTGCCACTGGCTCTGTCCGACAAGCAGTTCGTGAGCCACACACCGGCATGGGCTCCCAAGGGTCTTGGTGACAGGCACTGTCTCTTGTTCTTGCCCACTGCTGTTCCGTCTTACCAAATACTCAGAGCGCCAGAGAGGGAGCTCAACCCTGTTACTTTCCTGGGCCTGCAGCACGTGGCCGGCGTCTTGTAGTCTAGATTCTTGCATCAGCCTGAGAGGGGCTGAGGGTCCTCCTCCTATCCAGGGAGGTCCTGTGTTTCCCGAGGCAGCTGTGAACATGCACATCCCTCCTGTCCTGCTCCTCTTCAGAGGAGAGCAGCGCGGCTGGAGGGTGCTGGTGCTGGCCAATGTGTTGTGGAGAGTGTGGCTTACCTGAGGTCAGGGAGGTCTGGGGTGGCTGGGAGCAGGTGTGGCCGCTGTCCGCTGCTGTCCCCAGTGGCCACTCTGGTGGCGCTGCTGGGCAGGGGCTTGGCTGCTGGTGGTCTTCAGGGAGCAGCAGTACCTTGCAGAGTGGAGCAGAGAAGATGGAAAGACGGAGAGGCCCGGCTTTGGGCCCCTGCTGAGCTCCTGAGGCCCTGCCACGTGCCCGTGCCAGCCTGCTCCCCTGCTGTCTGTGTGCGGGAGCTCTTGAGTGTGATCAGCCTCAGGAAAGGCTCTTCCTGTTACTTCCTTGCCCTGCTCCTGCACTTTTAGGAAGTTGATCCTGCAACTAGGCAGTGAAAGCAAAAAAATTTCTCTCATTGTTTATATGAATAGTCAGAGAATGAGAAAACTTCCTTACACTGATAACTCACTCGGTTTCTTTAGCAGCCCTGAGAGGTGGGCAGGTGCCACCGCATTCCGGTTTCACTGAGGAGCTTTAGCAGCCCTGTGAGGTGGGCAGGTGCCACCGCATTCCGGTTTCACTGAGGAAGTCAGGACAGCACTGAAGACACTTGTCCGGCACCTTGTGGCCGACAGCTTCTGAGCCAGGCCCGTCTGGGCAGCAACTCCCAGGCCCTGGCCGGGGGCTCGGCGCTGCCTCGTGGCTGAGAAGCTCCTTACCCCCTTCTGTGAGGCCCTGGAAAGACCCGTGATTCAGACGGGTGACGTTTTCGGCTGAATCCGGCTCCTCAGATGGTGGCTCCCATTTCACAGTGAAAATCCTCACGGATTTCCTTTCCAGCCTCATATTTTGTCTAAGAGTGTCAACGTCACTGGAACCTGGATCTACCCTTCCTCCTGGGAGGAACTCTCTGGTCCAGTGTCACAGGAGGGGCAGGGCCAGGGCTGAGGGCTGGCACAGGAGATGGGGGGGAGGCAAAACCCCCACTCACCTGGGAGAGCGTCTAGGTGGGCACGGAGCCCGGGGCCGCATGTGAGCCATAACTCATTGGTTCTCTGTTTTGGGGGAAAGCTGATCCCACTGGAGGGTGACTGTAATGAGAGTCTCCAGATCAGGTGCTGACTTCGGAGAGTTGCAGGCGGAACCATCCGAACAAGTCAAGTCCCCGCTACTGGACAGGGTTGGCAGCTCAGCTGGGACTGGAGAGAAAAGTCATGAGCAAGAAAGTTCTTACTGAAGGTCCTGGACAGGCAGATTAATAACTTCTGCCTTTGGCAACGTTAGACCTCATCGTTCCAGAGTAAAGTATCTGTAAAAACCTGCCGACGTGCGTGGAGCCTGGCCTTGGTGTGGGTGTGGAAGGCTGGGGGCCAGCCGGTCGGTAGTCCTGGTGCAGGTGGGCCCTGTGCTTTGTGGAGGTTGGCGCCGCTCGGTGACTTGCTCACTTATTCTTAGGCCTGATTCACGGAGGCTGGGACCTTCACGGAGGCTGGGACCTTCACGGAGGCTGGGGTCTTCACGGAGGCTGGGACCTTCACGGAGGCTGGGGTCTCCACGGAGGCTGGGACCTTCACGGAGGCTGGAGTCTCTACGGAGGCTGGGACCTTCACGGAGGCTGGGGTCTCCACGGAGGCTGGGGTCTTTGCGGAGGCTGGGGCCGCTCGGCGATCTGTTCGCTCTCTCTCAGGCATGAACATTCCGGGCTGGGTTCCTGTTCCTTTGCACAGTTTCCACAGGGGAGCCTCTTGCTCCAGGGTCATCTTCCTCACTTTGGAGCCCCTTGAGCTGCCCCTGCACAGGCTCCTGTAGGCCCCGTGAGGGTCCTGACCGGGGCTCCTCTTCTGGAGCAGCTGCCGTGTGTGGACCGGCACTGGCATGGCCGTGGTCTGCCCAGTGCCCCATCGTGCTGTGGGGGTGCCCCCGGGGCTGTGTGGGGCCCACGGTGGGAGGTGTGGTCGGGGTGAGTGTGACTTCTGTCTGGGGCACGTTGGGCGGGGCGTGCAAAAGGGGGGCCCTGGGACTCCTGAGTTTCTGGGTTAGGCCTGAAGGACTGTAGGACGCGCTGTGGGCTGCAGGCTTGAAGAAGGACGTGAGTTTCTGGAGTAGCCTGGACTACACAGCCAGGTCCTCCCCGGCATGTGGTGCTGGCCTGGGTCCCACTTGGCTTTGATCTCGTGGGGCTTTGGTTTTTGGACGTCCTGGATGGGCCTCCACCATGGCCCCCGGGTTCCCTTGTGCGCACTGCGCACACCGAGCCAGCAGCTGCTGGGGCCTCAGGGCTCGCAGCTCACAGGCTTCTGACGCCTTAGCCTGGAGCTGGCATTGTGCCCCTCTCGCCCCTTTACCTGCACCGTCCCGGCCGCAGACCCAAGGGTGCCCTTGGAGCCGTGCCCACCGGCCTGGGTGTCAGGCTTGTCCAACGGGTTCTTGGAGAACCTGGGCCCCATCCCTCCCTGACCCATGCAGGCTCCAGGCATCCGGCCGGGCAGGCTGTGAGTCAGGCTGCGCCAGGTGAGCGTGTGGGATGCTGCTGGTGTGAGCCTCCCTGCCCAGGAGCCCTGCGCACCCGGGTATCGGTTGGGGTGTGCCCTTCCAGATCTGCCTCCCTTGGTTTGTCATAAGTGACCACATTTTAATTACCAGCTTTTATGCCCGTCCATTTGGGAACGTGATACAATCTTGATTTCTCTAACTTTCACAGCTCTTCGGTGGGTCCTGTGGCAGTGCATGCTTGGGATCAGAGCACCAGAGTGTAATTTCCGCAGGGAAATGGGGGCAGCAGCTGCTCCTCACTCCTCGGGTGCCTGGCTCTTCTGAGAGTCAGTTCGGGGGTTTGGTGGCTCGCTCACTTTTTCTAATTGTTTCCTGGCTTTTTGCTAAAAACACCTTGGATGAACTGTTCCTCCACCTCATGGTGTGGATGTATACCGTCCCTGTTTTATAAATATCAAAAGGGGCTTCTCAGGTAACTTTTCCCATGTTTTGGAGGTAGCGTTGGTTTTGAAAACCTGATTTCCTCAGTGTTGCACACAGGTAGCTTCAGAGGTGGGATAATTGTTGGAGTAGCGAATGGATTTCCCTGAACAGCTGAGTGTGATTCAGGGGCAGGGACAGTGTGAAGTTAAAGTGGGACAGAGTGGTTGTGTGTTATCTACAAAATCCCTCCTAACCAGTAATCACAATCTCATTTGCAAGAAGGAAAAGAAAGCCGAGCCCTACGCTGCTGTTGCCATTGTGCGTCCAGTGATTTCCTCACCTGAAACTCTTTTGTAAGCAGCTCATGTTGACATCAGCTCCGCCCAGGCAGCCACAGGGCCCTCCCCTGCCTGCGGGCAGCCTCTGACTCTCGGCCTCCACCTGCAGCAAACCTGCTGAGCCGCGCGGCCCAGGGAGGATCCGCCGAGGCCTGCAGATCCGAGATCTCTTCCTCGGGGGCAGGATTGTCCTGGAAAATCAGGAAATGGCAGGCATTGCTCAAAGCTACGTCTTATTCTCACTGGTATTTCTCAGTGGCACAGCTTCCAGGGGAAGACAACTCTTGTTTTTCAAGAAAAGTTAAGTGGCCGTTACCGCCAGAGTCCTAACTAACCCCGTGAAACCTGGCAAAGCCTCCACGCCAGCTCAGGTGTGACTCGAAAGCACGTGAAACCTGGCAATGTCTGCCTCCACGTCAGCTCAGGTGTGACTCGAAAGCACGTAAAAACTTTCTCGTGTTTTACCACCGTGTGGATTAGTGTGAGCTTTGGTTCTTCGGGGTTAGGAGAATTCAGCCCTAGGCAGGCTCAGTTTTACGTGAAGGAAGATATGATTTGCAGCGTTCAAAAAACAGGGATGGCTAACAAATTACTAGTCTGATATTTTTTAAATGTTTGACTTTCAAATGACAGAATTATTGTTACTTAAGGTAAAAACGGTGTATTTGGCTTTTTATTGCTATAAAATACTATATAAATAAGAAAACTTGAGCTGGGGTGAGGTCTGTACTTTGCCGTACCTGCCGAAAATGAGGTGCCTGGAGCTTGGGACAGGTCGAGGCGTGCACGTCCCCTTGACAAGGACAGGAAAGAGAATCCCTTTCTGTTTGACACAGACCATTTCTCTGTGTTGGGAAATCCTAGTGAAGTTTCGTATAAACTTCTCCAGCGAAAGCAAACGGGCAGGGACACCTGGGGCACGTTTCAGCGCAGACAGGCCGGCCCGTCTCGCGGCCTTGCGGTGTCTCTAGGTTCCCGGACAGGAGCTGAACGTGGTGACGTCATCAGGGTGTTCCTGCAAAGGGAAACTGAGAGGCCCCCGTGGGACGTTGGGTGCCCTGTTGGAGCCGTCGTTTAGGAAGGAGCTTTTATATTTATATTTAACCAGCATCATTAAACCTGTTTGTATGTATTTCTCGATGAGCCAGTTTTGTTGTGAGAATGAGAAAATTAGAGCCATTTTAGTAAGTGTCCAAATCAGGACAGTGTTCAACTTGTTGTAGGTCCATATCTAGTTGATTGCTTGAATTAGCTTGGGAGTCTGTGGTTAGTTAAAAGCAGCGTTTTTCAGGCGTTGCTGTATTTGTCCTACGACATTCTGTGAGGTTCGGTAAAACACACACGCAGCAGCAGCTATCGTGACACTGACTTCTCGTGGCAGGAGCCGGCTCCGTGGAAGTGGGCCAGGCTGTGGTCGTTCCTCCCGAGCCAGCTTTGCCTGCGGAAGCCCACGTGGCTCCCCAGAAGCTGGTCTCCGCACCGCTCTTGCTTCAGGTGAGCTGCCTGGCAGTGTGGCTGTGGCTTTGCGCAGCGTGTGGTCTGTGTCCGAATTGCTGAGCACTGCCGGGAGAGGAAGCCGGGAGCTCCTGGTGTCTCCTGGTGTCAGCTGGTCTGGCTGCCTTAGAGGAGCTGTTGAGCCGGACTGAACAGCAGTGACCTTAGAGGCTTAGACCTGGTTAGGATGGTAGATGATTTTAAGTTTCTTCTCTTTCTTCCATTCTTTCCTCATTAATCAATGTTCCATACTTTAAATATAGTAATTTAAACAAATAGCAAATTTCACGAATTCAGTGTAAAATGTGGCCTTTCAGTATGGTTGG
>NW_012098097.1:17144561-17162386 GCF_000951045.1 Mandrillus leucophaeus
TCTTTGTTGAAATAACCTTTACATTTAGGGAGGGCCTCCAACACTAAAAAAAAAAAAAAAAAAAAAAGAAATAGGTTTTATTGAGATTAATTCACCTGCCATAAAATTCACCCCTTTAGGGTCCACAGTTCAGTGGTTTTTAGTGTATTCTCAGACTTGAGGAGACCTCGCCCCAGACAGAAGCCACGTGCACCAGGTCCCATCACCCGCTCCAAGCCCGGCACTGCCCGCCTGCCTTCGGCCCTTGTGGATGTGACCGAGACCTCCAGAGAGGACTGGCCAGGTGTTCTGTAGGATGCCCCTCTCTCCGTCATGTTTTCTCGTGCGTTACTGGAAAGAGCGATGTGAGGTGACCTGCCCTCCTCCGTGTGCTGTGCTAGGCCTGCAGTGCCCCACGACGGCCCCTGCTTGGTCTGGATCTTGATCCCTGGTCAAGATGGGGCCTGCCAGGTGCCTCCGCTTGAGGGGACCGTGTTTTCCTCTGTAACTTGCAGTGTTCTTGGGGGTGCTCGAAGGCTGTGCAGCGTCCTGCCGTTTCTCCTTCGGTTTTCATGCCAGCCGAGCTCTGGCCAAGGACCTTGTTGTGGTCTGGTGGTTAGTTGCCGTTTCCCCACTCTGACGTGCAGTGATTGCAGCTCGTTCTTAAGGAAGCCTGGTTCCTTCCCAGCTTTGTTTCATCATTCGCTCCTGCCAGTGTGGACTCATGGGTCCTCATCCTGTTTTGGGGGTTATCCTCTAACACTATTGTTATTAATGTTTGAGTTATAATCTAACACTAACTATTGTTATTAATGTTACTGAAATTGCTCCAGCTTTGGCCACTTCAGGTTGGCTTCTGTGTCATTTCAGCAAGATCCTGTTCTTCTTCTTCTTTTTTTTTTTCCTGAGCGTTTTTTCTTTCCTTCTGGCACCACAGGATGCACGTGGCTTATCTTTCTGCCCCTGCCCCAGCCCTGGCATCCACCACTGCCCAGGAATCTCAGATCCTCTCGGTGGAGAACGGTATTTGGAATCCAGGACGCTGGGCTTGGCCTCAGCTGCCTCTAGGTTCCCTCCCTCCTCTGTAGCCCAGCGTGTGCCCCTCTTCACAGTCCGCGTTTGCACAGACACCGGCTCTAGCCCAGCTTCTTCCTGGCCTCCCTTCGCGTGCCGCGTCTGGGCCTTCTGTGCAGCACGCTCTGCTGTCATGCGTCTGACGTGATTTCGGAGCTGCCAGCCCACACCTGTGTGAGCAACAGACCCACCACCCAGGCTGGGACGCTCTGTGCATCCTCCCCACCCCGGGCCTAGCATTGCTGGAGCTATCGCTTGGGTCAGCCCTTCTGGCACTGCTGGTCCGGGATGCGGACGTGTCTGCCGGTCCCCTCTGTGCCGGTCCGGGATGCGGACGCATCTGCCGGTCCCCCCGTGCCCCGCCCCGGGATGCGGACACGTCTGCCGTTCCCTCTGTGCTGGGCTCCCCAGGTCTGTGATTGTTGCTTCTTCAATCTGCATGTGATTGTGTTCTACAACTCTAGTACCAAACGGGACAGTCCGTTTCCCCCCAAAACTCCCCAGTCTGCTCCCCAACCCTGGGCCACCATTGATCTGTTTTTGGTCTTCATAGTTTACCATTTCTGGAGTGTCTTAGAAACACAATAGGCTTTTGATTCTGGCTTCTTTGACTTGCAGAGCACCCTTGGGACTCATCCCCATGATCTCTCCTTTTGTTGCGGAGTGGTATGTTGCTGGACGGACGTGCCGGTCACAGGCCTGCCCGTCTCCTTGGGTGTCTCCAGTCCCTTCTGGAGGCTCAAGGGGGCTCAAGGGAAGACTCTGCTTCCCTGCCTGAGTTGCCCACGTTCCTTTGCTCATGGGCCCTTCATCCACCTTCACAGCCAGCCACATCCACGTCTGGCTGCATCCTTCGCATACTCTATGCCTGTGACCCTTTCTTCTGCCTCCTGTGTCCGTCCTTCCTTCCCCCTTCCTGTATGTATTTATCTCCTTACCTGTCTACTTATCCGTCTGTCTAGATGGGGTCTTGCTGTGTTGGCCAGGCTGGACTCAAACTCCTGGGCTCGAGGGATCCTCCTTCCTCTGCCTCCCACAGGCAGATAGAGCACAGGTGTGGCCAGGGCCGCTGGTGTGTACCACCGTGTTTGGCACCCGCTGGGCTGCAGGAATAATCCAGGGCCCTCTCCCCATCTTAGGGTCAGCTGATTGCCAACCTTCATTCCCCTTTACCATGTAAAGGAACGTGTTTGAAGGGGGACACCCCCATCTTTGGGAGGGGGTATTACTCTGCTGAAGACAAGGGTGTGGACAGATGTGCTGTGACCAGGGTGGTTGGGCTTAGGACTTTGTTGTTGTTTACATGGAGGAACTGAAAAGAGCTGGGTGTGCTGCCGGATGCCCCAAGGATCTGGCCGGAGGAGGCAGGTAGAGAACAGGAGTAGGCGTCCAGGCCCCCAGGGCAGGTAGCGGGTGGGCTTCTGTGGTCTTGGGAGGTGCTGGGCCCGGAGGCATCTGCAGGAACCGCAGGTCCCCACACAGTGACGCCGTCTGTCTGTGTGCAGGAGCGGGAGGGGCTGGGCGGGGAAGACGCAGGGTCTGTCTGAGCAGTGACCGTTCGGGAGGGACTTTGTTGTTGCCGTCTCCCCAGGGTGCAGAGGGCGGTGGTGTGGCCATCCTTGCGTTGTGAGTGAGCAAGTGGCCGAGGGGTAGACTTTGGACGGCTCGAGGCGGAACTCGGAAGGAAGCCGCGTACTCCCATAGCTCTGGGCTCTGTTTGTGGCTGTGGCCACACAGGACAGGGCCTCGGGGCAGGGAGGCCAGTGCTTTTGGGAAGGGCCTCCCCCAGCCCTCAGAAGCTTCCCACCCTATTCCCCTTGGGCTGCATCCTTCTTTTTTTTTTTTTTTTTCTGGCTCTGGTTCCTGGCTTCTGTTTGCAAGGCTGGCTGGACACTGCAGCCACCTGGGCTTGCTGCTGTGGCCTGGACGCTGGGGTCTGTCTCTGCCCGATGGTGGTCTGCATACCAGAGCTGAGAAGTGACCCTGTGGTAGGAGGAGGCCTTTCCACCCCGAGACCACAGATTGTCCCTTCAGTAAACAAGCGTTTCTCTGAAATGTGAAATAAATGCTGTATCCACTGGTGATCCATGGTTGTTAGGGATTAAACCGAGTAAACGTAGCTCATTCGGCCGCTCGCTGCTGGCGAGGGGCGTGGAGCTTCTGCAGCATCCCGGGGAGGTCCCGGAATGTGAGTCTGGGCTGTGCTGATGCTGGAGCAGCCGGCGGGGAGAGCTGCTAGGCCACTCCGGACAACCCCGCACCCACTCTGGATGGAAGCTTCTCGCTCCCAGCCGAAACGGGCCTGCTGCCTGCTGCGGGGGCTGGAGGGGCCTGTCTGCTTGAGCTGCAGGGTACCCCGTGCCTGCGTGGCCCTCCTGGCTTTGCCTGTGGTTAGTGGCTGTTTTGGGCTGTGCTGATGGTGTTGTGGGGCCTCCTCTGGGCCTCAGCGCGTCTGAGCTTGACTGGAATGGAAAATGCACCTGGTGGTTTGTATTGTGTTGTTTCTGTTTTGCTTAATTTCATTTGCCATTCTTATTTCCAAAGATGCTTCTACATTTGTGCTATATTTTTAGTTTAACTTCCCACCCTTTCCATCCACGAATTTCTGTTTTTATTGTGGTTCTCGGTGACCACACACTCTTCTCTCTCTCCCCTTCCCTCCCGCTCCCTCCCAGGCAGAGCCTGTGAGACTTGCAGGCATTTCCCCAGAATCGAGGCCCTCTTGGCCATCCAGCTGCTGCCCCACCCAACCTTTGGCCTCCCCCGGGGCTCCTGGTTGGTTGGGCGTCCCTGAAGCCCCAGCAGCAGAGCGCTTGGTCACGAGGCCCGAGTCACAAGCCCCAGCGTCTCCGAGGAAGTGCAGAGTCCGGCCGCAGGGAGGACTTTCTCAACCGGCCCTGGGGCCAGCTGTCCTCCTCCTTGTTTGCTGTGGGCTCACCTCTGTGGGCTGCTCACTCAGACACACTCCCACCCATTTCTCCTGCCTCCTTCAGTCTCTGCCCAGCACCCCGCTGTCAAGCTCCGCCCCCCCATCCCTGATGCTAGACACGCTGGAGGAGACCGTGGCCCCAGAACCTGAGTCAGGAGTGCGAGGCTCTGTGGCATCTTCTGGGCCATCTCCAGGGCCTGGAGCAGGCACCTGTGCCCCGCGCTGGAGGCTGGGGGACAAGTGCTCTCTCTGATAAACGCCCCTGAGTTTCAGCTCTGTGGCTGTAGTTTGTAGGTCTCCTGTCTCAGCATCCCCAAGCCCACACCCTCGGGACTCATGGGGCCGAGGAGGGAGGAGCGCAGAGAACATGAGGATACATGAGCCCCTTGCCTGAGAGGTATGCTGTGAACCCGGAGACAAGGCCAGTGAGTCTGGGTCTGGGGCGACAGTGTGAGATGCAGAACAGGCGGGATGTCGCGTACATTACGGCTGGTGGGGCCGGCGCCTCACACACATGCCCTGGGAGTCAGGGTGTGGTGCTGACAGTGTCTGCGTTGCCAGGCTGGAGCGGGGCTTACTCTCTCTGCGTGGAACCCACACGCTTTTCCTCAGCTGGATGTATCTTTCACATTGAGCTTGTTTAACAGCAGAGCTGGTGAGAGGGCGCACAGCTGGCATCACCACTGTCCCCTGTGCGTGTCCCCGGCATCCTTCATGTGGACGCGGGCCCCGCCCCATGGCTCAGGTCTGTCAGCTTCCCTAGAATGAGGCAGAGCACTTGGCCCCTAGGAGACCTGGAAACCAGGAACCTGGGAGGCGCTGGCGGCTGTGGAGGCCGCTTATCTCCACGTGTCTGGAATTCTGTTTTCCACCTTTTCCCTTTAGGCTGGTGGGAGGCACAATCGCTCACGCCTTCTTTAGAAAGAGTGATCGTCTGCCCTGCCCCAAACGCCCTGTGTTCTGTGCGGCGTCCGACGAGAGTGTTCTGGGTGATTCACAGTAACTAAGCTGGGCGATCTCGCGAGAGGACGTGATGAGGCCCAAGGAGTCTGACGGGGGCCAGGAGAAGCCTTGTCTGAGTGTGGCTCGTGTGGGGGCAGTGCCCTGGCATCCGTGTGTGGTGCGGTGGTTTTCCTGACACTCTCTGGAAGGGGCCTCTGCCAGACACCTGCCTGCAGGGCCTCAGGCCCCTCTGGGCACGCTGGGTGCTCATGCGTTTCTGCAGAGTTAGGCTGTGTGCGCGGCGTGGTCTGCAGGACCGGGACAGCCCCTGCCCTGGGGCATTTCTGTCGGCCACCTTGGTTTGCCACCGCCCCCCCGCGGCTAAACGCTGCCAGTTCTCGTCCTCCAGGGCACCCCATTTCTGTCTTTTCGCTCACTGTACCTCCCCTCCTCCCACTCCGCATCAGCACAGCAGGCCAGGTGCGTTCTGCCCCCAGGCCCTGTCCTCACGGCTCTTTGATCCTGCACCCTTGGTGTGCGCTGTCTCGTGGCTCTCCTTAGAACCAAGGTCAGCCACCCCCAGCTCCCGCATGGCGTCTGGTGTCTTAGGGGTCACATGTGTCTGTCTGCAGTGCCTGGTGCCTCCAGCTGCGTGTTGCTTGTGGGGCGTGTCTGAACCTCAAGTGGGCTTGAGTCGTGAGAGAAAGGCTTTCTCATCGACACTGTGTGGTCTGTACTGTTTTACAGATTTCTTTTTAATTAATCCTTTCTCTTTTTCACAGCGCACTGGTGATCGCCGCGGTGTTTGACCGAGATATAAACTGCAGAAGAGCAGCCTCTGTAAGTTTTCTCATTTTGATATTTCCTTTCATGAAGGTAGGGGGTGGACCTGGTCTCCCCGATGCTCCTCTGTTTGCTGCCACCTGGCCAGCTCACCCGTCAACAGCAGGAGCCGCGAGGGAGCTGCCGAGAGTGCCAGCTGCAGGCAGCCCACTGGTTCTTACTGTCTCTGGGTGTCGGGGAGGGCCGTGGTCTTCAGCGTGTGAAGGGCGGTCAGGGTTAAGTCCCCACACCCCAGGCATCCCCAGAGCTGCAGCCATCACTGCTGGGGGTTGCTGGGCGATGTAGGCGAGTGGGACGGTGCCCAATGACAGGTCTCAGTGCAGGCAGCTGCGCGCTGAAGACGCGAAAGAGAGTGGGTTCTGCGAGGGTGGCCAGAATGTGGTGGCAGGATGGTCACTCACCAGGTGACTTTGAGCCTCAGGAGGGACTGTTGCGAGCAGTGGTCAGCTCTGCTTCACCCGGCCACACTTGCCTGGGCCTTGCTGGATGTGGGGCCTGCAGGACTGGGTGCGTCTTGATCACAGATGGCTGGTTTCCTCTGTGACGTTTGGGGTGAATTCTCAGTGTGAGGAGCGGTAGCAAGTGCTGCCACGCTGACCAGACTACTTCATTTGGCTCGGAGCTGGGCTGGAGTGAGTCCTGAGTCTCTTGGGACCACAGAGAGCGGGCAGCTGAGACGGTGGACCAGTCTCAAGATGAGAGTCTTGATTTCAGATACAGATAAGATGCTGAACACGTTTTAAGAGGGTAAGAACGGAGAGGCAGCACTTTGAGAAAGAGGGAGGGGTGAGGTTGGCTTTTGGTGATGGGGTGAGCGCATCCTCACGGGCTCGAGCTGCTGGAACTCTGTGTCCAGGCTCAGCATCGTTGGCTTAGTGGGAACCTGTTGAGGGAGCCGTTCACGCTTCCGTTACTGTCAGACTCGGGGGCCGGTGGGCCAGGTGGAAGGGGTGCTGGGACTGGTGAGGATTTCCTGTCAGCCCTGCAGTGTGTGGGACTGTGCAGGTGCAGAGCTGGTTTTCTCTCTCACGTGCAGGAGCTCGGATGATGCCTTTAAGTCTTTCTAGTCATCTTGTGTAGCTTGTGGTGGCCTCTGCCTGCCGTCTGTGTCCTGAAGTGGTGAGAAGTCTTTCTCTGCCTCAGGTCCTTAAAAACTGGAGAGAATTCAGCAGGAGAGCTCAGAGGCTCTTCTCTGTCCCTGAAGCTGCTCCTATTTTGTCTTCAGTGTCAGTAGAAAACCTCATAATTTTTTCGGGAAGTCGTCACATTTTTGCCCTGATATTTACCCAGAGGCAGTAATTGTAAGACTTTGAAATATAATAAAATTTTATGTTAAATCTGTACTTAAACATAAGCTTTTAGATTTTCTTTACTGCAACCTAAGACATTTCATGGGAAGCAGTAATAAAATTACTTAGGCTTCTGTGAACCCTGAATATGAGGTGAAATAATATAAATCATTTTTTCACATTAAAATCCCTTTAAACTGGCAATAAATCTTTTATAATAAATACCACCAGAGTGCACCTTGCTTACCCAGTAGCTTGCAAAATTAAAACAGCCAAAGGTAAAAGATTCCCTGTTTGAAGCCTATTAGGAAATGTGAGGATCGAGGGCCTCAACATTGGGAATCATTTTTTCCAACTGTGGAGCTGCTGCTTTCAGATAAAGATGTCTCGGTCTTCCTGGCTCCGCTGGGTTCCTGTTCCTCGCTGTCTCACTGGCTGAGGTCACCCCTGGGGGCCCCGAGGCCTCTTCAGCACCGGCCAGGAGGCAGCAGTGAAAGGCATTGAAGTCCCGTCCCTCCTTGGGGCTGGACGCGGTCCCTTGCCCCTGAACTCTAGACGCCCTGCATCGCCTTGGTGCTCCCATGTCGAGATTGGCCACGGCAGCAAAGGCTGCGGTCGTGCATCCCGCGGTTCGTGACCCTCCCAGTGACACGGTGAGGAAGGTGCTGCAGCTGGTTCTCAGCACTGGCAGGAGCGCGGCGACTCAGGCAGTCAGCGTGTGAGTGAGTTTGTGAAAACCGTTCCAGCTGTGTTTGTTGCTGAGCGCTGGTTTTTCTGCACATTGGAAGGAGTCTAGCAGGCCCCCAAACGTGTTGACGTTGCAGAAAGACGTGTCCCTGCCGGGAAGGAAGGGGCAGTAGAGACGGGGTGGTCGTGGCTTCTTGTTCATCACGAGGAAGGGGGGTGGGGATGGGGCCCCTGTTCACTGACAGTTAAAGTAAAGGCACTTAAAGCCCCCATTTAACTGAAAAGATTTTAAATCTTTTCATCCAGCATTTCATTGGATATTTAGTGTCTGACCTCTATTTGTGACTTTTTATTTTGGGATAATTGAGATTTATATGCAGTGCGTCCCTTCCTTCCCTCCCTTCTTCCCTCCTTCCCTTCTTCCCTTATTCCCTCCCTCCCTCCCTCCCTTTTTCCCTCCCTTCCTTCCCAGTGCAGTGGTGCGATCTTGGCTCATTGCAACCTCCGCCTCCCCAGTTCAAGCAATTCTCCTGCCTCAGCCTCCCGAGTTGCTGGGATTACAGGTGCCCACCACCACGCCTGGCTACTTTTTGTATTTTTAGTAGAGACAGGGTTTCACCATGTTAGCCAGGATGGTCTCGGACTCCTGACCTCAACTGATCTGCCCGTCTCAGCCTCCCAAGGTGCTGGGATTACAGACGTGAGCCATTGCACCTGGCAGAGATTTACATGCAGTTTTAAAGACTAATGCAGGGAGAGCCCATGCGTGTTTCACCATTGCCTCCATGATAAAATCTGGCAAAAGCGCAGTGGAACATCGCAGCCTAGACATGAACATTGAGCCAACCCGCCAGCCTTATTCCTACTTCCTTGGTTTTACCCGTACCCGTGTGTGTGTACATGTGTGCGAGGGCACGTGTGTGCGTGTATGTGCACGTGTGTGCGCGTGTGTGCGTGTGTGTGTGCGTGTGTGCACCATGCACGCTCACGCGTTTAGTTCTGTGTGATTATATCACATACAAATTCATGTATCCACTACTACAGTCAGGATACAGAGCAGCCCCGTCTCCCCGAGAGGCCCTGTGCTCCTGCTTTGCCCACAGCCCCTGCTGTTTCCGTCTCCTGACCCTTGGCAGCCACTGGTCGGCTCTCCGTTGCCTATTCTGTCATCTCGGGAATGCCGTGTAAATGAACTCTGTGGCCTCCGAGGCTGTAGCTTTCTTCTCTCGGCACAGCTCTCCGGAGACCCACCCCGAGCTTCTGTTGCTGAGGGGTGCCGTGGTTTGTGTGACCGTTTATGTGTTAGGGCATCAGGATGGTTTCTGGTCTTTAAGCTGCTGTAAACGTTCGTGCTTAGGTTTTCGTGTGAGTGTAGCTTCCGTTTTTCTGGGATAAATGCCAGGAGTAGTTTCTGGGTCGTGGTAGTTGGACATTTAAACTGCTTTCTAGAGCAGCTGCTCCATTCACGTTCGCACCACCACCTGTCAGCAGCCCTGCCTTTCTCTGTCCTCGCCTGCGTCTGATGTGGCCACCGTTTTTTGTGTCGGCCTTTCTGACAGGCGTGTGGTGATGTGTTCTTGTGGGCTTTGCCTGCGCTTCTGTCATGCCTGGTGGTGCGGAGTATCTTTCACGGGCTTACTTGCCATCTGTACCTCCTCTTTGGTGAAATGTCTGCTCAGGTCTTTACTCATTTTCTAAGTGGATTGTTTTTTGTTGTTGAGTTTTGAGCACTCTTTACATATGTGGGATTCTGGTCCTGTGTTGGATTTGTGTTTGGCTCTCTGCCAGTCTGTGGCTCAGTTTTCCATCCTCTTTAATAGGGCGGAGTTTTTAATTTTTTAATTCTGCTGGGGTCTTGGTCAGTTTTTTGTTTTTGTGGATCATGTTTTAGTGCTTTGTAAGACATGAAGACTTTCTTAAGGTCTGGGAACTCCGCCTCACCGGGTCCCAGGGATGCTGTCCCGTGTGTTCTGCTCTGCTGGTTGGTCTGCGTGTCTGTTCTGCCAGCGCGCACCGTGTGACAGGCTGTGCTGCGACGCTGCTGCGCGTCGTCAGCCTTCGCACTGGGTAGGGCGATGCCTCCCAGCGTCTGCTTTTTCAGGATTGTTTTCCCTGTTTTAAGGCTTGTGCTTTTCCACAAAAGTCTTGAATTTTTAAAACATCTTTTAGATACCACTGGAATAGTACATGTGTTCCTAAATAGTGTGTGTTAAATTAACATCAGAGTATATCTTTGTTGCGTTGCCTTTTGGCGGGTTTTGTTTCTTACTTTCCCATTGAATTTATCTCAAAAGTCACAAAATGGCAAACGGCAGCAGTCAGGCCTCTTCCCTCCCGGTGTAAGAGCTGCACGGGAGCCCGCCGCGAAGCACCTGTTTCCGCCCATCTCCAGCCCAGCCCAGGGGTCTGCCTTGGAACCACCTGCATGTCTGGCTTCTGTGTGACTGGCCAGAGGTGGCGGGTGCGTCTGTTCCTTTTCCCTGGGGTTGGGGGCACAGACCCTGGGTGGCTGTGTTTCGGTTCCTTACCTGGTGCCCGTCTGTGCGCGCACCTGCCAGCAGCCCTCACTCGGCCTTGCTCTCAGGAAGCCCCCAGGTGAGCGTTGGCAGGAATCCTGCTGGGCAGGAGGTCGCCTCTCCAGCGCGTGCTCCCTGAAGCCGCCAGCCTCCCTGACCTCCCCCGTGCTGGTGGTGTGTGTGGTGTGGCCGTGTGTGGTGTGGCCGTGTGTGGCGTGGCCGTGTGTGCACTTTGCTGGGTCTTCCTGGGATGCTGAAGTCTGCTGTGTCTCCAGCCCCGAGAACTCTGAGCCCAGGTGCTTTTGGGAAGGACGGGGCCCCAGCTGGTGACACATGGGAAGGGAAGTGTGTTTGTCACCTTGCCCAGGTAACCTGCTCTACCTGGTTGGTGCGCCTAAGGAGGGCAGGGTGTGTGGGGAGGACATGAGAGGCCTCCTGGAAGCACTTCATCCTGTTGAAGTTCACATTTCAACCTTTTCAGCAGCCCCTGCTCTGGGCCTGTGCCCGGCCTGGGACTCGGCCTGTTGACACCGTGCCATGGGTGTGGGCAGAGCGCCCTCCCTGGAGGGCGGCACGCGGTGCCAGTTGGTGACCATGAGCTGCCTCACAGAGCTCCTGAGGAAGAGTGTTGGGGCTCTGGGCTGTGAGTTAACAGCTGGGGCCTCCGCGTGGTGCTGCTGGGAGGCTCAGTGGTAAAGGCCAGTTTTCAGGATGTATCTGAGTTTATAAACTTGAATTCTTAAATTGTGGTTTTAAAGAGCACTAGGACGTAAAAACAGAGTGACACACCTTGAGGCTCTGTTCAGCCAACAACAAGGGCTTTTATTTAAAAAATAAAGCCGTGGGTCATTGACGTTGCGCTGTTTGTTCTGAACTTGCCTCTGGTGTTGGCGGAAGCTGACCTCGCTTACCTGCTGTGTTTGTTCTTTGCTCCGCAGGCCGCCTTCCAGGAGAATGTGGGGAGACAGGTATGGCTGCTTTTAAACACCTTTATTCCAAAAGCTTCCTGCAGGTTTACAGGTAGGAATCTGGAGAGCCATAACCCCGGTGTCTTTTCGCACTGCGAGGTGTGCCGTGGCTACATCAGCGGCAGGGTCACCGGGAACCTGCACGTACAGCAGTTTGCACACACAGGCCGGAAAGCTGTGCTTTACGTGTTGCCAAGGGCCACATAATGTGACTCTGCAGTGGGGGGCGGGTCCCTGGGAACAGGCTGGCCTTGCAGGGACGCAGACCTGACCCCGCCTCATCCCACACAGAGCAGGAGCTGACTCTGTTGACGTCAGCGCGTGCCTCATCCGGACTGTAGGCGGGCCCAGAAGCCAGCTCCCAGGAGCTGTGGACCCCACGACCACTCATCATGCTGGGGCTGCTTTTGCTGTGCCCTCTGACCCTGACATCTGGTCACTGGTCAGCTTCACCTGTGAATGGGGGCCCAGGTTATTCTTGTTGTGTGTGATGACGTCACATCTTGGGTGTGTGGTCGGGCCTTGCAGGAGAGTGGGACAGAGGCCGGAGAGCGGACCAGGGTCTGGGCTGGACCTGGGCAGGAAGCAAGGTTCCCAGAGAAGTCAGCCGAGAAGGTTCTGGAGTTCCCAGGCAGCAAAGCAGATGCAGTCGGGGTCTGGGCTGTGGCTGGGTCGTGTGGGGTGGATGGTGTGCATGTGGCCTGCGGACCTTTCTGACCTGTGGGGAACCCTCCAGGCAAAGGTGTCCGACTTGGAGTGGAAGCATCAAGGCCAAATGAGTCCAGAGGAAAAGCCGGACGCCAGAGTCAGCTGGAGAGGCGGGCGGATGAGGACTTGTGCATGTTATTGAAATGGTTCTCGAGGAGCCTGGCATGAGTGGTGTGGGCGGCTTTCTGTAGACAGAGCCCAGGAAGGGGCGTGACTTCCTCTTGTTGGCCCGAGGTGGCCGAGGCCCACCCAGTGTCCTTGGGGTGCCGTGGGGTCTGCACGTGTTCAGAGCCCTGAGCCCTGGTAGGAGCCAGTTCATTAGGAAGAGACACCAGCCTTGGAAGGGGAGCCTGGGTGTGCAGACAGCAAGAGCCGCACAGGCCGAGGAGAACATGAATGAGGTTTGGGCTTTTGAGTGGAGAGTGCGGCTGCTGTGAGTAGGAAGGAGCTTCTTAGAAACCACTTAGCTGAGCTGACGGACTTGCTTCCTGGAAAGTGACAGCCCAGGAGATGTCGTCTCCCTGTTCCTGGGCTTCCAACCCCTCCAGAGCCCCCGCCGGAGGGGGGCGTGCTGAGGCCAGAGCCCGGGGTGGCGACCACGCTGTGTGGGCCTGGGGCACACTCCACCGTCACACTCTGTTCCGGGTTCCCAGATGCCGCTTCCTGGGAGGAGCAGATGGGTCGCGTAGGGAGCCACGGGGCCCTGCAGCTGAGCTGACTGGCTTCCCTGTGTGTGTGGCTAGATTTGAGCCCCGTTACCTTTGTCGGGGCAGCTTAGGTTGGGGATTGATTGACAGGGAAAGGAAAGGCCTTTAAACTTGGTCTAAATTAAGGCAAGCAGCCAAAAAATGGGATATTCCCGTGGGTTCAGGAGTCTTGCACCTCAGTCCTGAGCCTGAGCCCCGTGAGTCTCAGAGCATCCGGCACAGTGACCAGCATGCGGATGGTAGCGGGAGCCTCGTGGAAGAAGCTGCACAGACTCTGAAGAGACACAGACTTTGACAGGAGTGTGAGATGTGCAGGTCCAGAGTGTCCCCGGCCCGCACGGCCACAGACTTTGACAGTGTGAGATGCGCAGGTCCGGAGTGTCCCCAGGCCCGCACGGCCACAGACTTTGACAGGAGTGTGAGATGTGCAGGTCCGGAGTGTCCCTGGGCCCACACGGCCACAGACTTTGATAGGAGTGTGAGATGCGCAGGTCCGGAGTGTCCCCGGCCCGCACGGCCATGTCCTGCTGAGGTTGGATAGAAACATTTGAGAAGAAGGTCGAGAACTTGGCAAAGCAAATGGGAGCAGACATGTTATGTAGCACGCAGGGAAGCAGCCTAAAAACCCTTGGATGTGGAGAAGGCTGTTTCTAATACACAGATCTGGAATGAAGTTGTAAGAAACGCATTTACAGTAGAGGCTTCTGGGTAACAGCAGCAGAGATGGGGGGTGGTTGGGGAGCGCCCTGGGGGACACGGAGGGGGCTGGGGGCAGAGACGAGGGACCAGCTTCTCTGTCCAGGCTCATCTTGGCTGGAGTTGGAGACTCTGGTCCTGAGTGGTCTCTGCCTTCTCCCCACTGAGCCCGGGGGCTCTTGAGCAGGTGGTGACTAACCCATGGGCAACTTCCATGTCCAGGGCCTGCCAGACATGCCAGCCCTACGACCCTGCTCCTAGGCGAGTGCTGTCCGGGCCCCCAGCACCATCGGGCCCTCGTGGTGGCCTGTCCACACCCAGGCCCCCAACTTCCTCTCTGCACAGGTGGGGAAGTTGAGGCTCAGGGCAGCTGAGCCCACCTTTGTCTGCCGGGAGCCTGTTGTTCCAGCTCCAGCCTGGCCAGACAGAGCCTTGGCCCCTGTGTTGGTCTTGCTTTGTTCTCACCGTGGGGGGGATGCTGGTCACAGAGTCCCCTTGTTCTTGTTCTCAGTGAGACCTGGTCCTGGGCCACCCCGGACGTTTCCCTGGGCTCCTGCCTGCTGTAATGTGGGACATGGAGTTGCACCCCAGTGGGCGACATCCCAGGTTGTGGCACCTGCTGTCTTTCCGCAGAGTGAGCTGCGACACCTCCACTCGGGTGCCGGTTTCTCCCCTGTTCCACGGTTCAGTGAAGGACACTCGTGCTGTCACTGATTCCAGCAGCCTCAGGCAGAAGTGTCCGGTATCTCCATCAGCCCAAGCTCCCAGTGTAACCCTTGGGAAGGATTTGCTGGGAGAAAGCCGCATGGTACCTGCTCATTCCGGCTCTCCTGGCGGGAAGCATGGATGTGGCCCTGGGTGTTCTCAGGAGAGCTGGCTGTTCAGCTACTTTATTTGCGAAGCGATGACACGGACGAAGGTGTGAGGTTTTCATGATGAAGTGCAGGGTGGTGATGAGTGTTTTAAAGTCAAGGAGGGATCTGGATCCCAGCCTCAGAGGTGGGCAGGCCTGGGAGGCCTTTGAAAAACCCTGCTGCGGTTTATAGCTGTAAGGCTTTCTGTGTTTGGTTCAGAGTTTGTCATTTGTATTTTCTTAGGAAATTATTTATGTTGTTTCCAGAATTTCAAATCCTGGAACCTGAGAGTGGTCTCAGTAACACCATGCAGCCTTCGGGGCTGGAGCTGGGGCTCCACTGGGGCTCCACTGGGAGACTGTCGTGGGGTGGGAGGAGGTCCGCCTCTCCCATGTCAGAGCCTTGGGGGCTTCTGGTCCTCGGTGCTTCTGGGGTCAGCTGTCACCACCCCCCAGAACTGGCTGGGCCGGCTGCCCCCAGTCAACGTCCTGCCCGCCCAGGACAGCCGAGCGAGGCCTGGGCTCTGGTCCAGGTTTCGCAGACTGGGCAGGCGGCTGCATCCCCGACCTGACCCAGGCCTGCTTGCTCTGGTGTGCACTGACCTGCCAGCTTTGTGGCATGGGGCTCGGGCTGGTGGAGGTCAGTGGCTGGAACACTGTTGAAACCTGAAGCCCATTTACGGTGTATGTTTTAAGGAAAGGTCTCCTACAACATACCGAAGTGGAAACGTTTGAGTTGTTTGAAAACGATGAAATCCTTGTGAGTGGTTTCAGTCGTTGGGCGTGGTGTGGTCTAGGGAGCCCGTCAGGAAGTCAGTGTGGCGTGGAAGTCCTCGGTGAGCAGTGTCTGTGGTGTGTGGCTCGCTTGCCACCTGCCTCAGGGCTCGGGGTTCGTGAGTGTCAGTGTCTGTGGATATGATGATGGAACTTGGTAAAATGCCTTTGCTCATTCAAATTCTTCTTTTTCCCCCAATTTCACTTTTTTATTAGGGCACTTTCCCGCATGGGATTGATATTTTGACCACAGCCGACTATTTTGCTGTCGGTAACAGAACCAACTGTTTCCTGGTTATAAGGTAAGTTTTTAATGTATATCACAAAAATAGAATATCCTAAAATCAGATTGGATGTCAAAAATCAGCTTCCACCATTTTCTTTTTTCATCCTGTAATGTCCACTAAATGTAACGTGGTTTTTGTGTGAAAAATTAAAAATGGAATTGGGACAGTTATCGAAACTTGTGTTTCATGTTGATTGGACTCACCTCATGCTTTACTCGGTAGATGGGAGACATTTACTCAAGTGTTAAAGCGGGGCTCAGCTTCAGGAGTGCGGCCTTGCCGTGAGTGCTGTCCCTGCTTATGATTTCTCTCCTGGTCGCCCCGTTTTACCCGTGCTGCTTCTGTGCGGGGCTTGGAGTTTGACAGGAAGCAGCTGCAAGCACGGCCGCGCCTCCTCCTGACACTTCCCTACTGGATGTCCTAAATGCTTTCCCAGTTTGAAATCTTGGATTAGAAGGGACTGTTTCTTTTTCTGTTTCGGTGCTAGAAAGTGTTTTGAAGTTGAAGTTATCTGTAGATTGTTTATGAAATGAGTAGGAGGTATTTTAGAAATCAGGTTAGAAACAAATATTTAGCACCTCTAATTGCAGTTTACAGAATTATATCACATTTTTGTAGTTGTATAATTAGGTACTGGGGAGGTTACTTCAGTTGTCTTAGTTGATCCATCGCGGCAGATATGCGAGAAAGGATGTGACTTTATTTATTTTTGGAGGTGGAGTCTAGCTCTGTCGCCCAGGCTGGAGTGCCGTGGGGTGTGACTTTATGAAGTGATTTATTTGCCTTAAATTAGGACAAGAAGCATGCCTGATGCATGTTTAACATTATTAACCATTAAATACCTTAAAGATCGATTCCCCAATAGCCCTGCTGTGTAGACCGTGCAGAAAGGACGTTTCTCCATCACCAGCCTGGGCAGAATTTTCAAAATGTAGTGTTTGAACCTCTTTCCCAGAAACGATCTTTGAACACATCTATCTGTATTTTTATATCCTTTCAGTTTTCCTCAACATTTAATGTCCTTTTTTGCCTTATCAGTTCTTTCCTATTAATACTTGGCCATATATTTTATGTGGAAAATCTACTGGCCGGGTGCAGTGGCTCACGCCTGTAATCCCAGCACTCTGGGAGGCCAAGGCAGGTGGATCACCTGAGGTCAGGAGTTGGCGAAACCCCGTGTCTACTAAAAATACAAAAATTAGCCAGGCGTGGTGGCAGGTGCCTGTAGTCCCAGCTACTCAGGAGGCTGAGGCAGGAGAATCACTCGAGCCCAGGAAGCGGAGGTTGCAGTGAGCCGAGATTGCGCCACTGCAGTCCAGCCTGGACAACGGAGTGAGACTCCATCTCAAGAAAAGGAAAATCTACTGCCTTTTCCCGAGTTTCCTGGGTAACATACCTGACAGCTAATGGAAACTTCAGCATGTTTCCCTTGTTGCTGAGGTTTCTAAGCCAGCCTAAAACTCGCATGTAATTAGCTGTGTGCGTTTTATAAAAACATTTGCCAACACGAGACCTGGGTCCAGGCATGTCTTCCCTCAGTGTGTTTGGCTTCCTCACAGTGCCAGGCCCTGCGTGCCGACCAGATGCCACCTTGTGAGGACACACCGGCAGGCAGGCCCCTCCAGTCCTGAGTGTGGCATCGTGGGGACCGGCAGTTGTGGCTGCACCCTAGCACCACGGGGCCCCCTGTACCCGAGGCGGGGTCCTGCTGTCAGCCTGGACCTTGGGGTGAGGGAGGCAGTGGTCCTGTTCAGCAGAGGGCATGGGATTGGGCACAGCCCAACAGGGAGGAGAGTTAACAGGGCCCTGGGCCCTGGTGGGGAGCTGTTGGGGGCCTCTGAGCCATAGTGAAGAGTGTGGATTGTCCTGAGGTCCTGGCACTTTGATGGTCAGGTCTGTGTTTTGAATATATCACTGTGGCAGTATTTGGTGACTGGAAATAAGGAGAGGGCTTGGGGGCTCTCGGGAAAGGGGAGAGGGTTGGGGGCCTGGAGGTGTGCCCACTGGAGGAAGGTGGGAGTCGCCAGGGCATTACACAAGGTCTCAGGGCAGTGTTGGCATCGCTCCGCAGGTGGAGGGCACAGCCGAGGGCGACAGTGTCGTTGAGTGTGAGGAGGTCGGGGCTCAGCTTACACGTGCCGGCCTGTGAGGAAGCTTCAGCCGTGCTGACACGGAGATGTTTCCTCTGCAAATTGGAGTTTCGGACACACAGACTGGAACTGAACTAATGGAAGGTCCCCCAGGAAGACTGTCAGGCGAGACGAGGTGGATGGGGGAACCAGCTGTCGCCCCACTCTCCTGTTTATCGTCACAGCCGCGTTGAGGATTTTGTAAATGTTAACACCTGTAAATTCGTACCTGTCACCACAATCAAGACGAGAAAAGACCCAGGTTTCCCCTTGCCCTTTTGGGGTCCCTCCCCTCCCACCCCCTTCTTCAGGCAACCCTGATTTGTTGCCGTCACTGCAGCTGTGTCTGCGTTTCCCGAAGCTCTGTGTGAATGGGTTCAGGCAGTGGGCACCCTCCTCACTCACACTGGCTTCCTCCGCCCCGTGTGAATGGTGTGAATGGGT
>NW_012098097.1:17163905-17169398 GCF_000951045.1 Mandrillus leucophaeus
AAAAAAATCAGCTTTGGGCCGGGCGCGGTGGCTCATGCCTGTAATTCCAGCACTTTGGGAGACTGAAGTAGGCAGATCACGATGACAAGAGATCATCCTGGCCAACATGGTGAAACCCCATCTCTACCAAAAATACAAAAACTAGCCAGGCGTGGTTGCGCTCACCTGTAGTCCCAGCTGCTCGGGAGGCTGAGGCAGGAGAATTGCTTGAACCCAGGAGGTGGAGGTTGCAGTGAGCCGAGATCGCGCCACTGCATTCCATCCTGGTGACAGAGCAAGACTCCGCCTCAAAAAAAAAAAAAAAATCAGTTTTATCTTTGTACATCTGCTTTATTACATGTAGTTTACATGTAGTAAAATCGCCAGTTTTCAATACGGGTTTCAGTGTGGTGGCGGGTGTGGCAGATGTGAGCCGTTGAACGACCACACCGTGGTCAGCACTGTGCACACGACCCTCCCTCCGGGAGGCCCCATCCTGCCGGCACTCCTGTCCCTGGGGCTCCACCAGTTTAGAATCTGCAGGTGGCTTCCTTTGTCAGCTCCCTGCCTCCTCAGCTCCCTGTGTTTCGGGGTTCCTCAGTGGTTCTCGCTGCGTGGTCGCCCCACCAGCTGAGGGGCTTTGAGCCCCGTGGGTTTTGGTGTGAGCGCATGGCACAGCTTCTGTTCTCCCTGGCTGTTTTTCTGTCGGGGTGAGCAGTCATGAGGACTTTGGGTGTTTTGGTCTTCCTGCTGGTGTCTTCAGCGTCGAGCGTCCTTTTAAAAATATATTTTGTCGTCTTTTGCTTTTCAATAATTTTTTATGTTCCTATCATATAAGCTCCTCAAAGCAAGGAAGCCTCAAAGTCAACTGTTGGCTTGTGTATTTCCTGAATTGGTGAATGGCATCTCGTCCACATACTCAGCTCACTTGCTTCTCCTTCTCTCATTGCCCACACATGGCTGGTGACCTCGGTCTGCCACTTCCGCATCCCTCATAGGCCTCAGACACGCCTCATCCTGGGACCCTCTCTATGCCGTCACCTCACTTCCAGCTGCCTTTGTCTCGCAGAAGCGTCCGAGCTGACCCTGCACCCTCACGCCCTGACCTCTCCCATCCGTGCTTTGCCCGTGGGTTCTGTCTGGTTTGCTCGTGGCCAGAGTCCATTCTCTTCCACATCTCTGCCTGCCTGGCTCCCTCCAGCCCCTCCGTCTCTCCCACCTTCTGGTGGGTACTCACCTTGGTTCTCATACTTTTCTCCTCTGGGACCTTGGGTACCCAGGACACACCCCTTTTTCTGCCGCCTTGGGCCAGGGGCTCAGGAGCGTGTCTTCTTCAGGCTCAGTTGCTAGTGGGTGCCCTTGCCTGCGTGAGCACTCAGGTGGCCTTGCCTCTATCTGCTGCTTTCCATGAAGTCACTGGCCGCCTGCCTGCTTCTCTGGGCTGTCTGGGACCCTGCTGTCTGGGACCCTGCTGTCTGTCTGGGACCCTGCTGTCTGTCTGGGACCCTGCTGTCTGTCTGGGACCCTGCTGCTGGGCTCTAGGACGCAGTCGGATGCATCTGCCTTCTGGGCGTGCAGCCTGCAGCACCTCTGTGCCAGGGACTTGGGTGACATGGTTCTCGGCGTCATGGCACTGTTTCCCACAGCTCGTCTGCTGCCTGATTTCTCAATTTTTCTGAGTTTCTCGCAGGCTGTTTCCTCACCTTCCGAGGGGCTCTGTCTCCATCTGCTTCCTTTCTCTTGTCTCCCTGGCTGACTTTCCCAGGCCGGTGCCTTGCAGCAGGTGCCTGTCTGCCTGCCCGAAGTTCACGCTCGTGCCTGGGCCCCTCTGCAGTCAATGTTCTTCCTGGGCCCCGCTCCTCTGTCTGCTCTCGGGTGCCATGGTGGAGGCCATGGCAACACAGGTGGGTGGCGGTGGTGGCAGGTTCAGTTAATCCGTGCAAGCAGCTGGAGTTTTAGATAAATGAATTGGAGAAATCACATGCTGTAAAACTGAGAGGGGACAGGAGTGATCAGGGAAAACCAAACCTGTCTCTCGACTCTTCCCGGTGCCGCCATCATGCCTGGTTTCCCGTGTGTCCCAGAGAGTCTGCTCCTGTCGTGTGTGGACCGACCTCCGAGCTCATCAGCAGAAGCTGGCTGACGTGAGAGCTCCTGGGTCTTAGAGACGATACAGCCCCGGGCCACCGCGGCAAGGAAGGGGAGGGGAAGCCCCGTCTGTTCTCTCACCCACGATTCCCGGAGAGCCTTTTGCGTCTGGACGTCGGGCGTGATCTTCATGGATCCCCCTCGTGGCCTTTGGGTCCATCCAGTTTTTTGCTGTCATAAACAAGGTGGATGTTTTTTTGTCTGCAGTTCCTCACCTGTGCGGTTATTTTGGAATGGGTTACCGAAAGCGGAGATGCTGGACCCGAGGGTCCGCATGTTCTCAGTTTCCTGCGCGTTGCTGGCCACCGTCCACTGGGGCTGTGCCCAAGTGCTGCCCAGCAGGCTCAGTGTCCTTCTGCTTCCCGCAGCTCCGGCTGCAGACCCAGGGGCTTGGGCCGTCGGATGGCTGAGCAGAGGCTTCCTTTTCTTTTCCTCCGTGCTGGAGGCTGCACCGCTTCAAGTGGTTGAAGTGTGTGTGTGTTTCCTGTAAACTTTTTGATGATATTTCTGCTACACTATTTTTCTTATTGATTCAGAAGAACTTGTTTGTTTTAGGGAATCCTCCTGTTGGTAAGACCAGTTGCGGATGTTTTTTCCAATTTTGTTGTTTGACTTTTGACTTTGTTTTTGGTGTTTTCCTGGTAGACTTTGTTCGGCATATGTGTTTGTAGGGATCGATTTCTTTTATGGCTCTGGGTTTTGAGTCATAATTAGAAATTATTTTTTAAAAGTCTTCCATGTTGTTTTCACAAGATGTAACTTTTATTTTTGAGACATAATTTGCTTTCAGCTGCCCTCATATGGAGTGGACGGTTGTGGAGGGGCTGATGGTGTGTCCACCTGCGTCACCTGCATCTTCCTTGGGAGTGGAGCTCCCACCACTCCACGGCCACCCTCCCTCCTCCCAGCCTGTGAGCCGCTGCCCCACCCTCGATGTGGAGCAGGGCTGCCCCTCGTGGAGGGTCCTATCCATGGAATCAGAGGGAACACACTCCTGTGTGTCAGTGTTCTTTGCTCAGTGTAGCGCGCCTGGGGCCTGTCTGCGGTGCGTGTGTCCTCAGTGCATGTGTCCGCGGTGCGTGTGTCCGTGGCACGTGTGTCCTCGGCGCGTGTGTCCGCGGTGCGTGTGTCCTCGGTGCGTGTGTCCGCGGTGCGTGTGTCCGCAGCTCCTTTTTGTGGTGAGTTGTATGCAGTGTTCTGTGGCTATACAGTTTTTCTGTGAGTTTGCCTGACATTGGGTTATTTTGAGTTTTTGACTCTGGTGAATAAAGCAGTTGTATATATTTATTTAGAAATCATCTTCATGTGGATGTATATTTTCATTTCTTTCAGATAAAGAGTTAAAAGGGAAATTTTGTATATTTTATAAGAAACTGCCAAACTGTTTTGCAAACTGGCTCTGGTTTTCCCACATCTGTGCCAACACTTGGTATTTGTCAGTCTTTTAAAATTTTACCCATTCAAGTGGGGGTAATGGTTTAACAATTAGCATTCCTGGCTGAATACTGATGTTGAACATCTTTTCATGTGTTTATTGGCCTTTTATTTATTTTCTTTTATGATGTCTCTGTACGAATTTTGTGCCAATGTTTTGTTTGAGGTTCATCTTTTTATATTGTGGTACAAGTCAGCTTGCCTGTGGATTTTCTTAAAAGTTTTTAACAGCTGTACGAGGTGTAACGGGGACACGTTCACTGTGTATGGAGTGCAGGGTTTTACCGAAGTGCAGCTGGCACACGCTCACCAGAGCGCACAGCTTCCTGCGTGTGAGGCCTGAGCACAGCCATCACCCTGGAGCCTCCCTGTGTAAATTCCCGCCTCGGTCCTCCCCCACCCGGAGGCCACCACTGACCTGCCTCTGTGGGTGTGGATTAGTTTCCCGTCCTTGAATTTTGTGTGGATGAAACGAAGCCGTGTGTACCCGTTTTGTCAGGCTTCTTTGGCTTGGGGGAGTTGAGATTCAGGTTGTGTGTGTTGCTGCTGAGTATTCGATTGTGTGGATCAACCACGGTTTGTTTTCTCCGTAGACGATGTCAGGATGGTTTCCGGTTTTCGCTGTTACACATGTTACACGTGAAGCTATGTGCACAAATGCTCTTTTCTTTGGCGTAACTGCCCAGGGGGGCATGGCTGGATCATGTGGTAGATTTGAAGAAATGGGCAAACTGGTTTTGAAAGTAACTGTGCTGAATTCTCCCCCGCAGGCCGTGCGTTCTCGTCCTTCCACGTCTCACCACCTCTTCCCTGCTGTCTCTTCCAGTGTGTATATTGCCGGCTTTCCTGAGTACACCCAGCCGATGATAGACCACCTGGTTACCATGAAGATCAACCACTGGGATGGGTAGGTTTTCTGTTTGTGTTTTTCTAAGAGGTTTTTTTTTTCCCCCAAAGGAGTGATTCAGTTGAGCTTCTAAGCCTTGAGTGTATTTTCTCACTGTGGATGTCGTATTTTAAAATAACTTCTGAGAAGTAATATGAATTCCAGTCTTCATGCGGATGTGTTGGGTCATGGTCTGTCCCCAGTTCCACTTCGGAGACCTTGGTCCAGTGTGTCCGACGTGTTGGTGTTCCCGTGCGAGTGCCCACGCTGGTGGGTTGCGCAGTGCCGCTGCGTCCGAGGGGGCGCGGGTGGAACCTGGAGGTGGAGCCTCTGTCGTCTCCCTCGGCAGGCGGTGCTTCCCCCGACTCCGCTCCACGTGGCTCCAGTGGTTTCTGTGCTGTCTGCTGGGAGCCCGGCAGTTTTTAGTGGCCGTTTTCATAATTACGGTAGCAGCTTCAGAGTTTCCTTGCATTTCATAGGCAGTTAAATGTGTCTCAAAGGAAAAGCGAAGTGCGGTCTGGAGCATAAACAGAGCGTTAGTGCCGTGACTACTGCCCCGAGGAGCTCAGGGTCCCCTCCTAGGACAGTGCCATGCTGTGGCACTCCTCACGGAGCCCTGAGGAGCGGCAGGTGCCTGTGGGTGGAGGTGGCTTTGTGAGGGTGCAAGTCCAGAATCTCAGTTTGACAGTTGGTGTGACGTGGAGGAGGTCCTTTCTGACCCATGGGGGATGCGTTTGCTGCTGCCTGGGGAGAGGCCCAGCTGCCTGCTGTGGTCCAGGCAGGGCTCTCAGGGCTGGGAGCCTCTGGGAAAGGAACTCCTGGGTAGGTAGCACTCGGGCTGCCGGGGGAAGACCCTCCCTTCCCTTCCTGGTGATCGTTCGCTTCCAGAGAAGGGTGTGAGTTCCTGACCCTCGGGGTGTCCCTGCACATGTTACACCAGAGCTCTCTCCATTAGAGTGAAAGGTCCCCTAAGCCAGACCTTGGGAAAATGAATGAATTAGTTGTATCAGCCGACTAGTCAATAACATCTTTAAAACCAGAGTTAC
>NW_012098097.1:17172943-17176734 GCF_000951045.1 Mandrillus leucophaeus
TCCCACCGGTCATCTGTGTGTACACACTGTCACCTGCCCTCTCGGCCCTGTCTCTTGCAGTCTTCCCGAGGCTGCTGTCCATGACGCTGAGTCCAGACCTACACACGAGGCATGGGTCAATTCTTGCCTGCGCGGAGGTTGCTTACGCCTTGTACAAACTTGCAGCCCAAGAGAACAGGTAGGAAGAGCGGGTCTGGAGGAGACACAGGGCTCCGTTCCTGATCCCCTTGCCATATAATTACAGTGCTCTCCACTTCAGGGCTATCTCATCCCTTCTAATTTTTGTTTATTTGCACCAGTGGCACAGTTGTTAGGCCCCAGGTTGTACTGACGGAGTGTGTAAGTGGCCCTCTCCTGACGGTCGTGCCGGGGTGGACCACCCACCTCTCTTCAGCGGGGTGCGTCACCCAGATGGGTTGGGCGTCTCCCCCTGGTCACCCTGCCCTTCCTGCCTCCTTGTGCACCTCCTGGTCTCAGAGGTGACGAGTGAGGTCATAACAGCAAAGGTCCTTTTTCCGAGATGGCATCGAGCGACTTGCATGTTCAGTGTCCTTTCTTCATCACGTCTGATAGTTTAAAATGCCAGAGAACATGCACTTTTCTTTTGAATTTTTCAGTTGGCTATGTTTGTACAAATAGTAATAAAGCATGAAAAATACGGGGTCGCTGGGAAGTTGTGTGCAGGAGGCTGTAAGGCATTGATTGTCTTACGTTTCTTCCCAGTTGACTCTTCCTCAAAAGTAAAAACTCCCAGACTTACCATAGTGATGGTGACCTGGTTCTCGGACTCCAGTTTGAGAAACGATTTTAAGTTATGCCCTGTGCATTGAGACAGTTCCTGGCAACGGATTGAGAGCAGGGTATGGGCCGCCTCCCGCCCCAGCCTGAGGGAGCTCTGGAGACAGTTCCAGGTGGAGAGCAGGGTATGGGCCGCCTCCCGCCCCAGCCCTGTCTCTTATACACATCTAGATGTGTATAAGAGACAGGTTAGAACACAGACAGTTAGAATACAGATAGTTAGAACACAGACAGTTAGAATACAGATAGTTAGAACACAGACAGTTAGAATACAGATAGTTAGAATACAGATAGTTAGAAGAACACAGACAGTTAGAACACAGACAGTTAGAACACAGACAGAACACAGACAGTTAGAACACGGACGGTTAGAACACGGACGGTTAGAACACGGACGGTTAGAACACAGACAGTTAGAACACAGACAGAACACAGTTAGAACACAGACAGTTAGAACACAGACAGTTAGAACACAGACAGAACACAGACGGTTAGAACACGGACGGTTAGAACACGGACAGTTAGAACACGGACAGTTAGAACACGGACAGTTAGAACACAGACAGAACACAGACAGAACACAGACAGTTAGAACACAGACGGTTAGAACACGGACAGTTAGAACACGGACAGTTAGAACACAGACAGAACACGGACAGTTAGAACACAGACACCCGCCTTCTGCATGTTTTCACCTTCACGTTTTGCTTCTTTGTTGTTATGTGGTCACCGTCATGATGATTTTAAGTCATGACCACTTGCCGCTCCATCTGGGTCTGGAGGGGCTGGGGGCGCGGGCTCTGCAGTTCAGTCCCAGCTTTACCGTCTGCCTCTATATGGAGCTCTGGAAGGAGAGGTGGGCTCAGGAGGTGCTCTGGCCTCTTGAGCTGGCCCTGGGTCAGCCTTCCGCCATCCCCACGTTCAACCGCTGGGTGCTTTCAGTGTGTGTCTGATGAGGCACTTAATGGATATGCGCCCCAGATTTGGTGGGTGAGCCTTAGGAAATTCCTTCTGTTCACCCCTTGTAATCCGTGGAGGGACCGTTTCACGTGGCTCTGTCTCAGACTCACATCCTCCGGGTAGTGTGGGGCTGGGGAGGCCAGAGACCCAGTTGCCACCTGACCCTGAGGCGGAATGGCACCTGTGTTCCAAGAAGAACCGTGGTTAGCCGTGTGACCTTGCTGTGGTAGACTGTCCCTGTCGTCTGTTGGAGTCGGAGGTTCTTGTGCTGGTTTGTGTGTGTGAGTGAGCGAGCCTCTGCCAAGTGGTGGGTTGACGACTGATGGATGTCGTCTCCCTCACTTTCTCTTTATGAATTGAATAAAGCCAGAATTGTCCAAGTGAAGGCACTAACGATGTTCTCTCCTCACTCTCAGGGTCATCCGAGAGCTGGCTGTGAAGGCGCTACACAACCTGACCCAGCGAGCGCCCGAGTACAGCGCCACGCAAGGTGGGTGTGTGTCCCGGCCGGCCTGCGGGCACCACGCTCGCGCACCGCAGAAAGGCCCGGGTTGCTGGTTTCAAACTCTGGGGGCTGAAAATAAGGTTCTGCGTCTGTCTTGGTGAGAAGCATCTGAGGAACTAGCTGTGGACTTGATCGGGGGACGGGCTGTGAGGACGGATGCGGTGAGTGGGTCCGCCCGCATGGCAGGGAGCCGCAGGACTGGTATGTACGCCGAAGCCCATGGTGGTCCCGCCAGACGCCTGACAGGCGGTGCTGCTTCCCTGGTCTCTAGTTGGCTTGCACCTGCCACACGTGACCTGCCACACGCGACCCACCACGCAGGAATGCACTTTGGAACTGGGCAGGGTGTATAGAAAGAAAGGGCCTGAATGGGAGACTCAAAGTCTGCCCAGGACTAAAATCACCTTGGAATGGCTCAGCTAAGCCTGCACTTCTTACGCTTCATCAATGAAGAGAGAAATCCCGTTTGTTCTGTCTCGTTCTTTCTACTTGGAATAAATAATCATCTGACTTAAATGTAGGGAAGAATACCACATTTCTCAACATTACCCTCACTCCCCTGACATTTATTACAGGGGCTCCACTGGAGGCCGGATTGTGGCTGTTGGGTGGAGTTACTGATGTGACGCCTGTGTTTCACATCCTGTGGGGGCTTGTTAATTCCTAAGGGATCTTTCAGCTTCGTGATCTGTGAACGAGGCGTCCATGTCACGGGTTTAGTGTGGTGCTGCCCTACTTTCCAATGCACAATTAACCCTTGCTGACACTGAGGGGCCCAGCTTTGTCCTGTCAGGGTGAAGAGCATGGACACCCAGGATGGGATTGTGACCTTTTGTAGATTTCTCTGATTCTCGAAAAACCTATCACCCCCAGCCGCCACATCTTAACCTCTCTGATTCTCAGCCCATCGCAAACCTGGCAGCACTTGGGAAGGCGAAGGCTCAGGGGGCTTGGTTTCCCCCGCAGGTGTGGCAGAGCCTCCTCCCTCTGTGGCCGTGAGGGTTCTGAAGAGTCTGTGCTTTCTGAGTAAACTCAGAGTAGAGGCACCGCCCCTGGGGCAGCCCTGCCTCCGTCCTGCTCCGCCCCCTCCACCACCCAGGCAGCCAGGCAGAGCCCCTGCCAGGACCAGAGGCCACCCTACACCGACAGGGAAGGCCTGGGGAGTGTGTCCTCCTCTTTTGTGCTGCCTCTCCTGTCTGAGTTACCCACCCCGTCTGGGGCACTTGGGAGCACGCAGCAGCCTCTGTCCTGTTACCCTTGGTGTCTTGGAGGCCATCTGCATCACCACGGGTGCCATCCTGGGTACTGGGGTGATGACCCTGAGGGACGCCACTGTTGGTGTGTGAGTGTGGTCGTCCCACAAGCCGTCTGTGTGTGCACGCTGTCACCTGCCCTCCTGGCCCTGTGTGGGTGTCTGTGGTCGTCCCACAAGCCGTCTGTGTGTGCACGCTGTCACCTGCCCTCCTGGCCCTGTGTGGGTGTCTGTGGGCGTCCCACTGGTTGTCTGTGTGTACACACTGTCACCTGC
>NW_012098097.1:17179393-17180111 GCF_000951045.1 Mandrillus leucophaeus
CCTTCAGCTGTTACTGCGTCGTCTGTTTCTGCCTTGGTTCTGTCAGCCTTTCCTTCACGTGTTTTGGGCGGGTCCCTTATTGGCGGCAGATACACTCGCGGCTTTTGCCTCTTCCTGATGTATTGACCCTTTATCTTTAAGGAACAGCCCTCTTTGTCTCATGGTAGATTTCTTGCCTTAAAGTAACTGATGACTAGTGTAGTACCTGGGTTGGCAAGCTTTTCTTTAAAGGGCTAGATAAACATGGTAGATCTCTGTTCCATATGCTTTGCTTTATTTTATTTAGTTTATGTAACCCTTGAAAAATGTGAAAACCATTCTTAGCTGAGGGCCGTCCTGACAAGAAGCAGCCTCGGGCTGGGCTTGTGGCTACAGACTGCGTTGCCTCCGCTCCCCAGGTGCTTTGTCTCTCCCGCTCCCTCAGAGTTGCGGGCGATGGTCTGGTAGACGGCATACAGTTGGGGGTTGCTCAGGGTGCCAGTTTCCTGGCACGTGAAACGCCACCTGCCTCGAAGAGCTCTTTGTTTACTGTTGGGAGTGGACCCTGAGCAGGGCCCTTGGCCGACACCGGAGGGGCTGTGGCAGGTGGTGCTGTCAGTGTGGGTGTCCGCCCTCGTGCCTTGTTTCACTGTGGTGCTGTGGGTTTGGTGGTTTCAAATAGTTAGAACACAGACAGTTAGAATACAGATAGTTAGAACACAGACAGTTAGAATACAGA
>NW_012098097.1:17183926-17198336 GCF_000951045.1 Mandrillus leucophaeus
CCGCCTCCCGCCCCAGCCTGAGGGAGCTCTGGAGACAGTTCCAGGTGGAGAGCAGGGTATGGGCCGCCTCCCGCCCCAGCCTGAGGGAGCTCTGGTCAGTCCCGAGCTCAGATATGCACAGTGCGACTCCTTCAGGGACACTCACTCGCTCGTGTGGGTGTGGCCGATGCCCGTGCAAGACCTGGCCTTGATGGCGCTGCTCTGTGGTGGAGGAAGAAGGCGCATGGAGTGGGGTCTGGGGAGAACCAGGCAGGAGCTCCCAGGGTCCTCCAGTTGGGTCCCACAGAGCCTGTGACATTCCCCCAGCAGTGAAATGTGACCTCACCTGTGAGGTGTCTATCAGGGAAGCACGTTTGAGCCTCAGTGCCCAGGCCAGCCTGGGGTCTGGCTATGTGGGCACCTCCACCTGGCACAAAACAAAATTCCAGACCCCCAGGAGGAGAGCAGGTGACCGGAGTAAAGCACACGGTTTGGGCAGATTGAGCCAGTGAGGGGGCCTCATCCGGCAGGGCTTGGTGGGAACCCTGCTGGCATCCAGGCCCCCAGATGCCAGCCCAGGGCTGATCTCGCCAGGGGCCTTCCCTCGGATGGCAGTGGACATGAACTCTCGTCTCAGCCTCACCTGGACTTGTCTGTTTTCCAAGATGGTCACATTGGCAGGGGTCACAGCTTTAAGGGAATGTCCCAACATCCTCTTCCTTTGACCAGGCACTGCTTCATCTAAAGTCACAAATGGGCCGGGCGCGGTGGCTCATGCCTGTAATCCCAGCTCTTTAGGAGGTGGAGGTGGGGGGATTGTTTGGGCCCAGGAGTTTGAGACCAGCCTGGGCAGCACAGTGAGACCCCATCTCTAAAATGAAATAAATACAATAAAATAAACAAAACAATGCAATACAAAACGATATAATAGAATAAAAAAATAATCAGAGGTATGTCCTGCAGAGGTCTCTGGGACCCACCAGGACCTGAACAAGAGGAGACTTTGCTGAGCCCATGCTCCTCCGAGTGTACCCGGGGTTGGGGTCTTGGGGGGTGTGACCTCAGCCCCTCCGAGTGTACCCGGGGTTGGGGTCTTAGGGGGTGTGACCTCAGCTTCTCTGAGTGTACCTGGGGTTGGGGTCTTGGGGGGTGTGACCTCAGCTTCTCCGAGTGTACCTGGGGTTGGGGTCTTGGGGGGTGTGACCTCAGCTTCTCCGAGTGTACCCGGGGTTAGGGTCTTGGGCGGTGTGGCCTCAACTCGCTGTTTGACCTTCTGCAGGCCCGTCACGGACCATCTGGACGAGCAGGCGGTGCAGGGCCTGAAGCAGATTCACCAGCAGGTTTGTGTGCAGCCTCTGGGTATGCCCCTGGGGAGGCATCACAGGGCCTCCCACCCTTTCCAGGCAGGGTTTGCAGTCCTGGTGGCCGCTGTGCTCCATCAGTCCTGGGCTCAGTGGTGGAACCTGGGTGTGATCGCTCTGGGAACAGGCTCTATGCTGGTGTCATGCTTGTGAACAGCCACCTTGGGGGTTGCCCTGGGAGAAAAGACTCCTGGGAAATGAGTGCACGGAGCCAGCGTGTCCTCGGTCTCTGAGGACGGCGTGTGAAGCCAGTGCAGTCAGTGGAGGTCTCAGCCGCAGCTGGAGGCGGCTTCCCTCGGGGTGCCCGGCGCGGTCCCAGGATGGAGCGCGCAGCCAGCTGTGGGTGGGGGTAGTGGGCCCCGTGCTCTCGTGGAGCTGGGCACACAGAACAAGCACAAAACCTCTAGTTTCCAGCCGTGCAGCTGCAGCTGGGGTCTGGCGTCTCCTGAAAGTCAACCAGAATTTTGTGTGTGCATTTCTCTGGGGAGATGATGTGTTCATCTTTCTGGGCTTTTAGAGAGTCTCAAAGGCTTCTGTGACCCAGAGGTAAAGTATGAACTATGGATCTTGGTGTTACAGGAGAATATAAAAATTATTCACAAGGGATTACATGGTTTACTGTCTGTGGTTCCAGATAGCTTTAGATTCTTTAAGATTCACCTCTTGGATTCTTATCCTATTTTTGCCATTAACTTGCTTTATGATTTTGGCAAAGCCACTTTGCTTACATTTTTCACTTTTAAGGTGGTGTCTGTCCTCCCTCTCTGACTGAGACAAGCATGGCTGCAGAGTGCAGACGGGGAGGTGGCCCTGGGCAGCCGCCATGAATGTGGCCTCCCCACTGAGGCTGAGCCATGGCTCCCTTTTCCTGTAAAATATAGGCAGTAATAGAGCCGACCTCCTTGAGTTTTTGTGAGAGTTAAATAATATATTTTAAAGAGTTAAGGAGAATATTTGGCACAGTGTGAATGTTCAGTAAATTTTAGTAGTAGTGCTCATCACCGTGTGGCTTTTTAGCTCTTTTAAAGAAAAAGAAACCTCAGCATCCTGTTGGGCACGATCACTTCCCTGCCCGAGGGCTGCCTGCGTGAGTTCTGTCGGTCCCTGGGACCAGAACACAGGTGGCTCCAGCTCCCTGTCTGGCCACCCTCCCCTCGCTCCGGGCCTCAGTTTCCCCTTCAAGGGCGCGCTGGGCCTGTCTGGAGGTTAAATGAGGCCATCTGCGTCAGTAGGTGGGCCTCCATCCCCAGCCCCCTAGGCGGCTCTCCTGGCTGGCACGGCGTCTTCTTTGTTCTTATTTTTGACAATTGTTAATGTGTATGTATTATTTTAAAATTTAAATTATTAAATAACTTTGTTTTTTATTTTCAGCTCTATGATCGTCAGTTATACAGGTGAGCTTTATAAAACCAAAGTTCTTACATCTGTGTCCTAATGAAGAGCTGTGCTATCAGGAGCAGGTGGGACGGATGTGTTCGCTCCCCGCACTGCCTGTGTGTGGGTTGAGCGGCTGTCACCCGGCCCACTGTTGGAGGGCAGGCATCCTAGACGGGCAGAGCAGCCCGGAGCCCCGCCTGGCTTCGCTTGTGGTAGAACCGCAGCACGCTGCTTCTCTAGGTTGGATGGGGCTCTTTCTGGCGTCTGAGATTGCTTTTATAAAGTAAGAACTGAGCGCTGCTTGGAGTTACCTCTGTGATGGGATACCCGTCGGGACTCTAATGTCCAGGAAAAATTAAAAATTAGCATGACCCAGCTAGGATGGAAGGCCTCCGGAAGATGGCTGTACCACGTTTTTTACTTTTTTCGTGAAAGGTCACTCATGCTCAGTAACACATTCAACTAGTTCTCACTGTAGTGCTTTTTGGAGCCCGAGGTTACACTGGCAAGCATCTTTCATGGTGTTTTATACATCAGGAGGTTCTTCTAATTCTGATGTTTTCATTCCTTTTCAGGGGTCTGGGAGGAGAGCTCATGAGACAAGCAGGTAGGTCTGAAGGCTGAAGGCTGCAGCAAAGGGCTGCTCCCTCGATGAGGGAGGCGTGCTCCTGGGTGCGGGGTGGCCCATTGGCCTGCCAGGGTGCAGGGCTGGGTGTGTCTCTTCTGTGGAGGCGGCAGCTGTGGTGTGCCTGGTTTGCCCAGCGGTGCCTACAAGAGACAGACTGAGAGATGGAGATTGAGAGAGAGAACGAGAGGAAGTGTGAGCTGGGAGGGGTTGCACCCCGGAGCCACTGGTTCTGGAAATTTCTCAGGAAGCAGAGGCAGCTGGGGCAGTGGGGCCAGTGCTCACCTGTGGACCCAGTGGTCATTGCAGATCCCTCCAAGCACGGCCCCATGGTGGACAGAGCAGCCCCTGGCCTGCCCTGGTGGACTGAGCAGTGCAGGGACCCAGAGCTGTTTTGGGCGAGCACAGGAAGCTCAGGTGGGGGCAAGAGGAAAGCTGAGCAGAGGCGAAGCTCCTTACACGCCCGAGTCTAGGCGAACGTCTGCGCCTGATTCCCAAGCTTCTGATACCCGCCGGGGGTTAGCACAGTCGGGCAGTGCCTCATTTCTCTTTGCTGATTCTTTCTGGTGTGTGAGGAGGGAAGCGTAGAACACATTTTAGATAGTTCCACAAAGTATTAAAGTGAAAGCCTGATTGCATTTCCCTAGACATTCCCGATGGCAGCAGCCAACCTCTAGGGTCCAGGGAGCCGGATCCCCCCAACACAGTTCCCAGGGCCCTGCCGTTGCGAACGGCCCAGCCCACGCCACCCTTAGCCCCCCGCTGTGAGACTGTGAGTGTGAGTGTGAGTGTGGAGGCACAGCTGGTGAGGAAGCTTAGAAAAATTGCTGTTGTGTGCAGACTTTTGCTGAGGTCTGTGTGGTCCGAGCAGAGGAGAGCAGGCTGGGTTTGGGAGGCCCACGGCCGGATGTCAGGGCTGTACCCGCCTCTTGTGCTTTCTGTCCACACCTCCCAGCCCTGACCTGATGGGGACCTGCCCGAGGCCTGCAGCCGTCTACCTCCAGCCCGGCCGGCTTCTGTACTGAGAGCAGCCAGCTTGCATTTCTGCTGGTGTCAGCTCAGTGTTCTCGTGGGTTTGATGGATGTCACGGGAAAGTCAATCCTGGAAACCTGAGCCAGTTTCTGTCAGCTGACGTCGGAGGCATGGGACTGCCGGTTCTGCAGGTGGTCCCTGCTGGCTAAGACCGGCGTGTCATGTTTTGCGTGTAGACGTGGTCACTGTCCCTCAGATGCCTCCAGAGCACGTGGTGCGGGGCTGTCACCTTTCCGACGTACCCATGGGTGCCCGGAGTTGCCTCCTTAGTGGGGTCGAAACCATCCCCCACGTATCGTGGACAGCTGGTGACCTGTAAAAAGCCATTTCTGGATCTAGGAGCTTGGCTTGGGATGGGATGGGGTGGGGTGCCGGGTGCTCTCAGAGGGGTTCAGTGTCCCCCAGTTCCCACCCACGACACGGGTCGTGCCCTGGAGATGGCAGTTGGAGGCAGTCCACGACCTTCACACGGCCTTCGCGTGCTCCCCGTGTGCTGTGGGGTGTGCTTTTAGGGTCGCCCTTGGTGTTTGAGCAGGAAGTCCGCACAGGAGCCCCTGTCCACCGTGAAGGGGGGAGTTAAAGGGCTCCGAATCCCTTTGGCTGGCGACGGAGTTAAAGGCGTTCTGAGTCCCCATGGCCGGCGGTGACAGAGTTGAAGGCGTTCCCAGTCCCCGTGGCCCCCGACGCAGTTGAAGGCGTTCCCAGTCCCCGTGGCCCCCGACGCAGTTGAAGGCGTTCCCAGTCCCTGTGGCCAGTGGAGACAGAGTTAAAGGTGTTCTGAGTCCCTGTGGCCAGCGGCGACAGTCGAACGTGTTCCAAGTCCCCGTGGTTGGTGACGCCTTCCTGGCTGCATTTCCTTCACCCCCCTGCTCTGTGAGGCGGGCCCACGGGGAGGTGCTGCTCTGTCATCTGCTCTTCTTGAATGTGTGGTCAGGGCAGCTGCGTTGATGGCCCCGAGGCTCCAGAGTCACCGCCCCTCAGGGGTTCTGCTGGGTGCTGGCTGCTGTTGGCCGCAGGGTGCCGTTGGCCTGTGCATTGCTGCCACCTACCCACGATGGGCAGAATAGTCACGAGCTCAGAAGGAAACCACGGAAAAGCCGCAGGTCCCGGAGCCTCCGTGTGGTCGTCGCAGGCAGCTTTCCACGCCACATGCCTGCCTGGGCTGAGGCTGTGTTTGCACGTAGCCGGGAGAGGAGGGAGTTGTGGGTTCTAGTTGGGCTTTTTGATGATGGTATTTGGAAAGACGTGATACAAAGTAGCCACTCTGTCCTGTCCCTTCCTCACCCACCACACCCACTGCTCCCTGCTGGCAGGCGTTGCAGGCTGCCCAAGTAACTGAGCAACCGTGGAACATAAACACTGATGTGCTTTGTCCGGGTTTTTAAAAGGCGCCGTTACCACGGTTTTGGTGTCTGACGTCTTCACGCCATCCGGGTTCTCGGTGCTCTGAAGGGTGGCGGTGGGCTGTGGTCAGTTGTTGGGGGTGCTGGGTGCAGGGTGGTGTCGTCTGTCTGCCTCTCTCCATCCCCAGCTCCAGCTTTCCCCCCGTGCTCTGCTCTGGGGCACGTGTGCTGTTGGGGTGCATCCCTCAGGGTTCACCGCGGGGCATGGATTGCTCGGGGGCATCGTGGAGGACGGCGTCTTTGTGGGAGGCATCCCTGCTCTGGACCCGCTGCCAACCTCCAGCTGTGTCGGCACCGTGAGTGTGTTTGCTGGAGTCCGCGTTTGCACTCCCTTACACCGCTGAGTGCAAACTCACTCCTGCAAATGTGGCCTCACACCGTGGTGGGCGTGTCCCCCGGAAAGCGGCCCACGCCCTCCCTGGGGGCCCCTTGGCTGCCTGTACTCCCCAGCCGTGGCCACAGCTCCCTGCAGCTGGCCCTCCTTATGCGTCTTCTTCCCCTCCAGGGCCTTTGCTGGCCCCAAGAGACTCTGTGGCCTGCAGGCTCTGAAGCCAGCTGCGTCCCTGGTGACCCTGACTGAGCCTTGGTGTCAACTCAGGGTTTTTTCTCCTCCTCGTTCAGTTTTACACTTCATAGGAAGTTTCCCTTTCAGCTTTCAAACAGGCATAGTTCAGAAAGTGAAATCGTTCTGCATAGCGTCTGTGGTCTCGGCCCCGCATCTCCCAGTCCCACGTTTTTATTTTTCCAAAAGCAACCCTTTCAGTTTTTTAGCTGTTTTCCTTGCTTCTGTATTTCTGAGTTCTGTGTGTACAGAGCTGTTTCCCGATATCCTTAGTTTTAGATGTGTTCTTTCAAGTGAGACAAGACTCGAAGCTTTTGTCGGGGTGAGAGTTCCGTGGGTTCATGGGCTACATGTGGGAGACGGGGAGGGGCTGCTGGTCACTTTCTCACCCAGGCCAGATGATGGCACCCTTGCACCCGAGGACGCTGGTGCGTCGGTGACATGCCGCTTGCAGGAGCGCCCAGTGCACCCCGGCTGCAGGTACCCTGGAGGTGTTGAACCACAGATTTCTTCAGATGTTTTTTGCACATTTTGTGGGAAAAGTGGCTCAACCCTTGGGAGTTGTCCGAGTCCCCTTTGTTCCCATATCAAAGACATGTCGCACAGGTTGGCCTTTGTCATGAATATTCACATGAGAGGGGATGAGCATCCTGGGTGTCTTCAGCGTGGCCGGAACTGAGCTGCTTCCCCCGGTGCCAGGAGGACGAGCGTCCCCTCATCTCCATCTTAGACTCAGTGGCTCTTGCATTTCATGCTTTAGGATCAAAGAAAAGAAACAGGAGCTCTGTTTAGTAAAGTGGAGGTGAAGGAGGGGAGCTCTGTTTAGTAAAGCGGAGGTGAAGGAGGGGTCCATAAGTCAGGGTGGGCTGCGTTTTGCTCTTGAAACAATCCCCAAGTTTCAGTGTCTTAAAACCACAGGTGCTTTTTTATCCTGCTCACATGTGGATCGCTGAGGGTGGGGGCCGGGAGGAAGAGGGTCATCTGGCTCTTGCAGCCTCGCACCAGAGGCGTCAGGAGAACCAGGAAAAGTTCTCTCCTCTCACGCCGAAGACAGGGGGCCTCGAGTTGGCCACGGGTGTGTGGAGGATCGTGACTTAGCAAGCCGGGATACGCTGTTAATGGACTTCTTGCTGTGGGGGTGAGGGCTCCGTGCTCCGTCCCAAGATGTCCTGAACATACCTGCCACCTCCCCTGTCCTCTCAGCAGAGATGTCACCGGTGCTGTCGTGGCTTCACTTTTACTTCTGTCTCAGATCACACAGGACGTTGTGCTGTTTTACGTAGTCGGAGTTCATTCGGATTTACATGTACAGACACCCTGTTCTCTTGTTCCATGGGAGTTCACTGGGATTTACCCACACAGACACCTGCTGCTTCTCCTTGTTCTGTCCTGCATTTCTCACCTTCTACGAAGACCATTTTCACTTTGCCTGGAGAACACGCTAGTGTTTTCCGTAGTGTGTGTCTGCTGGTGGCACCCACTCATTTGTTTATCCCAAAATGGCTTTTTTCCACTTTTTTTTTTTTTGAGACAGAGTTTCATTCACTCTTTATTGCCCAGGCTGGAGTGCAGTGGTGCGATCTCGGCTCACTGCAACTTCCATCTCCCAGGTTCAAGCGATTCTCCTCCCTCAGCTTCCCAAGTAGCTGGGACTACAGGCCCGCACCACCACACCCGGCTAATTTTTGTATTTTTAGTAGAGATGGGGTTTCACCATGTTGGCCAGGCTGGTCTCGAACTCCCGACCTCAGGTGATCCACCCGCGAGGCCTCCCAGAGAGCTTTTTTTTTTTTTTCTTTTTTCACTTTGACTCTTAAAGGTTATTTTTGCTAAGAATGAAACTTTGCATTTCTTCATTTGCTTGTGTTTTGGCACTTTAAAAATAATAGTCTCTTGTCTTCTGGAGAAGTTAGCCGCCAGTCTACTTGTTACTTTATTGGAGACAATCTTTTAAGTTTCCCCGGCTTTTTTTGAGATTTTATCTTTATTTGGTTTTCAGCACTTTTACCGTGATATTCCTAGAACAAGTTCCCTTTGTGTTTATCTGACTTGGGGCTCTAGGGTTCATACTTGTTCCATAATCTGTATTTTCTGTGGATGTTTTGTTTGCTTTAAAAAAATTCCTAGCCATGATCTCTTTGAACATTGCTCACTGGCCTCTCCTCTCCTTTTAGGACTCATTACCCACTTCTCATCTGGATCTCACTGCACTTAATTCTTTACGCCTCTTACCTCTCTCCTCTGGTTTTGTCTGATTCAGTTTGGACATTTTTTTTTTCTTCTTTTTTTTTTTTGAGTTGGAGTCTCGCTCTATCACCCAGGCTGGAGTGCAGTGGCACAATCTCAGCTCACTGCAACCTCCACCTCCCGGGATTAAGCGATTCTCCTGCCTCAGCCTCCCGAGTAGCTGGGACTACAGGCATGTGCCACCTCACCCGGCTAATTTTTGTATTTTTTGTAGAGATTCGGTTTCACCACATTGGCCAGGTTGGTCTTGATCTCTTGACCTTGTGATCCACTCACCTTGGCCTCCCAAAGTGCTGGGATTACAGGAACATTTTCTTTGACTTAAATTTCATTGTCACAAATTCTTTCAGGTGTGCCATATCTGCCATTAAACGCATCCTTGAATTCTTTTTTTACTTCTCAGAACTTATATTAATTTTTTATAGTTTGCATATTCTTCTTAGTTTTCATCTTTTTCACGTCCTGGAACATATTAAGCTTGGTTTAAAGTCTTTGTTTAATGTCATCACCTGGAGCCTCTGTGGCTGTTTCTGAAGGATGGCGTATCATACACGGAAAGCATCTCCACCAAGCCACAGGAACAAAACATTACAGAAATGCTTTGAGGCCTGGAATGTTCTCCTCTCCCAGTGAGACTTGACGTTTGCCCTTGACGGGAGGTGGATGCTTGCTGTCGGGGTCACCTCTGTCGGGTTTCAGGATGTGAGAGGGGTCAGTGCTGGGCTGGCCCACGTTTCACACCTGTTTCTAGGTGTGGTCCTCCGGGTTCAGAACTGCGGCGAGGGCTTTCCCGGTTCTCCCTTGGTCGTCCTGGAGTCCCGTCTTCCCGCTAGCTGGGGACACTCCTGGATGCACTGCTGGGGATTTCTGGTTTCTGTGGCGCCCCCTGGAGTCAGCCGTGAGCCGGGGAGACTTGGCCCCCGCCGCGCCGTCCCCGTCAGGGCCGCGTGAGCTCTCTGGCGACTGCAGGCACTTCCTGTGTGTTTTCATTTTGTCTAGCTTTTAAAAATGTCTTAGTGGAGGGTTGGTCTGCATTATCCAGTCTGTTTTTAAAAAATATTCTTCACTTTGAAATAATTACAGACGTACAGGAAGTTATGAGATTAGTAATAGAGCCTAGCTGTGCTCCCCACGCTCCCTGCAGTGACTCCGGGTTCGGCCGCACAGTGTTGCAGCCAGGACCGTGTGTTGAGGCCCTGCCTCTTTACTGGACTGCAGGCCTTTGCGGTTTTGCGGCTTCATGTGTGTGTGGAGTGGGCATGTGTGTCTATTTTTGTGCAGATTGATGCACAATCTGTAGCTTTCTGTAACGAACTCCACACTCAATCAGAAACCTGCGTCCTTCCCACAGAGACAGCCCCTGCCCTTAGGATTCTCACCCCCCTGCCGCCCTTCTAGAATAGGCCATGATCGACTCATATGGTCGTGGCATTTTCTGTGAGCGTGGTGCCCTGAGACCCCATCGAGCTGTCCGTGTGTTCACAGTTTGTGCCTTCCTAGCCCACGGTTGGGTTTTACCAGAGTGCCTTCAGCCAGCACTCAGTAAAGTACACCGGGACTATTTCTGTCTGTTGCTGTTGTGAATGAGGTTGCCAGGAATATTCATGTGCGAGACGTTGTGTGTACAAACCTTTTCATTTCTACCGCTGAGTCCTGTGTGCCGTTTCGTGAGAGGCTGATGCACTGCTTCATTCCACCGCCGAGCCCTGGCCAAAATTTTTTAACTTGATTATAAAATACATTTAAAGTTCACATGCAGGGTGCATCCCCAAGAAAATTATTTTAAAAACTAGTTAGGACTTTGGTTTCCCAGTCTTTAAAACACATGAGAGCAGTACTCTGTTCAGAGCTGAAAGGATTCACACTGTGACAGAGGCGTGTCTGGTTTTGGTGGAAAGGGGAGTGCACTGAGTGAGTGATGGTGTTAACAGGTGCCACGTGGAAGGAGGTAAAATCGTATCTAAAACTAAGTGTGAGAGTAACTAAAAACTTATGCATACAAACTACAATCATCAAAATCCTCAAAGACATTTTAGGAGACATTGTAGGACAGTTTCAGTCTCTGAAGAAGACTTCTTAGTTTAGAAATTTTCAAATCTGCACAGAAGTAAAGGGAAATAGTTTACGGGGCCCAGAGTCTCACCCAGCATCCCTGAGCACAGACCCTTGTGGTGTTTTCCCAGCGCTTCCTTTCTCCTCCCTTCCCCCGAGTTTAAAGCAGACCCTGAATGTCAGGTCCCAGCAAGCCCTCGCAGGGGTTTTCTAACGGTAGTAAGAACTGGTTTTCTAGCTTTTTTTTTGTTTCTTTTTGTTTCCCCTCTTGGCATGTAATCCCCAGTTAACAGATTTTGGAATAATAATTCCACAAGGAGATAGTTTTGCTGGGCCTTATACTGAAGAACAGACCATGGATAGGTTGGTAGGGAAAACAGAGATTCAGAGTAAATGTCTGACCACAGTCGAAAGGTAAAAAGTTAATTAGTGTACAGCGACTTGTAAAATTGCCTGTGACGAGGTGAAGGGTCCAGTGGGAAACGGGGCAGAGCAGACGTGTGGCATTTCATGCAGGAGAGGAGCAGACCCACACGGCCGTGGACGGTGAGGGTGCCCGGCCTCACCTCGCAGGCAGGGAAGTGCCAGGTTACTTCACATCGAGAGGACCATTTTCCTCTTTTCCAGTTGGCTGCAGCTGGCGCTGAAGAATCCTGGTGCCGAAAGACGCAGAGCAGGGTCTCTGGTGGAACAGGAGTTGTCCGGTCTGTTCAGTTTGCTGAGTGGCAGTATCTGTGATGATGGGAAGTGTGTGCGCAGGGAGGACAGGCCAGGTGGACAGACGGCCTCCGCGTCTGTAGCATGGACAGGCCTCCTTGTTCACCGTGACAAAAAATGGAAGGAGAGTTTAGTCCCTCAGGAGAAATAGTAAATACCATGAAAAAGCGTGCAGGAGACGTCCATGAGTGGGTTCCGTTGTCAGGTAGAAACGGGGGGAGCCAGAGCAGTGCGCCGCCGTGGGAGCTGCTGATTCTGTTCACTTGTCTCTGTCTCGTGCGTCCCGGCCCCTTGGTGGCTGGTCAGGGTCACGTTTCTGGTCATGGAGAGAGTGAGTGACGAGCTCTGTGGGGAAGTGAGGCATGGCCTGCGGTCTGGAGCAGTGTGGGTGATGGCTGTCTGTCGCTTGGGTCCTGAGTGACAGGTCCAGGAGCAGAAGCCTCAGTTACAGGGATGTCTGCAGCTCCCTGACAGGCCGGCCCAGCTTCTCTGAAGTGCAAGTGGGCCTGGCCGCGTGGCTGGGTCTACGGCACTTTCTTCAGGCTGCTCAGCGGAGAAGGCGTCTGGGCTTCTCGTGGTGGCTCCGAAATGGTTCTGGGATGTTCCCAGCTCTGGCAGCAGGGTAGGTCGGGTGGGCGGGGGGCAGGAGCTGGCCACACACAGTTCAGAATGCGGCCAGGGCAAGGCGCCGTGGCAGGAGCTTTTGGAAAACTAACATTGTGTCTATCCTTTTTTTTCCCCCCCCACAGTGTGCGTTTTAATAGAAAAGTTGTCACTTTCCAAAATGCCCTTTCAAGGTGACACCATAATTGGTAAGTGCTTTTGTTTTTAATAGCATTTGCTTCCAGAATGACTTCAGATTAAAAGGTAAAAATGAACCTGTTAGGATGGGGGCGATAAAGGATTATAGCTTAAAGGTTCACGATATTATTAATTGGATATGTTGCCTTGAAGTTGCTACAAGAATCTGCTTGAATAATGGGTGCCTTACACCCTCTTCCCCATACACAGGAGGGCCCTTCCCCGCCACCACCTCAGTGCCCCCATCTCCTCGCTGCCATGCCCGGTGCCTGGGTCTCTGTGTCAGTTCTTCTCCCAGGCAGACAGTCGGGAGATGCAGCGACCCAGGCCCTCGTGGACCTGGAGAGTGCTGGCCGCTGGCACCACGGACCCTGCGGGCAGAGTGCCTGCGGCCCCTCAGCAGTCCCGACACGGGGCCACCAGAGCACAGTGAAGGGAGTCCCCAGGGCTGTCGTGTCCCGGGGCTGTCTCAGCAGCCTCAGAAGTTAGGACTTTTTTTTTTTTGGATTGAATAGCCTTCACATTTGTTGCTTTTGCAGGATCTAATTGAGTTAAAGATTTGGGTTTATATTGGTGGGAGCCGGGGAGACCGTTTGAAGGAAAAGATTAGGGGTAACAAAAGAATGAAAGTTTCCCAAAATATGATGTATAAAAGTTTACAGAATGCTGGTGTTTCCCCCACTAAGAGCTTAACACAATTTAACAGCCGTGAGACGGCCTTTTCCCTTCACATGGAAGGGGCCTCAGACTTACCACAACATAGAGAATGTTCAGTTCTGCTTTTCCACAGATTCACCTCAAAGGTTACTGTCAACTTTAAGATTAGTTTTAATAGAAGCTATTTTTTGCTGTTGTTTTTGATTTCAACTCACCACTCTGGCCTGGGTACGCTAACTTGTTTCTTTGACAGATGGTTGGCAGTGGCTGATAAATGACACTTTGGGATGTCTCCATCTCATCTCAAGTCACTCCCGACAGCAGATCAAGGTACGGTGAGCACGGTCGTTCCCGGCGCGGGGCTGTGGTGGTGTTTGTGTGTTAGTTACGGATGGTGTTTGTGTCGGCGACGGGGCCTCACGAGGCCGGCTGTTCCTGCGCTAGCCTGGTAACTGACAAATGCAGGCGTTCGATTTGGAATCCTGGATGGTAGAGTCAACGTGGTTTATAACCAGAAAATCCAACACAGCCATCGGAATCCAAATGTTTAATTTTTTATTGTTTCTGACTGTATTAATTATAGTCACCTTCGAGACACTTGTTCTGCATCGATAGTCGCTGTGCTCCATTAAGTTCCGTATCCTTAGCATCCGAGGTTTGGAAACTCCCTTTACGGTGCTCCTGGGCAGATGAGAAAACAGCACCCCAGGACCTCTGTCCACATGTGCTGACCTAGTCATGTTGTGTGGGTGCCAGTGTGTGTGTGCCCGTCCCCAGCCACCTGCCCTCCCCTCCTATCCTGGGGGATACAGGTGGACTTTGGACTCACAGAGCTGTAACACTGATCTCATTGCATAGATAACAAACCATGGGCCTGGTGCAGAGGCAGGTGGATCACTCGAGGTCAGGAGTTCGAGGCCAGCCTGGCCAACATGGTGAAACCGCATCTCTACTAAAAATACAAAAATTAGCGGGGTGAGGTGGCGTGTGCCTGTAGTCCCAGCTACTCAAGAGGCTGAGGCAGGAGAATTGCTTGAACTTGGGAGGCGAAGGTTGCAGTGAGCCAAGATCGTGCCACTGCACTCCAGCCTGGGTGACAGAGCAAGACTGTCTCAAAGAAAGAAAGAAAGAAAGAAAGAAATAAACCATGGTTACCAACACTGACTAGGTTTTGATATTGAGGATGAAGAACAGAAGTACATTAAGGTGTCTTGTAATTCTCTGACTTCCTCCGTACTTAGTATTTCTTTTTCCTTAGCGTCTTCAATTTCCTTAATTTTTTTTTCCTTAAGTAACTTGAACATTCTGTAGGATCCAAGTACACTTCTATTAATTGAATTTTAATGCATCATGATCAGTGCCTCAAAATTTTCTTTCAAAAGTCCATGGTTAATTCACGCCTGCCGTGATGCTGGTGTACTTTGCCCCTGGGATTGGCACAGATGGTGACTTGTGGAATGCGGCCCTCTGTGGAAGATGCACCTTCTCTGCTCACGGCCCCGCCCGCCCTGTGCCCAGTGCCTCTCCAAGGCTGCTCTGTTGGCCCCGCCCGCCCTGCGCCCAGCACCTCTCCAAGGCTGCTCTGTTGGCCCCGCC
>NW_012098097.1:17198691-17201076 GCF_000951045.1 Mandrillus leucophaeus
AGGCAGACAGTCGGGAGATGCAGCGACCCAGGCCAGATGTGTATAAGAGACAGACTTGGGAGGCTTAGTGTGAGTTTGGGGCTGCAGTGAGCTAAGATTGCACCACTGCACTCCAGCCTGGGTGACAGAATGAGACTGTGTCTCAAAAAAAAAAAAATTCTCTTTTTGATTCCTGTTTTGAGGTGGGGCCACTTTGGAAATGTGTCTGCTTTGGGAACCTTTGTTGACCGTGGCTTCGCTCCTGTTCTGGGGCACACGTCAGGTGTGACTGTACACGATGGCAGCTGTTGGCCCCGCCCGCCCTGCGCCCAGCACCTCTCCAAGGCTGCTCTGTTGGCCCCGCCCGCCCTGCGCCCAGCACCTCTCCAAGGCTGCTCTGTTGGCCCCGCCCGCCCTGCGCCCAGCGCCTCTCCAAGGCTGCTCTGTTGGCCTCGGCTCCCGGGCTTTGGGGGAGCAGTGGAAAGAACACGTGGGTTCAGTGTTTGCCACTTGCTGGCTGTGTGGTCACGAAAGGCTCCTCCGTAAGTGGCAGAGGTGGGGGTTCGAGGAGACTGGCACTGAGCCCGGCACGCGGTGGGACTGGTGACTCTCCACACGCTCCTGCTCTGTAGCAATTGCCATCCCTCCCACCATGGCTCCTGGTGGCCTTGGGATGGGTTCCCGAGGGTCTCCTGCTGTCCGGCCCCAACTCCTGTTCCCAGTGCCCCCACCCCCGGAGCCCTGTGTCTCTAACTGAGGCTGACGTGGGTTGGCCTGGAGGCCCTGCCCCATTACTCTGGGTGCACAATGTATGCCTTTTCCTTCATACCTGTTTCCGGGAAAGAAAAAAATGCTCCGTTTTATGACTGCTCCATATTAGAAGACAGGCAGTGTGGAAAGAAGAATCAGGTTGTCCGTTCAGTTTCTTAGTTGTAGTGAAGCGATGCATGTGTCTGACAGACGCTGGCGGGCAGCCGTGCTGGAAAGGAGCAGCATGACTTAGGGGTTCTCTCGGTTTGGTTCTAAAGTCATCGCTGTGCCTGAACCTCAGGGTGACCCGCTGTGTCCCTGGCCGGGGACTTCTTCGACCTCAGGGTGACCTGCTGTGTCCCTGGCCGGGGGCTTCTCCGACCTGAGAGTGACCCGCTGTGTCCCTGGTCTCGGGCTGCTCTGACCTCAGGGTGACCCACGGTGTCCCTGGTCAGGTCCTTCTCTGACCTCAGGGTGACCCACCGTGTCCCTGGTCAGGTCCTTCTCTGACCTCAGGGTGACCCGCTGTGTCCCTGGTCTCGGGCTGCTCTGACCTCAGGGTGACCCACGGTGTCCCTGGTCAGGTGCTTCTCTGACCTCAGGGTGACCTGCTGTGTCCCTGGCCAGGGGCTTCTCCGAGCAGAGCTGCTGTGTGCTCACCGTGCTGCCTTTGTTTTAGGATGCAGCAGTCTCAGCCCTGGCCACTCTCTGCAGTGAATATTACATGAAGGAGCCGGGGGAGGCAGATCCCGCAATTCAGGGTGAGTGGGGGCCCTTTCCTTGAAGGCTCCAGGGGCTTCCAGCAGGAAGCTGCTCGGGGAGTGTCTGGGCACGGAGGAGGCCTCAGCCGTGCAGGGGAGCAGAGCCACCACCATCACGGCTGGAGCGGGACTGTTCGGGTCTCAGGTTCCCGGCCGAGGACCTCTGGGCAGGTCCCACAGCGGCCCAGGGTGTTGCATCACCCTGAGCAAGCAGCTCTGCAGGGGGCCCTCTGTTGACGGCACCCTGGCAGCTGGTCCTGGAGCACAGTGTTCCTCACACTTTCAGTTGTGTTTTCTTACATTACATTTATTTATTTTATTCTTTCAGACAGTCTGGCTCCGTCACCCAGGCTGGAGTGGCGTGACTCACTGCAGTCCCCGCCTCCCAGGTTCAAGCAATTCTCCTGCCTCAGCCTCCCGAGTAGCTGGGATTACAGGTGCCCACCATCACGCCCGGCTAATTTTTTGTATTTTTAGTAGAGACAGGGGTTTCTCCATGTTGGTCAGGCTGGAATCGAACTCCTGACCTCAGGTGATCCACCCGCCTCAGCCTCCCAAAGATCTGGGATTACAGGCGTGAGCCTCTGTGCCCGGCCAGTGTTTTTAGAATTTTTGTGCACACCGTGACATTTTTCTGGTGTGTGTTCTTCACTTGTTAATATGTTTTGCTGTTTTTTCCTTCTTTGTGAAAGTAGCATAAGGCTGGCTTTACTGTGTCCCATGCATGGCTGCCCTGCCGCCTCACTGTACGTCCTGCGCCCCCTGTCCCGTGCGTGGCCACCCTGCTGCCTCACTGTGCGTCCTGTGCCCCCGTCCCATGCATGGCTGCCCTGCCGCCTCACTGTACGTCCTGCGCCCCCTGTCCCGTGCGTGGCCGCCTCACTGTACGTCCTGC
>NW_012098097.1:17205315-17214477 GCF_000951045.1 Mandrillus leucophaeus
CCACTCAGTGCTTGTAGCTGGGAGGGGATTCCTGGAAATCGGCACCTGTGGCCAGGAGAAAGGGGGCAGAGGGCACCCAAGGTCTGTGACCCCTCAGGGCCCTGGCAAACCCTTTCCTGTCAGAGGACAGACTTTGAAAAGCTGAATTCTGGGAGGGAGGAGAAGGTGGTGTTTGTAGAAGCAGCTGCTGGGAGTGAAGAGAACACAGTTGCATTTGTGCGTTTGTGGAGCCGGGTCCTGTTTTGGCTGCGGCCGCGCATCCAGGCGGGGGCAGAGGCGGCTCCACGTCCTCCCACAGGTCAGCCCCACGCTGGCCTCGGCGACCTGCTCTCTCACACAGTTGAAACACAGATAACTGTGAAACAGGATCACTTGGAGACATGACAGATGAGGCTGTTGAGACCCAGCTGCTTTCTTTGTCCCATACCCCAGGTCTCAGCATAGGACAAAAGGGGGACCTCAGGTAGGGTGCGACCAGACCGCCAGTGACGCCCTGGGGTGGGGGCTGACTGTGGAGAGGCTGGAGGTGACCCCTCTCTGGGTGTCCTTCCTGGCCTCCACCGGGGGCCATGGGAGGCCCCTCGAGGAAGGTGGTGCCAGGAGCTGCCTGTCACATGGTGCGGGGTCTGTGGCTCCGGCCGACATCACCACCTCCCTAGAGTGCACTTCGTTATAGCTTACGGTTCTTCCATGATTCTTTATTGCTCTCCAGGTTCTCGCAGGTTTAAGAGCAGTTACCCACACTTCTCCTGAGGACGTAAATTTCCCTGAGTCGAGGAGAGATGGGTTGAAGGCCATTGCTAGGTGAGTCCCAGCAGTTCCTCCCTAAAGTCGTAAGTCTCTGAAAGGCCAAGAAATGAACGCTAAGGAGGATGTGTTTGCTCAGAGGCAGGATTTACGATTCATCACTTCCTAGGTTTCTTCCAGAGGATCGCCAGTCCCAGGTCCTGGAGGCTCGTTCAGTCTCTTGCTGTCATAGTCATAGTGAATGTTACACATCTTTAGCAACACTGGGCCCCTTTGAGAATTGGGGAATGTGTCCTGGCCCAAGGTTGGCAAAGAGGAGGTGACCCTGCCAGCCAGTGTCTGGAATGATCTCCACCGTCGTTGACAGACACGCACCTGGGGCCGTGCCACATGCCCTCTCCTCCCTGCAGGCACACAAGAGGAGCAGCCCCGTGGGGGTCATGCACGCCCCCTTCTCTCCTATGCCAGCATCCGTCCCCTCTAGTCAGGGTGGGAAGTGGGAGGGACCCGCCGTAGGGGGTGTCCCCGTCCACCTTTCAACAAGAGAGACGGCAGAGCGTGACCTTGGGGAAGCACGTCCCACGTTCCGTACGTGTGGAAGGAGCTCTGGATTTCTGATGTACGCGAGGGTCCTAGACTGTTGTGAGTGTGTCTTCTCAGGATCGGGAACACACATCAGACCTCTGTGGCGTGGAAGGCGAGGCTCACAGATGTCTGTCTGTTAGCTCAGACGTTTTAAATTTTAGGATTTGCCAGACTGTTGGTGTGAAACCAGGAGCCCCAGACGAAGCTGTGTGCAGAGAGAACGTTTCCCAGATTTATTCTGCACTGCTGGGCTGCATGAACGACTACACCACGGACAGCAGGGGGGACGTGGGCGGCTGGTACGTGCGCAGCAGGGGGGATGCGGGCGGCTGGTACGTGTGCAGCAGGGCGTGGGCGGCTGGTACGTGCGCAGCAGGGCGTGGGCGGCTGGTACGTGCGCAGCAGGGCGTGGGCGGCTGGTACGTGCGCAGCAGGGGGGACGCGGGCGGCTGGTACGTGCGCAGCAGGGGGGACGTGGGTGCCTGGTACGTGCGCAGCACCGGGGGACGCGGGCGGCTGGTACATGCGCAGCAGGGCGTGGGCGGCTGGTACGTGCGCAGCAGGGGGGACGTGGGTGCCTGGTACGTGCGCAGCATGGGGGGACGCGGGCGGCTGGTACGTGCGCAGCACGGGGGAGCATTTCCTCGAAGAAGCCCGTCTGTTCCATGGAAACTCAGAGGCCCCGGGCTTTTCTGCAGGGAGAAATTTTCGTAGAGTGCCGTATTTTGTGTTTTAAAGGCTCTTGGGAAGACGACCTGTTCTCTGCTCCCGGGTGAGCCTGCGTGGCGGGGTTTTGCAGGTGCTTGTCCAGCGTGTCCTTAGGTGTTGGGCCTGCGTCATCCTCACTGACTGTGAGGAAGGACGCGTCTTCAGTGAAAGGCTGCCGGCTGCTTACATTGGGTTTTGCCAACATTTCTCGCTGAAATGGGATTGATAATCCCCGAAACTTCTGTGTGTGCGCAGGATGCCTCGGGGCCCCCGTATATACGGCTGTGGGTCTCCCTTCCCTGCACACGTTCCTGTAGCACGCAGGGAACCTCTGCAGACCCTGTGACTTTTCTCCCTGGCAGCGTGCCTGGGCTCTGTGTGGGGTTAGTCACTGGTGTTGAATTCGCACAGCCTGCCAGCGTGGTTGTAGAACCGGGGTTGGGAACTCCCTCTCAAGCTGGGTGTCTCTGCCTCTCCTTGTCCCATCAGGGTCCGCAAGGCCGCCATGACCGGTCTGATGGATGTGACACTTCTGCTGGCTCGGAGCCAGCCTGAGCTGATCGAGGCCCACATGTGAGTGTCACGTCGCAGCTCTTCTGCATCCTAGAGGGCAGCCCCAAGCTTGGGGAGGCTGGTGGGGCGGGCAGTCCTGGTGCTCAGTGGCATTTGCATTGCTGGGCACACATCTTCCTCCCAGAGAGCCTCTCTGGTCCGTGACCTCAGGTTTGTGCAGGCTCCTCCTCCTGCTCCTGTAGCCATGGCTTGAGCTGGGGCCCCTCCTCCTCTGCCCAGTGCCCCCAGGACAAGGCTCTGCTCCCCAGCCTGGGCCTCCCCCAGTGCTCTGACCAGTTTGATGACAACCAGCTTCCCAGGTTAGGGCCGGGCTGGAGGTGGGGACTGCTCAGCTTAGGACCCTGAACCTGGGGGTCTGCTCCTGCCAGGACCAGCTGAGCCATCACTCAGTTCCCTGCACCTGAGGCTGCCATTGGGGCCTGCCCTTGCTGTGGGTCTCTGTCGGGGGTACTAGGTTGTGGGGACCCCCAGGCCCTGCACTTGCTGTCGATCTGTCTGTCAGGGGCACTGAGTCATGGGGGTCCCAGGCCCTGCCCTTGTGGGTCTCTGTCGGGGGCACTCGGTTGTGGGGATCCCGGAGCCTGATTTCCTTAGTTCTCACCTCTTTCTCCTTCCCTCCCCCCATCTCTTCGCCAGCCCCAGCTTCTCTGTCTCCATCCCCGGCCTCTCTGTCCCCCACACTCTTCTCCACCCGCTTCTGTAATCATATTTGTTGTCCCCGCTTCAACCCTAAGAACTCATTGGCATGTGTGTCACATGTACGTAGCATGTATTTGCTGTGCACCTGTAGGGTCGGGCTCCTGGGATGTGAAGGTAATGGGGTGTGGTCCTTCCAAGCCAGTGTCCTGGTGTCAGCTGCCAACTCAGCTGCCAAGTCCCGAGGAGCCCATATGTCCTCGTGGTGCTTGAGCTGGACTCATGGCTCAGACTGCCTGCGCTCGGTTTACTGCCCGCGCTCGGTTTGCCACCCGCCCTTGGTTTACTGCCCGCGCTCGGTTTACTGCCCGCGCTCGGTTTACCGCCCGCCCTCGGTTTACCTCCTGCTCTTGGTTTGCAGCTGTGAGCGCATCATGTGCTGTGTGGCCCAGCAGGCCAGTGAGAAGATCGACCGTTTCCGTGCTCACGCCATCAGCGTGTTCCTGACGCTCCTGCACTTTGACAGCCCTCCCATCCCCCACGTGCCCCACCGAGGAGAACTGGAAAAGCTGTTTCCCAGGTACCGTCGGGGCGTACGGCCCGCGTTGGCTCCCAGGAACTGTCGGGGTGTAGACCGTCCACACTGGCCCCGCAGCCGTGGCAAGATCATGGGCCGCCCGGCCTCGTCCCACTCACTCTCTTGCAGGTCCGACGTGGCCTCCGTGAATTGGAATGCACCTTCCCAGGCCTTCTCACGCGTCACCCAGCTCCTCGGGCTGCCCACCTACCGCTACCCCGTCCTGCTGGGGCTTGTCGTGTCCCTGGGCGGCTTGACGGAGTCGACGGTGAGGAGGCGTCGCGCTGGCGGGGGTGGGAGGTGGTGGCCCCAGGGGCACTTGGCGCTTCCTTGCTTCTTGGGAGTGTATGTGGAGCTGGGCCTTTTCTTCCAGTGCTTTCTCTCTCTCTCGGGCGTATTTGGTTAGGGGGTCAGGGGCCCAGCGGCTTCCTCATGACCCAGGAGGCTTAGGGCCTGTGGGATGGTCGAATCTGATAAAGGTGGAACAGCACGTTGAGTGGGGGTCAGCAGCAGACTTTGAAGTGGGCCAGCTCCGCTCTCCTCCCGCGGCCGCAGCCCTGGAGCCCCAAGTGTCCCCTCGGGGTTCAGCCCTCCAGGACCTGTGTCTGATGCCTGCATGTGGATACCTGGGCTCCGCCCTCCACTTCCAGGGCTCCAGGCGCAGCTTCCCATTCTGTGGGGAGGGTCTCCAGAGCCTGTCGTGGCTGAGCTGGGGAACTGGAAGGCCTCTCTGCATCTTGTCACTCGTGGCCCCAGCACCTTGGGTCATGACCTGCTTCGTGTGGCAACCCTGTGACAGCTGCTGCGTCCTAGAAAACACATAACAGGACATGAGGTGCCCTCTGCACCATGCGGACACGTGCGGGGAGACCCAGGCCATGCGAGCCGGGCCCCGAGACATTCTGCACACAGGGGAGTTGCGGGGATTATCAAATCCCGCTTCAGTGGGAAACGTGAGCGAAACCCAACGTGAGTGGCTGCAGGCTTTCGTCACGTGGGCCCCTTCACGTCCTAAGTGAGGCCTCAGCTGTGCTGCCGCTGCCGAGAGCTGTGTGTCTGCTTTGGGTGTCTGCGCCGTGGGTGCCTCCGTGCTGGCGTCCACACCAGCCGCTGTGGGCCAGACCCTCACGTCTCCGCAGCTCAGAGCAGTTCTCCGCTTTAGCAGATGCTTGGCCGGCTGCAGCCAAGCCTGAGGGGTGGCGGGCTGGGGGTCCCGCTCCCGTCTGAGGCGTCTCCGTGTTGCAGGTCCGGCACTCCACCCAGAGCCTCTTCGAGTACATGAAGGGCGTTCAGAGTGACCCGCAGGCCCTGGGCAGCTTCAGCAGGACCCTTCTGCAGATCTTCGAGGACAACCTTCTGAATGACAGGTGAGTGGTGTCTCTGGCGGCCTCAGAGGTGTGAGTGGTGCTGGTGCCTCTCACCATGTTCCCTACATCCCCGGGGTCTTGCAGGGTCTGTCTGGGGTTTGAAGGGAGAAGCGAGACATGCTTTACCCGTTGGTGGCTCAGCGAGGAGGATGTGCCTGCAGCACATGGTTCTCTGGGCGGTCAAGCCTCAGACCCTGCACCTCCTCTTCCAGTCTGCACGTCAGGCAGGGAAATGACCGTTTTGTGTACACTGGATGTAAAGGTAATATGAGTAGAAGGTGGTCCCTGCGTGTAGGAAGGCATTGTGGCGAGCTCCTCCGGCTCAGTGCTCCCGGGGACGCGCTTGCGGACACAGCCACCCAGCGTGAGAGCGTGCGTTCCTGAGGATGGAGTGTCAAGTGAGAAACATGGCTGTTTTCTGGAGGTTTCTGCCTTTACTTGGAGGCACCGTATAGACCCTGTGGGCCTTGACCTCAGAATTGGGAACGTCCCCTGGAAGGGCTGTTCCCGGCGTGTGTGAGGACGAGGACCTGGGCCTGGTGTCCCCTCGGGCGGGGCCTCGGCCGCCTCTCCCAGGAGAGCACAGATGTCGCTCTCAGCGAACAGGAACTCGGCCCAGCCGTGTTTTCTTCTCTCGTTATGACTATAATCAGCTGCACATAAAGGGGGCAGTTCAGTCGATTTTGACAGGCGTCCACCCTTGAAACCGTCCCCATTCACAATGGAGGGCTCCAGCCCAGGGTTTCCTCCTGGCCCTTCGAGTCTGTGCGCCCGACCTGCGTCACCATAGCCTCAGCATGTGGCCCCCTGAGGCGTCTGGGCCGTGTGCCGGTCGCTCATTCCTGCTTGCTGACGAGTCGTGTCCATTGGTGGAGGCACCACAGTGTGTCTGTCTGTGGGCATTTTGGTGGTTTCTCCCTTGGGGCTATTGCTGGGAGAGCTGTGGGCAGTCAGTGTGTGCACGCCTGTGGGGAGGTGTGCACCGCAGGGCCTCCCTGGCCGTGGGCTGCGGAGTCCAGCTCTCCTGCGTCCGTTGGCCTGTGCTAAAGCTCTCCTGAGGCTCCTGTCGCCCAGAGGGAACCTCCCAGGCTGCTTTTCTGTGGGGTAACTACCGAGGTGCTGCAGGCTGGCCCACACGGAGGCGAATGTCTAGCTTTGGAAAGCTGCTGGAGGGTTTCCAGAGCGCCCGTGTCATGCCTTCCTGCTGCTGCTGCTCTCTGAGGTTGCTTTGTCTGGCGCCTTGCTGCTTTATGTCCTCTTTGGAGAAGGGTCTTCATTTTCTTCTGTTCTTCCTGGACTGTTGTGGTCTGATCCTCCCTCGTCACACATGTGACTTGATGTTTTCTCCCTGCCTGTCCCTTCACGCACCGTGTGGGGGCTTACACTTTCCTCATGCCCCGTCCTCTGAGGCACAGATTTTTCTGGTGTATGAGAGACAAGCTTGCCTAATCCGTGGTCACCGAGATTTTCTGTTTTGTCCTGGAAGTTTTATAGTTTTGGGTTGTGTATTTACACCTGGGGTGTGTCCTGAGCGAGGTTTCGTACGTGGTATGGCGTCGGCACAGGACCTTGACGCCCAGCAGTGCTCACCTCATTGCCGGGAGGGCTCCCTCTCCGCTGTGTTGCCGTTGCAGCTTTGTAAGAAACTGTGGGTTTACTTTGGAGCCTTCTGTGCCTGACATGTTTGCTTCGCTTTGCACCAGGGCTGTGCTCTTTCCATCCCTTCCACTTTACCACCGTCTTCGAAGTTCAGTGTCAGCCTCCAGCCATGTTCCTTCCTGCCACAGTTTTATCTTTTCCTGAAGATTTGCGTTTCCACATACATTATAAAGGGGGCTTTTTGGTTTCCACAGTGGTGCCAGGGTTTCCACTGGGATCGTACTGACTCTCAGCCAGTCGGGGATGGGCGTCCTTGTTGCTGGTGTCCAGGGTCTCACAGCTCCTTCTCCCCTCAGGGTGTCCCTGCCGCTGCTGAAGACTCTGGACCACGTGCTCACCCACGGCTGCTTCGACATCTTCACCACGGAGGAGGAGTGAGGCTCTGCTTTTCATGACTTCCTTTCTGATTAAGCCTAAGTAGCTCACGTATGAAAGAAAAAGTAATCAGACACAGAGATCAGAATTCCAGGAAATGATCTTGCAGTGTGTTCAGGGTCAGTTATGATGACTGTAAATACCGTCCTAACGGCTGACCCTCAGAATAACACGGAATAATGAGTCACATAATGACATATTACGACTGTAAGTGCAGTCGACCCCATGTGGGGCTGAGGCGGGGGCCCCGCGCTGTACGGGGATGAGACTCGCAGGGCAGAGGGCAGAGGCTGGTGACCCGGCAAGGACGTGCACAGGAGATGGGAGCTCCTTGCTTCTGCGCCCTGCGGATGTCCCCGGCCGGCCTCAGCTGGGTTGTCGGCCCTGAGTGGTCATCTCGTTGTTGCCGTGTTTTCTTGCTTCATTGAATTTTACCGTGTTGGGCCAGTGTTTTATTTATTTATTTTTGAGACAAGGTCTATCTAGCTCTGTTGCCCAGGCTGGAGTGCAGTGGCACAATCACAGCTCACTGCAGCCTCTACCTCAGCCTCCCAAGGATCTGGGACTACAGGCATGCGCTATAGTCTGATGTACGGCTAGTGTTTGTGTTTGTAGAAGAGACGGGGTTTCACCGTGTTTCCCAGGCTGGTCTTGCTGCCTTGGCCTCCTAGAGTGCTGGGATTACAGGTGTGAGCCACTGCCCCTGACCTGGATAGATTTGTATCTGGGGTGCACTGGGTCATCTGGAGACAGTGTGGTCTTTTTTGGGGGGCACTTTTGTTTGTTTGAGATGGAGTCTTGCTCTGTTGCCCAGGCTGGAGTGCAGTGGCTCAATTTCAGCTCACCACGACCTCCTCCCGGGTTCAAGCAGTTCTCTCCCAGCCTCCTGAGTAGCTGGGATTACAGGTGTGCACCACCACACCTGGCTAATTTTTTGTATTTTTAGTAGAGACAAGGTTTCACCATATTGGTCAGGCTGGTCTCAAACTCCTGACCTCAAGTGACCTGCCCACCTCAGCCTCCCAAAGTGCTGGGATTACAGGCGTGAGCCACTGCGCCCGGCTTGGGCGCTGTTCCTAAGCTGTCAGGTGGACCCAGAGCCGCTCTGGTCTCCGGGTTTTTCTGCCTCTTTAAGGTCTCTGCTCCCTGGCGCTTCCCTTCCCACCGCTGCTGGGGCAGTGCCGGGGCTTCTGGTCGTCTTTTGGGTGATTCCTCCCCAGCCTTGGGCAGCGTCCTTGTACTCAGGCACTGGCTGACCCAGGCCCAGGTGAGTCCTCAAGGACCCCCAGGAAGCCCCCTCTGGTGCTGAGAACCTGAACGAGCTCTGCAGACTTGGGGTTCCCCGCTTCTCACCATGGGCTTCCCGCTGGAGCCTGCCACCTGCTGGACTTGGCTCTGCCTTAACCTTCGGGCAGGAGACGGATCTGGTCTCTGTTGCTCCATCTTTGCTGGACGCTGCACATGTGTTTTAATCTGACAGCATCACAGGGTTTCCCCTTTTAGTTTGTTCGTGGGCATCACTGACCTTATACCTGCTGTTGGAACAACCTCCATGTTCACAGGTGCACCCAGCTCGGTTGTGGTGTATTATCCTTTAATATAATGCTAAATATTCCATTTAAAAAAATTTTTTTTTTTTGAGACAGTTTCGGTGTTGTCGCCCAGGCTGGAGTGAATTGGCGTGATCTCAGCTCACCACAACCTCTACCTCCTGGGTTCACGTGATTCTTCTGTCTCAGCCTCCCTAGTAGCTGGGATTACAGGCATACGCTGCCACGCCCAGGTAATTTTGTATTTTTAGTAGAGATGGGGTTACAGCATGTTGGTCAGGCTGGTCTCGAACTCCCGACCTGAGGTGATCTGCCCGCCTCTGCCTCCCAAAGTGCTGGGACCATAGGCGTGAGCCACTGCGCTTGGCCTAAAATATTAACATAT
>NW_012098097.1:17214926-17226824 GCF_000951045.1 Mandrillus leucophaeus
TCCTGCCATGTCCTTCTGTGAACACAGCTCTTTGTGTTTCTCTCTGGTTTTGTCAGTTTTGGCTTTTCAGATTTTGAAGCGTGGTTGTGGGCTGAATCTTGCCCTTGTCACTCACTTCATTTCTAGGATGCTTTTTGCTTCACTCATTCTTTGTCTTGCTTCACTTGACTTTGAACTGTATACTTTTTTCCATTCTTTTACTTTCAGTATCTTCATGTATTTATGTTTTTGTACATCTCATAGAACAGTATAGTTTTGTAAAAATTTAGCCTGTAGCTTTTACCTGCGTCCTTCATGACCTTTATAATCCCCTTGGTTCTCAGTCTGCCACTCACAGGGCTTTTCCCTGTGCTGCGTTCCCAGCGCCCCTCCCTGCCCCCATCTGTGCTTTTTGTTGGATTAGTAGAATTGCTTTTGTCATTCCATTATTTTCATGTATTTGTTTGGGACATTTTACTCTTTTTTCTGTTCTGTTAACGCTTACCCTGGAAATTAGAAATGACACCACATATTCTTAGCGAAGTCCAGTTTTCAACATTTTGTCCTTATTGGACGATAGCAAGGATATTAGAACATGTTGGTTCTGCGTGCTTCCGTCTTGAGTTATATGCTACTATTGTTGGATATTTTGTCTTGGATGTACATAGTTTCCTGTTCATTGTGGTATTGTGTAATGTGCGTTATTTTGAATTTTCCACATTTTTATGCTTTCTTTGCCTCTCATCACTTACTGATTTTGGGACCCGCCCCCCTCCCCCTGCATCGAGGTTCGCATTCCCTCTCCCTAGAGCACACTCCCTTGGATTTCCTCGAGTGGGGTCTGCTGCTGGTGAAGCTTTCCCATTTTATGTGCAGATTATTTTCAGAGGGTGTATAGAATTCAGGCGGCTGTTTTGTTTCAGCACATTAAAAAATTTTCCCACTTTCTCCTGGCTTCGGTTGTTGCTTTTGAGTGTCACCTGAGTCAGCCTGTGCTCCCTGGGAACGGCCTGGGTTTCCCGCCTCCTGCTCAGGTTTGCTCCTTCCCTGGCTTTTCTGTCATTATCACGCTCATGCGTTTCCCTCGTCACCCCCTCTGCAATTTTCACATGTCTTTTCCCTCTCTCTTTGCTTCATTACCTTGGGCCCGCCTGCCAGCTGCTGATTCTCTCTGAAGATGTCTCTAAACGACTTTGAACTGTGATTTGTGGAATTCTTATCTGGGAGTTTTCGGTCTTTTCAGGTGCAGGTTTTTTGTCTCGTGTGTTTCCGTATCTGCTTGTCGCGCTTTCTGCTTGGCCGTTCCCTGCGGCCTTCCCTCCGTGCCCGGTGTCCATCCTCTTGAACACTCTTCCCCTGCCTGTTTGGCTGGGTGTGTCTGAGCTGCAGCCTGAGCTGGTTTGTCTTCTTACTTGTCTCCTATTGTGTACTCTCCGGACGTTGCGTTTGAGGGGTTCCACTTCAGAGCAAGCCAAGGCCTGGGCTAAGCCTGCGTTTTGGCAGGCAGGACCTTAGTTTGCCTTTTCTGGGCACCTGAGGGAGGGCAGCAGCAGCCTGGGGTCTCCTTGACCTACGGTCAGCAGTGAGGGTTTCCTGGCCTGTCGGGTGGCTGGAACTTGGCTGCATTCCCCACTGAGAGGCAGGTGCGTGTCTTCTCCCTCTCCTCCCTGGAGTGGCCTTCTGGGGGCCCTCTCAGAGCTGCTCATCGGGGCTGCGTCTTTGTCAGCACCAAGCTCAACCCTTGTCCCTGCTGCCACTGAAGGCTCCAAACAACACCGCACAGCCTTGTGTCCTCTGTGTGTCGGCAAATTCCCCCGGCTCTGCAGCAGCCAGGCCAGGCAGCCTCTGGAGCGGGCGGTGGAGGAGCACGGGCATCCTGGCTGCTGCTGTGTTGGGGACGGACCCTGGGGCCTGGGGCGGGAGGTGGCGGCCCCGTGGGGGCTGCTGCACCACAGGTGAGAGAGAGCAGAGGCCGGCCAGGTGGTGGCACGGCAGCTAGGGACCAGGCCGGCCTGTGGAGGTACCGGGATGGGGACCAGCGGACTTGCCGGCAGAGGGGCCCACAGGGCTGCAGGCTTCTTGGACTGAGCACTGGGAGGACGGAGTTGACCTTCTTTGAGACAGAAAAAGTGTGCGTCCCGGGGCTGCCTGTGAAAGCTCATCTCAAAAGAGTGTGTTGTTCTTCCAGCCACCCCTTTGCTGTGAAGTTGCTTGCGCTTTGTAAGAAAGAAATCAAGAATTCCAAAGACGTCCAGAAACTGCTGTCAGCCATCCCCGTGTGAGTTTCAAGTGCTGCTGGCCTTAGACACAACGGCAGGGCGCAGCCTCCCTTGGCCGAGGGCAGGCTCCAGGCGGGAGAGGAGCAGTCAGTGTTACCCCTCGAGCTAGGCTAGGATTGTGCGTTCCAATGTCCAAAGCCGTTGCAGTGGGAGGCGAGGCAGCCCAGGTGCTGGTGCCGGAACAGGCGAGCTCCGCCCCTGCTGCCCTCACACTCTGCCCTGGGGGGAAGGGAGGACCCACAAAGGAGGTATGTGGTCAGGGGCTGCCTCCCCAATTCTGTGTGCCCAGGGGGTCGCTGTCGAGTGCCTTGCTCTGCGGCGCTTAGGTGGACACTGGGCAGCTGCGCCAGCCAGCGATAGGCACCTTGGCTGCTCTGTGGCTCTTTGAGGCAGGGGTCCTTGTGGCAGGGCGAGCAGCCCTGCAGGAGATCCTCTGAAGCGTCCTCCCTTCCCACAGTGGGCTCTCCCAGTGTGACACTCACGCCTGTGCAGGCACAGTGCACATGTGCACACAGACACACCTCTGGCTCAGGGCTCCAGGGCCGCACTGTGCTCACGGATCTGCTCTCCCCAGGTCTCTGTGTGGGTCTTGGGGTCGGGGGCTTCCTGGGGTCGGCCTGCGTGGGGGCGGGGCTCATCCAGCCGGTGTGCTGCTCTCGGCAGGTTCTGCGAGATGGTGCAGTTCCCCGGCAACGTGAGGAGGAGCGCCCTCCTACAGCTGTGTTTGCTCCTCTGCCACCGCTTCCCGCTGGTGAGTGCCTCCCCCGTTCATGTGTGTTTGCTGTGTGGACTCAAGCCCCTTGGTGACACAGAGGCCTTGGAAGGCACTGTTGCGCTGGTGTGCTTTCCAGCCGAGCCCCCTCTGTAACACGCCTGGGTGATGGTGCATCCCAGGCACGCAGCCGTCAAGGGGCTCGGACGTCAGTGTTCTGGCTTCAAGGATGGGGTGTCCGGCTGGCATTTCTATGGACACAAATCGAGGGGTGACCTGGCCGTGGGAACTGGCTCAGGAGCTTCCAGAAGGATCCAGGCTGAAGTGGTTCAAACACACCTGGGGCAGTGCCCTTCATCCCCAGCACTCCCCAGCTGTTAGACTTCTAGGATTTCTTTTCTCCTGGCTGCCAAAAAACCTCAGATGATCCGAAGGTGACATTTTCCTAAAAGGCAAAAGTAACTTCACGTTACACAGCGGTTCTCGAGCGGGTGCTGGACCCTCAGCCTCAGCACCTCTGGGGCTTCAGCGTGCGGTTCCTGGGCCCTGTCCTGCTGACTCAGCACCTCCAGGGGTGGGCCCGGGGCTCTGACCACCAGCTCAGTGAGACGTGATGACCAGGGCACCGCTAGCAAAGAGAGCAGGTGTGATTGCTTCCCTGATGGAAAAAAGCAGGCGAGCTTGCTTCTCTGGAGAGGGAGCACGTTGGTTAACAGAGCATTTAAACAAGAATGATGTGATCTTCACTGCTGGGAGCCTGCAGCTGTGTGTCTGTGGAGGGAGGAGGTGGTTAATGGGCGTGGAAGGCGCCTCCTGGCCTCCTGCTGTGGCTGGGATGGGAGGGAGGGTCAGAGCCCTCCTCCTGATGCCTTCCACTGACGGGGCTCCCTGACCTGGTCCTGTCGTCTCTTCGGGGTGGGGCAGTGGTGCTTCCCTCCCGCCAATGCACTGCGTCCCTGTCCCAGATCCGGAAGAGCACGGCCAGCCAGGTGTACGAGACGTTGCTCACCTACAGTGACGTCGTGGGCGCGGATGTGCTGGACGAGGTGGTGACTGTGCTCAGCGACACTGCGTGGTGAGTGAAGGCCCTTCCTGCACGGCCACCTGGGCCTGGCGCCGCCCCCTTCCCCACCACGTCTACTCGTCTCTCCCAAAACCCTCTGATAGGAGGAAAGAGGGCTCCCAGGTCTCGACAGCCTCTGCTTGGATTTTACGAGGCAGCAGTGGTGCTGTAGCTGAAACCTCAACCACCCTGTCCCCGAATACTGTCAGGTGTCAGAAACACAGCAAAGCCATCCATCCCACCAGGGGGACGGCCACCTGTGCCACCACAAGGCTGTGTCTGGTGGCCCTGAGCCGAGGGCACTGAAGGCCTGGCGGGTACTGCTGCCCCAGGCGCCCCCCAGGGAGGGCCTCTTGGGCCTCTCTTCAGTTTTCTCAGAATAGGCCGCCTGAGCACCTGTAGGAAATGAAGAGGCACAGGCAGAAACAAGAAAAGCTCTCCCCACGCCTCTGCTCTGATGTCCACCCCCTTCCCCGGGGCCGGGAGACCCTCAGGAGGCCACAGCGCCACTCTCCATGTTTACTGTGGCAGGCACATGTTTCTTTACAACGTGGGCTGGTTTCTTTACCGTGGGTGGATTAGAATGGCAGTTTTGAAAGATGTGTCTGTTGAGTTGCGGGGTAGGACGGTCTGAATGAGAGAGCAGAGTGGGGAAAGTGCAGGCTTAGGTGTCCTGGGCCAACCGGTGTGGTCTTGGGAGCAGCAGTGATGGTGCCTTACACACGGGGGCATGTGCACCCACGCTGGCTCACACACATGCTCACTTGCACACTCACCTCTAAAAGGGGAGCAGTCTCGTCACCCCGTGTTGGAGATCAGGACTGAAGCACCCAGAGGCTGTGTGGGCGTCCCCGTGGCGCACCCGGGGTGGTGGAGTCCCAGGTGCTGCTGAGTCCCAGTCGGCTGCTCTGTTTAGAGCGCCGCCTGTGAGGGCCTCCGTGCTGATCTCGGTGCGTTGCTACAGGTCTGTGGGGTCCGTGCCACCTGTTGAAGCCAGCAAGGTCGTAGGTGACGTTCCCGAGGTGTCTCCTTGGAACAGTGACCTTCCGACAGGGCTGGGTTCCCACAGAGCTCGGGCGCCGGGCAGCTGCTGTGGCCTCGGAGGACAGAGGTGGCCTCTCCAGGGCGTCCCCGAGGGTTTCTGGTTTGGGGAGGAGTGAGCGTCTCTGCTCCTGAACAAACCCGTGGTCCCAGGAGAGGAACCACGAGCAGCTGGGCTGTCTTCTCAACATCCATTGAGAGATTGGCCGTCTTAACTACTGCTCTGGAGACACGTTTTTAAAATGATGTTTTTAGAACACCAAGGTGCATTCTGGATCAGATTCTAAAATAATTGGCTCTAGGACAGTGAAGAAGCCAGGCATCCCGAGCGGGCTGAGGCCTCCTCCAGCAAGGCTGGGCCGGGGCAGCCTCCTTTCCTCACGTCAGGGAGGGAGGAACTAGCAGGGTGGGCCTGGGGGCTTCTCCTATAGTTTAATCCCCTTTCTGTTAAAAAAAAAAAAAAAAAATCCTTAGAAGTTAAAGAGAATCTTTTAAATTACAAATGAAACACATGCCCCAGACATCTCCACAGCATTGGCATTGCTAGAATTTTTATTTGGCATCAACAGCTGAGTTAAAACTTCGAAAATCCTTGTCAGCTCTTCCTTGGCCTCACTTGGTCTGTCCTCCTGCAGCCCCTGCACTGGGTGTGGGCGTGGTCCTCCCCGAGGGGCGACCCTTGTTGGGAAGGAACCGTCCTGCGATTCTGGAAAAGGTTCGGGCCTGAGGCCCCGTTGGAGAACGGGCTCCTGTGATGGCTTTTCTGCCCTCGGCCTGGCTGCAGATGTCTGGGGTGAGGTCTCCTTTCCCCGATTGCTGCCGTGGAAGCTGACGTGGGGCCTCTGCACACCTGAGGTTGTAAGGTGGGCACTTGAGAGATTCCTGGCTCCCTCTCCTCACAGGGACGCGGAGCTTGCAGTCGTGAGAGAGCAGCGCAACCGTCTGTGTGACCTCCTGGGTGTGCCCAGGCCCCAGCTGGTGCCCCAGGTAACGCTGTCACCTGCACAGCATGAGGCACCTGTGCTTCCCCGAGCCCTCGAAGGTTCTGGGGCCAGCGGCTGTGCTCAGCTTCTGCCAGTGCATCCACACGGTCCATTCCCTCGTCTCATGTCAGGACCCCTGGGATTACGGGACCCGCAGAGCTGCCTTCTCTGGCCACTGCCCGCACCTGTGGGCCCCAGTGGCATCTAGGCCACTTGCTCTGGGGCATGTTTGGGGGGCTGGGGAGGGGGTAGGGTTGGCATCAGCTTGATCCAGGCTCCTCATGCCTGACCCTGGGGTCTGTCTGCACTCCCAAATGCCAAGAGTGCCTCCCTGCCCCTCATCTGCCTCCCACCAGTGGGCCCAGGGCTGGGTGAGAGGTCCCCAGAAGCTGCCCTGTGCACCTCAACAGCCCGTCACTCTTCTTCTAAAGTAACAAAAACAAGTGCCTCAGTTCTCACGGGGGCTGGGCCCCAGGTCGCTGTCCTGTCTCTCTCGTTACCTGGGTCGGCTCTTTCCTCTCAGCCCCCTTTCATACGGCAGGAGGGGAGGAGAACCACATCCAGATCCATGGGGGCAGTGGGGCCGGGCTGAGTATCAGGACACAGCCTCCCCATTTCTGTGTGTAAAGGCTGAACTCAACAGCAGACTTTGGAGTTAAATGTGCTTTTTACATTTTTATTAGGAAAAATTTCAAACGTGTGAATGCAGGTTAAGAGCAGTGCAGTGAACCTCCCTTCCCGCTCCCCAGACAGGGTGCCGTTCCGAGGACACGTTAGTCATGAGCGCCTGTCAGCCACATAGCTCAGGCTCCCGCGTGTGGGGAAACGGCACAAATAGTTGCCTGCAGGAACCCAGTGTCAGTCCCCACACAGGGCCCAGAGGGGCGAGGGTCCCCTGGCTGGGAATGGTGTGTGATGGAGCTGACCAGCCTGAGCTTGTCCTGTCTCTTCTGCAGCCTCACGCCTGCTGAAGCCAGTTCTGGAGCCCGTACCTCACCCCTGCCTGGTGGGGATGTCTTGTTCCTGAGGGAGGCCGGTGTGGAAAGCCTGGCACGGTGGTGCCTCCAGCTGTTGAAGGGTAGCGCTGGCCCTCGGAGGCTGGCACCAGCTGACAGCTTTTCCTCTCTGCACCTGCCCTCTAATGACCTGGGGTGGATGCCTCTGCCTTCACTTGAACACAGATGTGCTTCCTATAAAATCGTGTACCAAGAAGTTCCTGCCTTTTGTCTCTGAGCCTGATGCGTGTAGGGTGATGGAGGGGCTCACTGCCCAGGGGTCAGCCAGAGGGGGTTGGGTTCCACTCCTCCTGCCTGGAGACCAGGCCCCCTTCTCGCCTGGTGCTGTCCCTGCTGTGGGAGACGTCTGGCCACAGCTGGTGGTCTGCCCAGTCTTGGAGAGAAATGAATGTTAAATCAGAGGTTCAAATGCCAGAGAACTGACAAGCCCTGGTGGCAGGCATGGTCTAGAGTGCTGCGCAGATGCTGTTTCTGGGACCATCTGCCTGGTGGGGGTGCTGTCCTCCTGCCTGTGCACACGTGAGCATCGTGCATGTGGTCCCCCTGCAGTGCAGGGGTCACTGGTTGATGGGTGTGCAGACCAGCAGCTTCACAAATGTCTGCTGCAAGGGGAATTGTCAGAGTCCAATGTGTGCCTCTACAATAATACGGGAAATACAATTCCTGAAACGATTACACTGGCTTAGGAGAGCCTGGGCAGAGTCTACACTTGGGTTTTTAAGCACAGGGCAGGAGCCTACCTTTGTCTCCGTGTCTGAGCTCATGCTGATCCATCCCAAAGCTGGTGAGGGGAACGTGTATAAAAATTTCACTGTGGTAGCAACCCACACCCATCTACCTGGGACCTGTGCTGTGCTCACAGGGCTGGAGGTGCAGAACCACCGCCCCACCGCCAGCAGCACCAAAGCAGCCTCAGGTGTGGCTACTCAGAGGCCCAAGGGCTTGGGTGAGCAGCGCTTTCCCTGGGTGAAGAGCCCAGGGGTGCCGTGTGCGTGGTATAGACTGGGGTGGCTCCCCGGCCTGCTCTCTCAGGTGGGGATGGGGTCTGGACACAGGAACATGGGCAGGCCCAGAACTGGGAGATGCCGCCTGCATCTGTGAGGCAAGGCTCAGTCGTGGTTCTCACTTGTGAGGTCACCAGGACCACAAGGCCAGGACTGTGACAGTTCATGCTGTCTGTTTAGCAGACAGCTATTCACGGAATGTGTATGATCTGGCCACACAGGAGTGTGGGGTTAACACACTACCGTCCTTGTGCTTGACCTGGTGGCCAATAGTGTTTATCCCTTAAAAGAGCCTTGTGTTACATTTTCACGAGATTTAAACATTTTATTCCAACCTGTGTAATTGGGGTCTCCTCCTCCTCGAACTGTCCCCTCGATTGGCTGGGGTCACGTGGTGAGGGTCCTGGCTGACCAGGCCCAGCCTTGACCACGAGTCCACACGGTGGAAAAGGTTCGGCTCCTGTGGTCAGCACACACGAGACTCTGTGGTTGCGCCTGCTGGGTGTGGAACTGGGGTGCACCGTTGCTATGCCTGCAGCTCACGAAGCTCCTGCTGGCCGGGGATGCACTGAGGATGGAGGGAACAAGTGGCTTCTGAGAAAAACATGATGAACTGTTCTTAGTGCAATTAAAAGAAGATTCCAGAGAAATGGCATTTTAAGACATGGAGGCAGGTCGATTCCTCACCGAGGCCCATCAGTGACAGGGCAAAGCAGTTCTTCTTTCAATGTCGGTCTAACTTAGCAACCCAAGGAAAGTGGATCGCTCCACTGGCTACTGCCTGTTTCCTACTGGATCCCATCCATCACTGGGGCACTTGTGCTCACCAGGTAACTGGTGGCCTGGAAAGCCTCTTTCATTCAGCAGCCGTTTGTGGAGCCCACCAGGGTCCAGGTGATGGAGTTTGGCGAGGAACCCCTTGCTCACATGATAGCTGGGGCAGACAAGAGCAAATGAACAAGCAAGCACCCATCAAGGCAGGCAATACTGAGCACTACGAAGAAAGATAAAGTGGGCAATGCAACGGTGTGTTGGGTGTTGACCCCTAGGAGAGGTGTTCAGAAAACTGCTCTGAAGGGGCAGCATTTGGGCAGAAGTCGAAACAAACTGCCCAATGGCAGAAAAGAGAATGCTTGTGGTCCCAGAAGTGGAGCAAGCTTTGTGAGTTTAGAGAGCAGCAAGAAGCCAGTATCCCTGGAAGCGGGGAGCTGGTGCGGGATTTGTGCACCCACAGACACATTCTAGGCACAAACCAGAAACCCTCCCTGGAGTCCAGTCATGCTGTTTTGATAGCAGAATGGATGAGAGGTTGTAAGGCCCAGGGCCAGATGTAATAGGAGACCCCTGTATAGAGCCGGGACCCTAAATACATCTTTCTCAAAGGAACAGCGCAAGACTCTTATCTCAGTCTCCCTTGAAGTGGCCTGAATTAATACTAACTGTATGATCCCCAGAACTCCTCAAGTGGAAAATTCGATTGACTTGGCCTTGACCAGTGGTATTTCCAGACAAGGGGCAGAAGATGCAAATATAAAACCTCTCTGGAAGAATGTAGGCTATGAGTACGTTTTTGAAAAGGGCTAGAAATTATCAAGAAGAGATTTGAAAAAAATAGAGCCCCTAAAAATGTAAGAAGTGAAATTAAAAGCTCAATGGATAGCTTAGACACTGCTGAAGAGAGAGTTAGAAAACTGGAAGATCTGAAAAAATTATCTGGAGAACTGGAAAAGACGAAAGCAACATCAAGAGACATTGAAGAATGTCTAACGTTTGGGTAATTGGGGTCTCGGAATGAAATGAAATGATGCAGATACTCCATACTGACATGCAACAGTCCCCAGATACAGAAGCCTAACCATTTAGACTTGCCACAGTGAAACTGCAGGACTGTAAGAAGGACAGAGTGATATAAATGACTACCAGTTTCCCAGCAGCAGCCCTGGAGCTGAGGAAGGAGTAGACCAAGATCTTCATTAGGCTGAGAGAAAATAGCTGTTAAGTTGCTTGAATTGTGCCCATAGCATAACATTAAAGAAGAGAACAAAATTAAGTCATTTAGATAAAAATATGCTGTTCTAATGCATGTTTGGTTTTTTAATCTTAGCTTAATATTTGGGGTTGAGTTATTTGTTGTGAGAGCTGTCCTGTGTATTGCAGGTTATTCAGCAACATCCCAGATGGCAGTAGCCATCCCCCTACCCAGCTGTGACAAAAGGAAAAAAAAAAATGTCTCCAGAGATTGCCAAATATCTTCTGGGTGTGAATTCATCCCTGGTTGAGAACCACTGCTTTAGTGGATAAACTTTAGGCAGGAGGGAAATGATCACAGTTGGATAGTTGGAGGAATGTGGAGCAAGGAAAGCAATAAACTGTGACCATAAAAACAGAAAGATGGCTGATATGTGGATTTTTTTAAAGCATATAGAATTGCTTAAAATGGACAACAGCAGCATATAAGTCAGCAGCAGAGTTGGTGGCTGAATTTAGAGCATCTTAAGTCTTTATGTTCTCCTGGAACAGAGTGCAGATAATTCAGTTATCAGCTTGGCTAAGTGCATGTTGAAGTTTTTAGAGTCACAAACAGTTAATATATGGGGAAGATAACTTCTGTACTACTAGTAGGAGAGAAATGGAACAAGAATAAAAAATACACTATCAAAATATGCAAGAATGGCAAGAGGAAAAGGCAGAACACGCTGCAATACACACACACACAAGAAATAAATATTTTAGGGCACAATAAATGTAAATGGATTAAAACCTCTATGTTAATGACAATGTTCACCAGTTAAGGGAAGGCAAATTATTAGGAACAGATTACTACATGATGATTAAAGGCTCAGTTCAACAGGAAGATAGAACTTTCCTACATTTGTAACCCAGTCTCAGAAGATACTAAAGCAAACATTGAAGAAGAAATTGATCATCTACTACCACAGTGTATTTTACTGAATTGATACATTTCAATAAAGTGTCATAAGGCACGGTTGAAGAAGAAAAGCTCGACCCAGTGGACAGTTACAGAACCCAAGTGTGTGTGTGTACACACAAATTTTAAAAAGATGTTTTTAAAAGAAATAATGAAAATTATAAAATATATAATGAAAGATAAAATAATCACGACAGATAGAATTCACCTAAAGTGGTGCGTAAGTGATTGTGAAGTCTTGAATTATACATTAGAGAAGACAGGCTGGAAATTAATGAGCTGAACATAAGCAGAAGACTAACTGTAAAGAAAATTAGAATAAGAGCAGAATGTAGAGGAAATTAAGCATCATAAAGGCACAAACTCAGACGGTGCTTCGGTGAAAAGACCCACCTGGGAGCAGCGGCCGTGGGTCCGTCAGCTGAAGTGAAGGAAGTCCTGGCCCTCCTGCAAGTGCAGCGACCTCAGGTTGTCCTCAAAGGCGCCCCCTGTGAGGTCCTGTCGGGAGCAGCAGATACAGCTCAGTTCCATCTCTCCTGGCTCCAGGAGGCCACTGGGGAGCCTCCTCCAGGGCCAGGGGTTGGGGGTGGCCTGTGTCGACCTGTCAAGTGGTCTACTATGAACTTCTGCCCCTCTGCTAATAGTGGAGAGGCTGGAAGGAGACAAGGGCCAGAGAGGACAGCAGCCGGCACTGCTTGTACCACAGGCCCTGGTGGCCACCAGAGGGGAGGCCCCTGCCTTCTGGCCTTGCCTCTCTGCAGAAGGTGGCTGACTCTCCCTGGGGGCACTCGGAATGGCATGAGACTAACAGGCAATGCCTCTGCTGTTCGACCAGGGCAGACCCACCTTCCCTCCACACACCCACCCCTCTGCAGAGGCCAGGAGTGGGAGG
>NW_012098097.1:17228894-17232811 GCF_000951045.1 Mandrillus leucophaeus
AAAAATGTCAAATGGCAGAAAAATTCGCAGCACGTCAGAGAGCTTTCCTTATGAAAATACCGACCAATAGAAAAATGGGCTAATGACAAGAATAATTTACTAAAAGGGAAATAAAGCAGTTCATAAATATGTGAGAAGATGCTTTCCCTCCCTGTAAGGGCACGAGGCAGGTGCTTCATCGCTGGTGGGGGTGGGTTGGCACAGCCGCTGCAGGTGGTGAACAGCAAGATTGGGGCTGAATGTGTGTGCCCTTTGACCCAGAAATTTTTAGAATTTATTCCACAGAGAGCCACTTGAGCGAAATTATGTATATATACAAATACTCCAGCAGCATTTTAAACAGTGAATGATTACAAATGGCCAAAATGTACATCAGTGAGTAACTGTATCACAAATGCATGAAACATCCGTATAATCGAAGAGCGGGTGTTTTAGTGAGGAACGTGAACCTTGGGTTTCTCTTTACTAGTCCAGCTAACGGTGGAGGAAGGCACAACAGCAGCGCCACAGAGGTGCCCTGAGACCCCCGAGGTGCTCCTGCCGAACGGAATCGCAGGGGAGCCTGAGGTGGCCTCGGTCTGACCACCTCTCAATAGGACGGAGCAGAACACGCAAAACCACAGGGCCCCGGTCGGCGAGTGCAGAGGGTGCACAAGCCCTTCTTTAGCTGAACTGAAAAGAGCGTTGGCGTCGGGGAGACAGAAAGAAAGGTCGTGTCGTAGAGGTCACACGGGCACTGCCGGATTCCAGCAAGCAAACTTAAAACATGAAGCAATTTATAAGGCAATGAGGAAGATCTGAACATTGATTGGATATTTGGAATTCTGTGGTGGAATGGTGGTTTTATGGTCTTTTGAACGTTTTTCTCTCTTTGAGATACATCAGGGAAACAATAATGGATGAAATTAGGCTAGAATGAGTGTCACACCCCAGCGTGGGGATTTGGAGGCGTGGAGGACACAGAAGGTGGACACGCTGGCTCCAGGGATGGGTACGTGGGGCTGGTTTCCCGTCGCTTTGCTAATACGGCTCAAATAAGCTGGAGATATCCCTGAACAGAAAGGTCACAGCAGCAGAGCCCAGGGGCTCCAGTGGCTTCACACGGAATAACCTCCAATCTACATTATGTGAAAAGAGCAAGACATGGAACAAGCATGTGCTGTGAGGCCACACTGCCAGCTGCCCCTGGAGGAACACGCAAGACAGGTGACCGCGGGCGCTCCAGGCCCTCCAAGGACATGGCGTGTGCAGGACAAGGAGGAACCTCCTTTCCACGCTAAGCCCACTCCCTGGGAAGGGTTTTCACCAAGTGCCTTGGGGTTCACATGAGCGCCCCAAGGTGGTAGTGACCCCACAGGTCACCATAACACACACAGTAACAGTTTGACGTATTGCGAGAATTACCACGAGGAGACGTGGAGTGGGCGTGCTGCTGGAAGAGCGGCACTGATGGGGTTGGAGGGGGTCCCTGAGAAGTCGATCCTGAAAAGGCTGTTTCTGAAACACTAAACCAGATATTTGTAGAATTTGCATTTTATAACTGCTGCTCAGAGCCTCCCGCTCACTCATCTAAATGTCCCTGGTAAGCTGGACAATGGTGATTCAAAGTTTTTCATTTACTTTGCTCAGATCCATCAGAGCAATCACTATCTATGGCGGCTACAGCCTTAGAAAATGTCTTTCTTCAATAAGACCTGAGAGTTAGAATGGCTCCCAGACCCATGGGCTGCAGAACGGAGGCTGTGTCAGCACGAAAACATGAACCTCGTACACTGGCCTCAGAGCTCTTGGGTGACCAGGTGACCGTCAATGAGCTGTCGTATTTTGGAAGGAATCTCCTTTTCTGAGGGCCTAACACTGGGCTTACAGTATTCCATAAACCATGCTGTGCGCAGATGTGCTACCACCTGGGCCTTGCCATTCCATTTCTAGAGCCACGGGCAGAGCAGATTTAGCCTCATTCTTAAGAATCCTACGATTCTCAGAATGGTGAGCACTGCCTTCAACTTAACCCATTTATGCCTGAGGTTGCAATTTTTTTAATTTTTGCAGTCAGACCTTGGCAGTGACCTTAAGCAGAAGGTAAACTCCCGCATGCTTAGCATTCCAATAATGGAACACTAGGCATAAATGGGTTTCAAAGTCACGGCAGCATTAGCCTTTGATAAGAGTCAGACTGTCTTTCGAAGCTCTGAAGCCAGGCATTGACTTCTCCCTACCTATGAAAGTCCTGCATGGTGTCTTCTTCCAGTTCAAGGTTGCTTCCTCTACACTGAAGGTCTGTGGTTGAGCGCGGCCACCTCCATCGTGACCTTAGCAGGATTTTCTGGAGAGCCTGCTGCCTCACCTCACACCTATTACGGAGACGGCTTCTTTCCTTAAGCCTTGTAGACCAACCTCTGCTAGCTTCAAACTTTTGTTCACAGTTTCCTCACATCATTCAGCTTTCACAGAATTGAAGAGAGTCAGGACCTCGCTCTGTATTAGACTTTGGCTTAAGGGAATGTTGTGGCTGGTTTGATCTGTCAGACCACTAACACTTTCTCCCTATCTGCAAAAGGCTGTTTCACTATCATTCGTGTGTTCACTGGAGGACCACTTTTAATTTCCTTAAATAACTTTTCCTTTGCATTCACAACCTGGCTAACTGTTAGGCTGAAAGCTGGGCCTCTCCTGCCAGTCTTGGCTTTCAACGTGCCTTCCTCGCTAAGCTTAAAAATTTCTAGCTTTTGATTTAAAGTGAGAGACTTGCAACTCTTCCTTTCTCTTGAACACTTAGAGGCCACTGTGGGGTTGTTAGCTGACCTAATTTCAATGTTGTGCCTCAGGGAATAGGGAGGCCTGAAGAGTGGTGGGCTGGGGGGTGGGGAGCGGGGAGGGACAGCCAACCAGCAGAGCCGTCAGAACATTCACATTTATCAATCAAGTTCACCGTTTCATATGGGCGCCCCGAGATAGTAGTGACACTACAGGCCACCGTAACACATACAATAACAGTTTGAGGTATTGTGAGAATTACCACAAGGAGACGTGGAGACGTGGAGACGTGGAGTGGGCATGCTGCTGGAAGAGTGGCACTGACAGGGTTGCTCTAGTGGGGCTGCCACACGCCTGTAATTTATAAAACGCACAGTGAAGTGCAAGAAAATGAGATGCGCTAGTAATTGCCGAAAAGCAGTGCCCATGAGGCTCTGTTCACGTTCTGCTGCCTGGACTTGCATGAGTTGTGTGACAGCTCACCACAGGCCGGGCAGTACAGACCAACACATGCTGGCCTCACGGCTTCTGCAGGGCGAGAACCGTGACCCGCCCTGGTGTGGCGTGCTTCTAGCTCTCACGGGTGCCCGTGTCTGTGTGTTCCCCACAACCTCCCAACAGTACCGCTTGGGGCCTGGCTCACTCTATCAACCACTCACCCTTTGGTTATTTATCAAGAAAATGCAAAGCAAAAAAAAAAGCAGTGGTTGCAATCCTAGTCTCTGATAAGACAGACTTTAAACCAATGAAGATCAAAAAAGACAAAGAAGGGCATTACCTAATGGTAAAGGGATCAATGCAACAAGAAGAGCTAACTATCCTAAATATACATGCACCCAATACAGGAGCACCCAGAGTCATAAAACAAGTCCTTAGAGACCTACAAAGAGACTTAGACTCCCACACAATAATAATGGGAGACTTTAACACCCCACTGTCAACATTAGATCAACAAGGCAGAAAATTAACAAGGATACTCAGGACTTGAACTCAGCTCTGGACCAAGCGAACCTAATAGACACCTACAGAACTCTCCACCCTAACTCAACAGAATATACATTGTTCTCAGCACCACATAGCACTTACTCTAAAATTGACCACATAATTGGAAGTGAAATACTCCTCAGCAAATGCAAAAGAATGGAAATCCTAATAGTCTT
>NW_012098097.1:17233286-17236905 GCF_000951045.1 Mandrillus leucophaeus
CACCAGAGGGGAGGCCCCTGCCTTCTGGCCTTGCCTCTCTGCAGAAGGTGGCTGACTCTCCCTGGGGGCACTCGGAATGGCATGAGACTAACAGGCAATGCCTCTGCTGTTCGACCAGGGCAGACCCACCTTCCCTCCACACACCCACCCCTCTGCAGAGGCCAGGAGTGGGAGGAGGCCCCTCAGACAGAAACTGCATCTCAGAACCATCAACAGCTGGCCCTGTCTGATCCCCTCTGGCCTCTCTCATCCCCACCCCTGCAGTGGAGTGAGGGCCGTGACCCCGGGTCGCTGGATGCTTTATCTTGTCCTGTGCGCCGACTTTGGCCAGGTCGCCTACTCTCCTGTGTGAGGCCACAGCAGGTGTCCAGAAACGCCTTTCAGACATGCCCTGCACCCCAGCACCTCCTGAAGAAGCTTTTGAGGACATATCCCGGCACAGTGGTGGACCCAAGTCTCTGGCCTCTGGCAGGACACAGGAGGGACCATGCACTCCCGTCACAGTCCTCGGTCCTTGGGCCCAGCAGGAGGAATCGAAGCCTGGCCGTGCCCCCTACCCCCACCACGTCAGAATCCATTACACCACCTACCACTGTTGTCACTCAAATGATGCTGTCACTTGAATGAAAGCCATCCTGCCTGGAAAACATTTCCACACGCTCTGCCACTATCTGTCCTTCCTCGCTTGTCTCTCTCGAGTTTGCAAAGGAAACACCTGAGTTCAGGGACCAGGCCAGCCCAGTGCGTGTTGACACCGTCTTAAACAAGACTGTTAAAACTAGATGCTTCTGTAAAGCAACATGTTCCATTAGAAGAATGAAAAAGCAAAGCACAAAACAGAGGAAGACATTTGCAAAACATTAAACCAACAAAGGTGAGCAGCCAGAGGCATAGAGGACTCCTACAGGTCAGGAGAGACGCAGCGTGCAGTAGGCCGGTGGGGAACCCTGATGAGAAACACCGCCAGAGAGGAAAGAACTCCAGCATCCAGCGGACACGGGGTTGATGCTCAGACTCACACCTGAAACCACCAAGAGAACACATTCCCCAAACTGCTGGTGACCAAGTGCCCAGCCCAGTGCGAGGGAGCTGTGCGGCTGGGCCCTCTGGCTCCCGGTGTGTTCCCAGGCCAGCCTCTTGGTGGGTATCATCCAGAGAAGCTGAGGACGCAGCCACACCCACGACCTGCCTTCCACTCCCAGGATGAGACCCGAAGCAGGGACTCCCACGCAGGAGGACACAGCGTCCTTGCAAGAGCAAACTGGGAACCACGGCCCACAGGCCTGGGTCCTGGCGTGGCCTCTGGGCGGGGTGGCGTTTGCACATGGGACATGGATCAAGTCCACAGCACACACAGCGGATGTGTACACACCCCAAACACGTGGCGTGAAAACCAGATGCAAGAACACAGATACTGGATTCTGCTCACGTGAACTACAAAAATAGGGTAAATTAGACTACGGTTTAGGGATGTGTTCACACACACGCCATGAGGGTTGGCCCTGCCAGGTGCCAAATGCATGTTCACAACCAACATAGAAAGATGGCATTTCATTCCTGGAAAAGCAGGATATAAACGATGTTGGGACAATTAGGTATCCAAATGGAAAGAAAAATTTGCATCTGTAATCTCTTTACCAAAAGAAATTCCAGTTGTATTAAAGATGTAATTAAAAAGTAGAAATCCCAGAAGCAAAATTGGACAATGTGGTTTTTTTGAATTTCACAACCAGGAGTGATTGTCTCAGAATGACTCAAACTCCATAAATGAAAGTCATTTAATTTGATGATATCACAATGGCATAAATATAAAAATGTCAAATGGCAGAAAAATTCGCAGCACGTCAGAGAGCTTTCCTTATGAAAATACCGACCAATAGAAAAATGGGCTAATGACAAGAATAATTTACTAAAAGGGAAATAAAGCAGTTCATAAATATGTGAGAAGATGCTTTCCCTCCCTGTAAGGGCACGAGGCAGGTGCTTCATCGCTGGTGGGGGTGGGTTGGCACAGCCGCTGCAGGTGGTGAACAGCAAGATTGGGGCTGAATGTGTGTGCCCTTTGACCCAGAAATTTTTAGAATTTATTCCACAGAGAGCCACTTGAGCGAAATTATGTATATATACAAATACTCCAGCAGCATTTTAAACAGTGAATGATTACAAATGGCCAAAATGTACATCAGTGAGTAACTGTATCACAAATGCATGAAACATCCGTATAATCGAAGAGCGGGTGTTTTAGTGAGGAACGTGAACCTTGGGTTTCTCTTTACTAGTCCAGCTAACGGTGGAGGAAGGCACAACAGCAGCGCCACAGAGGTGCCCTGAGACCCCCGAGGTGCTCCTGCCGAACGGAATCGCAGGGGAGCCTGAGGTGGCCTCGGTCTGACCACCTCTCAATAGGACGGAGCAGAACACGCAAAACCACAGGGCCCCGGTCGGCGAGTGCAGAGGGTGCACAAGCCCTTCTTTAGCTGAACTGAAAAGAGCGTTGGCGTCGGGGAGACAGAAAGAAAGGTCGTGTCGTAGAGGTCACACGGGCACTGCCGGATTCCAGCAAGCAAACTTAAAACATGAAGCAATTTATAAGGCAATGAGGAAGATCTGAACATTGATTGGATATTTGGAATTCTGTGGTGGAATGGTGGTTTTATGGTCTTTTGAACGTTTTTCTCTCTTTGAGATACATCAGGGAAACAATAATGGATGAAATTAGGCTAGAATGAGTGTCACACCCCAGCGTGGGGATTTGGAGGCGTGGAGGACACAGAAGGTGGACACGCTGGCTCCAGGGATGGGTACGTGGGGCTGGTTTCCCGTCGCTTTGCTAATACGGCTCAAATAAGCTGGAGATATCCCTGAACAGAAAGGTCACAGCAGCAGAGCCCAGGGGCTCCAGTGGCTTCACACGGAATAACCTCCAATCTACATTATGTGAAAAGAGCAAGACATGGAACAAGCATGTGCTGTGAGGCCACACTGCCAGCTGCCCCTGGAGGAACACGCAAGACAGGTGACCGCGGGCGCTCCAGGCCCTCCAAGGACATGGCGTGTGCAGGACAAGGAGGAACCTCCTTTCCACGCTAAGCCCACTCCCTGGGAAGGGTTTTCACCAAGTGCCTTGGGGTTCACATGAGCGCCCCAAGGTGGTAGTGACCCCACAGGTCACCATAACACACACAGTAACAGTTTGACGTATTGCGAGAATTACCACGAGGAGACGTGGAGTGGGCGTGCTGCTGGAAGAGCGGCACTGATGGGGTTGGAGGGGGTCCCTGAGAAGTCGATCCTGAAAAGGCTGTTTCTGAAACACTAAACCAGATATTTGTAGAATTTGCATTTTATAACTGCTGCTCAGAGCCTCCCGCTCACTCATCTAAATGTCCCTGGTAAGCTGGACAATGGTGATTCAAAGTTTTTCATTTACTTTGCTCAGATCCATCAGAGCAATCACTATCTATGGCGGCTACAGCCTTAGAAAATGTCTTTCTTCAATAAGACCTGAGAGTTAGAATGGCTCCCAGACCCATGGGCTGCAGAACGGAGGCTGTGTCAGCACGAAAACATGAACCTCGTACACTGGCCTCAGAGCTCTTGGGTGACCAGGTGACCGTCA
>NW_012098097.1:17240180-17242335 GCF_000951045.1 Mandrillus leucophaeus
TGCTGCTGGAAGAGTGGCACTGACAGGGTTGCTCTAGTGGGGCTGCCACACGCCTGTAATTTATAAAACGCACAGTGAAGTGCAAGAAAATGAGATGCGCTAGTAATTGCCGAAAAGCAGTGCCCATGAGGCTCTGTTCACGTTCTGCTGCCTGGACTTGCATGAGTTGTGTGACAGCTCACCACAGGCCGGGCAGTACAGACCAACACATGCTGGCCTCACGGCTTCTGCAGGGCGAGAACCGTGACCCGCCCTGGTGTGGCGTGCTTCTAGCTCTCACGGGTGCCCGTGTCTGTGTGTTCCCCACAACCTCCCAACAGTACCGCTTGGGGCCTGGCTCACTCTATCAACCACTCACCCTTTGGTTATTTATCAAGAAAATGCAAAGCAAAAAAAAAAGCAGTGGTTGCAATCCTAGTCTCTGATAAGACAGACTTTAAACCAATGAAGATCAAAAAAGACAAAGAAGGGCATTACCTAATGGTAAAGGGATCAATGCAACAAGAAGAGCTAACTATCCTAAATATACATGCACCCAATACAGGAGCACCCAGAGTCATAAAACAAGTCCTTAGAGACCTACAAAGAGACTTAGACTCCCACACAATAATAATGGGAGACTTTAACACCCCACTGTCAATATTAGATCAACAAGGCAGAAAATTAACAAGGATACTCAGGACTTGAACTCAGCTCTGGACCAAGCGAACCTAATAGACACCTACAGAACTCTCCACCCTAACTCAACAGAATATACATTGTTCTCAGCACCACATAGCACTTACTCTAAAATTGACCACATAATTGGAAGTGAAATACTCCTCAGCAAATGCAAAAGAATGGAAATCCTAATAGTCTTCCAGAACACAGTGCAATCGAATTAGAGCTCAGGATTAAGAAACCCAAAACTGCACAACTACATGGAAACCGAACAACCTGCTCCTGAATGATTACTGGGTAAATAACGAAATTAAGGCAGAAATAACGAAGTTCTTTGAAACCAATGAGAACAGAGAGACAACATACCAGAATCCCTGGCACACAGCTAAAGCAGTGTTAAGAGGGAAATTTATAGCACTAAATGCCCACATCAGAAAGCAGGAAAGATCTAAAATCGACCCCCTAACATCACAATTAAAAGAACTAGAGAAGCAAGAGCAAACTAATTCAAAAGGTAGCAAAAGACAAGCAAGATCAGAGCAGAAATGAAGGAGACAGAGACACAAAAAACCCTTCAAAAAAATCAATGACTCCAGGGGCTGGTTTTTTGAAAAGATTAACAAAATAGATTGCTAGCCAGGCAAAGAAAAGAAGAACCAAGTAGACACAATAAAAATCGATAAAGGGGCTATCACCACGGATCCCACAGAAATATAAACTACCATCAGAGAATACTATAAACACTTCTACGCAAATAAACTAGAAAATCTAGATGAAATGGATAAATTCCTGGACACATACACCCTCCCAAGACTAAACCAGGAAGAAGTGGAATCCCTGAAAAGACCAATAACAAGTTCTGAAATCGAGGCAATAATTAATACCCTACCAACCAAGAAAAGCCCAGGACCAGATGGATTTACAGCCGAATTCTACCCGAGGTACAAAGAGGAGCTGGTACCATTCATTCTGAAACTTCCAAACAATAGAAAAAGAGGGAGTCCTCTGTAACTCATTTTATGAGGCCAGCATCATCCTGATTCCAAAACCTGCCAGAGACACAAGAAAAGAAAATTTCAGGTCAATACCCCTGATGAACATTGATGTGAAAATCATCAATAAAATACTGGCAAACTGAATCCGGCAGCACATCAAAAAGCTTATCTACCATGATCAAGTCAGCTTCATCCCTGGGATGCAAGGCTGGTTCATCATATGCAAATCAATAAACGTAATCCATCACATAAACAGAACCAAAGAAAAAGCCACATGAATATCTCAATAGATGCCAAAAAGGCCTTCAATAAAATTCAACACCCCTTAGTGCTAAAAATTCCCAATAAACTAGGTATTGATGGAACGTATCTCAAAATAATAGCTATTTATGAAAAACCCATAGCCAGTATCATATGGGCAAAAGCTAGAAGCATTCCCTTTGAAAACCGGCACAAGAAAAGGATGCCCTCTCTTACCACTCCTATTCAACACAGTATCG
>NW_012098097.1:17246815-17250185 GCF_000951045.1 Mandrillus leucophaeus
TATCACTGGTCATTAGAGAAATGCAAATCAAAACCATGATGAGACACTGTCTCACGCCAGTCAGAATGGCGATTTTTAAAAAATAAAGAACAGATGCTGGCGAGGGTGGAGAAGTAGGAACGCTTTTACACTGTTGGTGGGAATGTAAATTGGTTCAACCATTGTGGAAGACAATGTCGATTCCTCAAGGATCTAGAACGAGAAATGCCATTTGACCCAGCAATACCATTATTGGTATATACCCAAAAGAATACAAATCATTCTATTATAAAGATACGTGCACATGTGTGTTCACTGCAGCACTATTCACAATAGCAAAGACATGGAATCAACCCAAACACCCATCCATGATACACTGGATAAAGAAAATATGGCACATATATACCACGAAATAGTATGCAGCCATAAAAGGGAATGAGTTCATGTCCTTTGCAGGGACATGGATGAAGCTGGAAACCATCATCCTCAGCAAACTAACACAGGAACAGAAAACCAAACACTGCATGTTCTCACTCGTAAGTGGGAGCTGAACAGTGAGAACACATGGACACGGGGATGTCACATGATGGGACCTGTTGGAGGGTGGGGGGCAAGGGGAGGGAGAGCATTAGGACAAACACCTAATGCATGCAGGGCTTAAAACCTACATGGCAGGTTGACAGGTACAGCAAACCACCATGGCACAATGTGGTAAACGTATGTAACACACCTGCATGTTCAGCACATGTATCCCAGAACTTAAAAGTAAAATTTTTAAAAAACTACTCACCTCAGCCCCCTCCAGCCAACTGGACTCCCCACGCTTGGGGAAAAAGGCTGCATTTGGAGCCCGAGGTGCCTGTCACCTGCCCACCCCAGGCAAGGGTCGTTCACACTCAGGGGCTTTGGACATCCCCGGTGCGGCCACCTCAGTCCATGGGAGCTAAAGGTCCTGGCCTTGGCCCCTCAGATATGGCACCGTAGGGTCTCGTGCTTTGCAAGTTTCTAACAAATGTTGGTTTTACAGGTATTTAAAGACAGAAGAGAGACCAGAATCCATCCCCTTCACACCCGTGCAGGCCACCCTCCAGCTGCCTCCTGTTCCCAGGGCAGTAGCCACCACCTCACAGCCCGGTCTGTGGTGCCGTTGTGGACAGCTGTGGCACCTGTCCCCATGCCCACCATCGGCTGGGTTCTCATCCCAGGCCACACAGTCACTGCATGGCAGCGCAGGCTGTCCACGTGGCAGAGCCCGAGACCCGCAAGCCCCCCACAGCCAAGGGCCCCACACTCACCAGCTTCACGCAGATGACGAAGGGTGGCCGGGCGGCTCGGAAGTGCAGGATGGGGATTCGGGGCTTGGGTCTTTCCTGAGAATGACAGTGGCCATCAGTCCTGCCCGAGCTCGGCTCTTCCCAGGAGAGACGCCCTCAGGTGCACGCAGCCACTGAGTTGCCTCACACAGGAGCCAGGGCTTGGGCGGCTGCCATTCAGGGCAGGACCCCAACCCCCACCACCCCTGCTTGACACCTGACTGCAGAACGGACCAGGGTGGGCTACCCCAAGGCCCAGACCCACGAGGGACAGCAGGGTTCTCCCCCAGGGGATGGGGGCTGGGCTCTCTGGAGGCCCCGAGGAGCTGGCACAGCCCAGGTGGACTCTGCCAAGGGGGAAGGCTCTGGACAGCTGTCCCTCAGCCCTGGAGCAGGTGGGTGACCCCAAGGGTGATGCCGTGTGGCCCTGCACACCTGAGAGTCCTCGTGGCAATAGAAGCCTTTCCTGATCTTGTTCTCGTCCACGTCACAGAAGGCCACCACCTGGGGACAGGCACAGAAGGGCAGCTCTGGACAGGCCGAGGCTGGGGCCTGTGCTGTGGGGCAGCATGGGGGCGGGGCAGGCAGTGTTGGAGGGTGGCAGGGTGCCCACCTTGCGCTGGCTGGCGGCGGTCAAGCTGCGGTACAGCCGGCGCCCCTGCTTGCCGGCGTTCCAGATGGTGAAGGCTGCCCAGCGGGGAAGGGCCTGCTCTTCCAGGAAACGGACGCGGTGGGTCCAGACGGTCGTCCTGCAGTGGAGAAGAGGGTGACAGGCAGGCCGGGGGCCCCAGAGATGCACACAGATGCCAACATTCAGGGACGTGGTGTGTGCTCCGCTGACGCTGCCAGTGGGGTGGACACTGGGCCCAGGGCCTGAGAGACTGGCTGTCCTAGTCAGGCCACCTGCCCCAGCTGGATGTAGCCACATGCCTAGGTGGGGACCCACCCCTTCCATCAGACCCCAACAGGTGGGGACAGACGAGAAGCTGTCACTTAAGAATCTAGAAGGTTCTGGAAGGCAGAATTTCTGTAGGACGCAGAGGACTGGACTTGACCCAAGTCAGTTTCCCAGAGAAACCTGTGTCCGTAAGGGCACATGCGACCATCCCATAAAATCACAGCATTCAGACTTAGACATGATCTTCTGCCTCAGGTCACTGCCCCGAACCCTGTCACTCCCCTGGGATCCTGGTCTCTGTTCTTTCTGCCTCTGCTGTGACAAGCAGACCCCAGGTTGCTGTCCCGGGAGCAGGCTCCTTCCTAGGACCTGCTGCTCTGCCCCATCGCTGCCTGGGCCCTTCCCGTCCCACCCTCTCTCCTCCCGCCCCAGCCTCTCCCCACATGCCCCATCGCTGTCAGCTGCCTGCCTGTGGGCACCTCTCCCTCGAGCCTGCTCCTGGGGCTGCCTGGGCCAACCCCATCTCAAAGGCCCAGGAGCTGGAGGGGCTAGAGGGGCTCGGCAATGCAGAGGCCAACGGGGCCAGAACGGCCTGGGATGTGTCCCAGACACCGTCCTCCCCAGCTGCTGTGAGGCAGCCACGCTGAATCCCTGTGCCCGGCAGACCCTGCCCTGGCCGAGTCCTGGGATGCCCTCTGCTCTCTGTCAAGGGAGCTGTGTCCGTGGGAGCCTCCTCCGGGACGGGGTCTGGGCCATGCCTCACTGGGTCTCGGACACAACAACGCTGGCTGGTGACGGGCCTCCCCTGAGCAGGGCCCTTGTGGGTTCAGCCTCGGGATCGGGGCAGGATTCGTCCATTCTACGATTCTGCTGCTGCCTCCACCTCCCAGGATAAACTCTGGACTCCTCCCCAACCCTGTGGCACCCCCTGTTTGCAGCAGAACCGCCACAGGCAATGGGATGGGGGGACATGGGGTCCCCTCTGTCAGCTCAGGGGGCTGCAGGGCTTAGGCGTGGTCAGGGATGTCCTGCCTGGAGTCCACCTTTTCCTCCCCACCCTCTGCAGCCACCTCAATAGTCCTGACCCCGCCTGGGACACAGGAAGATGCGTGTCCCAGTGACTTGAGGACACTGAAGCATGTGTGCGTGTGTGCACACCGTGTGGGGTGTACGGGGCGCG
>NW_012098097.1:17254960-17256405 GCF_000951045.1 Mandrillus leucophaeus
GGACGGAGTGCGTGGCCGCCCGCGGGTGGTATCGGTACAGCAGGAGGCTCTGGTCCACGCGGATGACGCCGCCGCCCTTCCTGAGGTGCTCGTAGAAGAACAACAGGTCCTCCGGGACGCCCTACAGGGTGGGAGCAGAGGCATCACCGGGGCGGGAAACGCGTGCCTGCCCCAGATGCACCTGTGCTCAGCTGGCCAGCCAGGGACTGGTGGAAAGGCTTTTGTTGCAAAGAAGCCAGTTTAGAGGCTCAACAGGGACATGAGGTGGCGACCCCAACAGAGGTGAGCAACTGAGCTTCTCCACAGGCGGGAAAGAGGGGAAGGGAGGGTGTGCTGGTTCTCGGTTCTGCCCCAAATTCCATTTTGGGCAGCAAAGGTCTCAGGGCAAAGCGGACGACAGGCAGCCGAGGAAAGGGGCTGGGCGGGTCCGGGTCTTGCAGCTGCGGATCCTGGACGGCTTGTCCGGTCTCCGTCCCTGCCCTTTCCTGCCAGTGGCTGCGGCCCCAGAAGCTTCAGGGACTCAAAGTGCCGACTGTGGGCAGAGCAAGGTGGTGCTGGGTGGGCGCGAGGGGCTGCACGCAGGGGAGCCCAGCAGTGGGGAGGCAGCCCCGGGCCTGTGCCAGCCCCGCTCACTTGTCCACACTCAGAAACTTGAACCTCAGCCCACGGGGCTGATCCACGAACATCTCCATGTCAGTGGGGACTCTGCTCTGGAACATTCTGCAGGCATTCCCACCAGACTTTTCTGTCCTGTGAGAACCTGGGCCCTCCTTCCCCCGGCCCATCATCCCAATGGCCCCTGCCCTCTGCTTGCTCCTCTCCTGGGCAGACCCGTCCTCAGCCCAGGGCTGTGGCCGAGCCGTGGGTCCGTCTGGGGCCGGCTCTGGGCCTTGTGCAGAACTGGGCCCCTGTTGTTTCCTTAAATTCAAACATAAAACTGGGGGAGGAGCAGGGCGTGGAGTCTGGTCTCCTCGTGGTTCTCTGCTGCAGCTCACCTGGGTCAGCTGCCCAGAGACACCTTTGCTCCAGGAAAGGGTGGGTTTTCTGACAGCCTAGCAGCAGGGCCAGTCTGTTACTAAGTCCAGCCTCTTCTCTCCTTGGCTGGCACTCAAACTTCAAGTGCAGGTCAGTAAAGGTCCCAAAATATCACGGCCCAACCGCTGGCCTGTTTGCTCCCAGGACAGACAGGCAGTGCTGCGCTTCCACGTCCAACAAAAATGCACTATTTAACCTCCGCCTCCGCAGGGCAATACCTTTTATGAAAACCACGGTGACATGGAAAGATTTGTAAGAAGATGCTGAGTCAAAGAACAGACCTCAAAATCATGTGTACAGCTCTGCTAAAAGTTTATCCACCATAAGGTAAAGACAAAGGAATCACAGAAGCCCACGTGCTACCTCACATGGGTGAATCAGGGTGGGGCTCCCGCGGGTGCTGGTGGACA
>NW_012098097.1:17256455-17256788 GCF_000951045.1 Mandrillus leucophaeus
TGCAGTGAGGGTCTGTGTATGCAGTGTGAATACATGTATGCAGTGAGCACACATGTCTGCGTGTACTGTGCGGCTGTGCGTGCTGTACGTGTGCGTGTGGTCTGTGTGCATGTGCTGTGTGTGTACGTGTGCGTGTGGTCCGTGTGCATGTGCAGTGTGTGTGCACACGCGCATGCTGTACGTGTGCGCGTGGTCTGCATGCATGTGCTGTGTGTGTGTGTACGTGTGCGTGTGGTCCGTGTGCATGTGCAGTGTGTGTGTGTGCTGTACGTGTGCGCATGGTCTGTGTGCATGTGCAGTGTGTGTGTGTGCTGTACGTGTGCGCATGGTCTG
>NW_012098097.1:17256838-17257482 GCF_000951045.1 Mandrillus leucophaeus
TGCAGTGAGGGTCTGTGTATGCAGTGTGAATACATGTATGCAGTGAGCACACATGTCTGCGTGTACTGTGCGGCTGTGCGTGCTGTACGTGTGCGCGTGGTCTGTGTGCATGTGCTGTGTGTGTATGTGTACGTGTGGTCCGTGTGCATGTGCAGTGTGTGCATGCTGTACGTGTGCGTGTGGTCTGTGTGCATGTGCAGTGTGTGTGTGTGTATGCTGTACGTGTGCGTGTGGTCTGTGTGCATGTGCAGTGTGTGCGCGCGCGCACGTGTGTGTGTGTACGTGTGCGTGTGGTCTGTGTGCATGTGCGGTGTGTGCGTGCTGTACGTGTGTGCATGGTCTGTGTGCATGTGCAGTGTGTGTGCGCGCGCGCGTGTGTGTACGTGTGGTCTGTGTGCATGTGCGGTGTGTGTGTGCGCTGTACGTGTGCACATGGTCTGTGTGTGTGTGCAGTGTGTGTGTGTGCTGTACGTGTGCCTGTGGTCTGTGTGCGTGTGCAGTGTGTGTGCATGCTGTACGTGTGCGTGTGGTCTGTGTGCATGTGCAGTGTGTGTGTGTGTGTCCGTGCTGTATGTGTGCGCATGGTCTGTGGGCATGTGCAGTGTGTGTGTGCGCGCGTGTGTGTGTGCGCGCGTGTGTGTGTG
>NW_012098097.1:17257532-17258485 GCF_000951045.1 Mandrillus leucophaeus
GTGTGCTGTACGTGTGCGCATGGTCTGTGTGCATGTGCAGTGTGTGTGTGTGCTGTACGTGTGCGCATGGTCTGTGTGCATGTGCAGTGTGTGTGCATGCTGTACGTGTGCGTGTGGTCTGTGTGCATGTGCAGTGTGTGTGCGCACGCGTGTGTGTGTGTGTACGTGTACGTGTGGTCTGTGTGCATGTGCAGTGTGTGTGCTGTACGTGTGCACATGGTCTGTGTGTGTGTGCAGTGTGTGTGCGTGCTGTACGTGTGCGCATGGTCTGTGTGCATGTGCAGTGTGTGTGCATGCTGTACGTGTGCGCGTGGTCTGTGTGCATGTGCAGTGTGTGTGTGTCCGTGCTGTATGTGTGCGCATGGTCTGTGTGCATGTGCAGTGTGTGTGTGCGCGCGTGTGTGTGCGCGTGTGTGTGGGCATCAACCTGGGCGAGGACAGCTCCTGCAGACGACTGCGGGGACTCGCCCACCAGGTGACACAGCCTCGCCGAGTTTCGCCATCTTGTCCTCAGTAGCCCCAGTCTGTGGGTGTCTCTGGGGGGACGAGCCTGACCCTCATCCAGCGACATCAGCTTGGGGGCCCCATGGGGTTCACGTGAGAGGAAAGCAGTCAGGCTCCAGAAGGAAGCAGCCGGCCTCTGTGGCCATGGGTGGCACGCGGGGTGGGGGAGCCTCTGAGACCGGCCTCCTTGACGGCCCCTTGTCTCCTGGGCTTTCCTGGGGGTCTCTGGTCTGAAAACGTTGGCCCATCATAGGAAGATAAAATTTAGAAGCAGCCATGATGAAACATCTGCATTTGGTTCATTTTCATTTTTCACATTTAAAAAAGTTCTTATTTAATCAGGGAGAACAGGCTCCCCAGGGCCCCCTATGACTTTCTTTTTACATCCTCAGAGGAAGCTGTGGCCCCGCCCAGGCACTGGGAAAGGTGGAAACGCAGTTTATCCCAAA
>NW_012098097.1:17264125-17264831 GCF_000951045.1 Mandrillus leucophaeus
TCAGGGTGGGGCTCCCGCAGGTGCTGGTGGACACAGACCCTCACAGGGGTCACTGAAGTATTTTCTCTAATTTTCTGTGTTTTCAAAGGCAGCTCTAAAGAGCATCGGAACTCTGAACACGTTATAGGTTTAGAAAGACAAAAACGGCTTCTCTCTTCCTATCACCAGGAAGAATCTGACCCTTGGGGTTTTCTTATTTTCTGGCAGTAAAGTGAGAATTTAGTTAACAGCAGCTCCTGGGTGGTGCTTCTGCCCCGGGAGGAGGGGGACTCAGCGGGTCTGTCCCACTTTTCTCTCCCCTCCCCCGATTGCTGCTGCTGAGACCTGAGGACCCAAAATGGCCTCACTTCTCCCCCAGGCTTTTCCCAATCACCCTCCAGGTGCCTGGACTGCCCTGTGGTGTGCAGGGAGAGGGGATGTGTCACTACCCAGAAAGGCATCAGGGAAATGCCGAGAGCGGAGGAAGTGTGGCTGCCCAGCCCCAGCCTGCTCACAGAACCATCCCGGGCAGCCTTTGGGGATGGAGCACCCAGAACTTCCTGGAGGAGCAGAGCGCGAGCTAAAGCCACTCCCAGGAAGGCCGGGCCAGAGGCTCTGGAGGCTCCAATCCTGAGAGGCAAAAGGAAGCCAAATCAGGGACACGCTTCCTTCCCCAGGGCCCGTCCCCAGCGCCGCGCGCCCTTCCCCAGGGCCCCGTCCCCAGCGC
>NW_012098097.1:17264881-17277806 GCF_000951045.1 Mandrillus leucophaeus
CCCCGTCCCCAGCGCCGCGCGCCCTTCCCCAGGGCCCCGTCCCCAGCGCGAGCCTCCAGGAGGAAGCAGCAGTCACCACGCGGGGACAGACGGGGAGAGCTCCAGCCCGGGCCCAGCAATCAGAGTTCGTGGGCCACAGGGACGCTAAGTCTTCTGCACCAAACCAGCAGAGAAAACTAAAAACTGGAAACGCTTCCATGGATAAAAATTCAGCCTGTCCCCCACAGCAACAACAAACCTCCAAACCAGGAAACAGAGACTCCCGTGAACAACCCGCCAGGATAAATTCCACACCCTCCACCAGTGTTTCAGGCTACGGGGTGGGGTGTGCGGGGAGGTGGCGGAGACCCATGTTGAATCAGAAATTCAAGGACTAAGTGCAGAACTGGACCCTCATGGGGTGCGTCTAAATAGAGCATTGAGGAAAGTGCGTTAGTGCTTGGCCGGGGCTGGCAGGGGGTGGATGAGGCGCACCTCTGGGTACAGGAAGTGCTTTTTGGGGAATGACCATGTTCTAACATCAGATGGTAGTGGTGACTGGTGATTGCACAGCCCTATAAATTTGCTATAAAACAATGAATTGCACATTTTAATAGGTGAATTGTATGGCATGTGAATTATACCTCAATGAAGCTTTTATATAAAATTGGGTCGATTAAACTAAAAAAAGAAATTTTAAGAACAGAGAAAATTGGCTGGGCGCGGTGGCTCACGCCTGTAATCTCAGCACTTTGGGAAGCCGAAGTGGGCGGATCACGAGGTCAGGAGATCGAGACCATCCTGGCTAACACACTGTGAAACCCCATCTCTACTTGAAAAAAAAAAAAAAAGAGAGAGAGACACAAAATGGGTTGGGTGTGGTGGCTCATGCCTTTAATCTCATCACTTTGGAAGGCTGAGGTGGGGGGTGGATTGCTTGAGCCCAGCAGTTCGAGACCAGCTTCGGCAACATGTCAAAACCAGTCTCTACCAAAAATGAAAAAAGTAGCTGGGTGTGGTAGTGCGCACCTGTAGTCCCAGCTACTTGGGAGGCTGAGATACAAGGATTGCTTGAACCTGGGAGGCAGAGGTTGTAGTGAGCTGAGATTGAGCCACTGCACTCCAGCCTCAGCAACAGAGTGAGACCCTGTCTCCAAAAAAAAAGGAACAAAATATATGAAAAATGAAGGCTAAATTACAAGATCCTTAAGAGAAAATAGATTTTAATTAAAAATGTAATAAGGGACATTGAAGAAAGGAAAATAGAAATTATATAATGAAGTGAAAAGGTAAGTTAGAAAGACTAAGAAAATCTTACCTATGTAGAACTGGAGTCTTTAAAATAAAACAAAACAAAACAAAACAAAACCCACAATGGACATAGCTAGTATTTAAAACCGCAATCCAAGAAAAATTTCCAGAAATGAAAGCAGATCTGTTTCTACACACTGAAAAGCACCATCAGGTCAACCTGAAGGCAGATCCTGGTGAAACTATTAGACTTCAGCAATAAAAAATAATTCTCAGAGTCTCCAGGCAAAAAGGTCACAAAATTTACAAAGGCAAGATTCACTGTGCACCGGACTTCTCAAAACAGTCACACGAAGTGGCGACAGACAGCGCACGGACCAAGAACTTCCCGCACAGCCAGAGGCTTCCTCCAGCCTCAGGCTCCAGGAACGCAGTTCTGACGAGCGCGGCCTCACAGAGAGCTGTGGCTCCAGCCACACGGGGACCAGACACCCGGCCAGCCGCGGCGGTGGACGCCGGATGTGACTGCAGGTGGGAGACTACGGGACAAGGGTGCAAGACTAGTATATGGATGTTCATCCTCGGACCTAAGTAGAAACCGTGTAACAAAAGGGCCAGGGCCCACCGGTGGCTCACCCCTGTCATCCCAGCACTTTGGGAGGCTGAGGCGGGTGGATCACGAGGTCAGGAGTTCAAGACCAGCCTGGCCAAGATGGTGAAACCCTGTCTTTACTGAAAATACAACAATTAGCCAGGCGTGGTGGCAGGCGCCTATAATCCCAGGTACTCGGGAGGCTGAGGCAGGAGAATGGCGTGAACCTGGGAGGTGGAGCTTGCAGTGAGCTGAGATCCGGCCACTGCACTCCAGCCTGGGCGACAGAGCGAGACTCCGTCAAAAAAAAAAAAAAAAAAAAGGAGGACAGGAGGACAGGAGGACAGGAGGAGGGGAAAAGGAAAAAAAAATAGGAAACCAACAATCTTATTGACTGTTGTGTGGGCAACATATGGGGGATTCAAGGTGTTTAGAAAAGGGTTAAGTACACAGATAACCACTAGACCAAAATGCAAACCTTCAATGTGCAGAGAAATTTAAAAAGTCAAAAGCAGGTGATGGCTCCAGGCTGTCCGTGGCTGAGCAGCCAGCACCTTCAGAGGAGACTGTGTGCGGCCAGAGCCTGGGGAAGTGGTGCTGCAGGGGCAAGGAGGGCAAGGAGGGCAAGGAGGGCATGGAAACCCGAAGTCCCGGCCTGGAGGGGCTGAGGGCAGAATCCGGGACAAGCAGTGCACCTGGGGGCAGCACTGGTCCCAGACAGAGAGACCAAAACGGGAGGGAATATTCACAAAGTAAACATCCAGCAGGAGCACCCGCAATCCAACAACGAGAAGACAACAGGCCGATGAGCCGGACACACCACAAAATAACACAGAAGCTGCCCGTCACCACGTGAGATGTCCTTCAACATCGTTAGCCATCTCGAAGTGCAGAATGAAAGCACAGGAGGAAACCACGAACTCCAACTAGAACAGGCAAAGTTAAAAAGTTGACAACACCAGCCGGGCGCAGTGGCTCATGCCTGTAATCCCAGCCCTTTGGGAGGCCGAGGCGGGTGGATCACCTGAGGTCAGGAGTTCGAGACCAGCCTGGCCAACATGGTGAAACCTGTCTCCACTAAAAATACAAAAAGTCAGGTGTGGTGGTGCGTGCCTGTAATCCCAGCTACTGGGGAGGCTGAGGCAGGAGAATCGCTTGAACCCGGGAGGCGGAGGTTGTGGTGAGCCAAGATTGCATCATTCCACTCCAGCCTGGGAGACAAGAGAGAAACTCCGTCTCAAAAAAAAAAAAAAAAAGTTGACAACACTAAGGTCTGGCGAGGGGCTGGTGAGGAGTTTGAGGGACGGGAAACTTCTCATGCAGACGGCGGGGACGGGGGCCCAACGGCGGCGCCCGGGGGACCTGTCTCACAAAACCGAACACGCGCCTGGCCTCGCTTGCATCCAACCCTAGGAACGTGCCCCACAGACAGGAAAACGTCTGAAGCGTGGCTGTTGTGCCGGGTGGTGGTTTGAGTCCTTCCTGTGGCAGTGATAAGCTTCCTTCAGGCCAGACCTGCCCTCAGAAACCTGTTTTCACTTTGTCTCGTTCTGTTAGAAATGGGGTTTCCTGGTGCTGCCCAGGTTGGTCTTGAACTCCTGGTCTCAACCGATCCTCCTGCCTTTGCCTCTTGTGCTCGTGGGACTACAGGCATCAGCCCCTATGTCCGGCTATAAACCTGTTTCGAACCAAGAAAACATCAGGTTTTTTCTTATTTAAGGGCCTATGATGGTCGCCCACAGACGACTCCCTACCAAAGGTGGGTGTCTTCAGGCGCTGCCACGCACACCTCCAGATCTCAGATTCACCTGCCCTCCCATCCTTCCTCTGTGAACGCAGAAGTGGATGCACTTTCCAGTCAGGAATCTCCCTGTCTCGCATGTTTCGGCTCCTGGCGACCGTTTCTGCAGCCCCCTTGGCCCTGGCTTGGCCTCCCAGTCTGGCTGCCTCAGGGTCCGCACCACCCACGTCCACCCGGTTGGTCCCCTGCTGTTCTGGCCGCCTGCCCTTCAGCTGCTCCACCCCGGGGCCCACAGAGAGGGAGCTGAGGATCAGCCCCACACCGAGCGTCTGGCTCAGGGCGCCCTGTGACTTCTGCTCTTCTCATTTCTCTGGAGAGGACTTGGCAGAAGCCAAGGAAACACTGTCCATCCCCGTCTCGGTGGCCGACACTGCTGTTGTCCCTGTCACCCGAGGCCTCCTCAGGCCCCAAAGCCCTCACTTGCTCCAGCCATGGCCCCATCACAGCTCTAATCCCTGAGCCCCAGGCCCTGGCCCCCAGCCCTGATCCCTGGTCCTGATCCCTGGTCCCCAGCCCTGATCCCTGGTCTCTGGTCCTGATCCCTGGTCTCTGGTCCTGATCCCTGGTCCCTCGTCCTGATCCCTGGTCCCCAGCCCTGATCCCTGGTCTCTGGTCCTGATCCCTGGTCCCCAGCCCTGCCTGATCCCTGGTCTCTGGTCCTGATCCCTGGTCCCTCGTCCTGATCCCTGGTCCCTGGTCCTGATCTCTCGCCCCTAGTCCTGACCCCTGGCCCTGATCCCTGGCCCCTGGCCCTGGTCCCTGGCCCCTGGCCCTGATCCCTGACCCTGGCCCTGGTCCTGATCCCTGGTCCCTGGCCCCTGGCTCTGATTGCTGATCCCTGGTCCCTGGCCCTGATTGGTCCCTGGCCCTGATCCCTGACCCCTGGCCCTGATCCCTGACCCCTGGCTCTGATCCCTGGTCCCCAGTCCTGATTGCTGATCCCTGGCTCTGATCCCTGGCCCCTGGCCCTGATCGCTGATCCCTGCCTGGCCCTGCTCTCTGGTCTCAGAACAAGGGAGGGATGGGCTTTTCCTTGAGGAGCTCCCCATCCAGGCTGCGGCCTCATGCACTTCTGAATCCTGAGGTTGCTCGGCCACGGTTTAAGGATGATAAGATCCTGAAATCAGGCTGGATGTGGTGGCTCCTGCCTGTGATCCCAGTGCTTTAGGAGGCTGAGGCGAGCGGATCACTTGAGGCCAGGAGTTTGAGACCAGCCTGGCCAACATGGTGAAACCCCGTCTCTACTAAAAATACAAAAATTAGCCGGGCGTGGTGGCGGGTGCCTGTAATCCCAGCCACTCGGGAGGCTGAGGCAGGAGAATCGCTTGAACCCAGGAGGCAGAGGCTGCAGGGAGCTAACACCACTACACTCCAGCCTGGGAGACAGAGAGAGACTCTGTCTCAAAAAAAAAAAAAAATCCTTAAATAAGTGTTTCCCCTGGAATATCTTCTGTTAACCATTTCCCACACGGCTTCCTGCCGGCCCCAGCGACGGCCGCGCTTCCTGGCCGCACCTGCTTGGAGCTACACCCACCGCCATTGGTGTCTCGGAGATTAACTATGGGGAGCTGCAGGCTGAGAGCCTGCCCCACCTGGGAAAACACGGCTCTGCCCCGTCTGCACCCCAGAGACCTGGACCATGAGGGACACCCAGGCCAGGGTCCAAGGTAGCGGGGCAGTGGGGACCCTGGTGTGGCCAGGCCCACGTGAGGCTCCATGTGGCCCCTGTGAGCTGCTGAGCGCCTGACCCTGTTGTCCCGATGAGGAAGCCGAGGCTCAGGGCAGGACAGACGAACCTGGTCCCTGTCACAAGAGTAGGAGGTGGAGGCTAAATCTTAGTCACTGGCCTGGGGTCTCTGGACCCCCCAGGAACCCTGTGCCAGGACCCTCCACTGGTCTCTGTGTCCAGTCTCCCTGCAACTAGAGACCAGCATGGGCAAATGTGGCCAGCTCTCTGCTGGTGACACCCCAGCCCTGGGCTCCTCAGTCCCCACAGGGAGGCAGAGGCTAGAGCCGGCCCGGTCTGGACATGGACGCTTTCAGGCGCACCCTGACAGGGAGGACGGGCAACACGGACGCCTGCAGGTGCACCCCCACGGGGAGGATGGGGACACAGACGCCTGCGGGTGCACCCTGGAGGGGAGGACGAGGACACAGACGCCTGCAGGCGCACCCCTGAGGGGAGGACGGGCAACATGGACGCCTGCAGGTGCACCCCGCACGGGGAGGATGGGGACACAGACGCCTGCGGGTGCACCTCGGAGAGGAGGACGGGGACATGGACGCCTGCAGGCGCACCCTGGAGGGGAGGACGAGGACACAGACGCCTGCAGGCGCACCCCTGAGGGGAGGACGGGGACACGGATGCTTGCAGGTGCACCCCGGAGGGGAGGACGGGGACACGGATGCCTGCAGGTGCACCCTGGTGAGGAGAATGGGCTCCTCTTCGTCCTCTATCGTCCCAGAGACAGCTCTGCAAACAGCTTCTGTGTCCTGTGCTTTCCCACACACAGCTTTTAAACCAGGATGGTCACCTGGAGCCGCTGTAGGTCAGGTGCAGATGCTCGGGGCATCCACAGCCTTCACGCAGAAACCCCCTGCTTTCAGCAAAACAACTGAGATGCTGGCGGGTGCCAGGAGGGGCACCAGGAGGGCCACCGGGAGGACCCTCGGGGCAGGGGTTTCCTGAATCTCCAGAGCCCCGGAGGCATGGCGGAGCGGAGGGTGGCCAGTGTGCGGAGCCCACACATAGAGGACAGGGACCCAAGCCCAGGGGAGGGACCCGATTCCCGCCTCTTGGCCCTTACCTGACCTCCCTCGTCAAAGGGGCCCACGTGGGAAAACCAAGCTCGCGAACAGAACCAGGTGGGCATGATCACCGTTGGACCATTTGCGGTGAAAACCTAGGAGCAATTAACGTTGACAGAGTTAGCAGAAAAGAACAGCTTGTCACAAACAACCTACAGTTTATTTCCACAAAGTGTCACGAGACAGTGACAGACGAATCCGTGTCCCTTCTCCATAGGGACAGGGGCTCAAGGGGCTTCATGACAGAGCTGACGTGTCTGGGCCCCACGGCTGAAAGATGAGAGGAGGAGGCAAGGGGAGACCAGCGGCCAAACCCAGTCCCACCTGCAGGCCTCACTCCCGAGCTCACTGGCTGTGCCTCACCAAAAGGACTCCTCTCTGCTTCTGATAGACGGAAAAGTTTTCTGTGAAAATCCAAAGTAAACATGCTCCTTTTAATCAGGAGAAAACCATGAAAGAGCATAAAAGGATACGGAGAATAATGAGATAACTTGGATGAAACACACGAGTCCTGGAAAGATGTAAACCATGAAAACTGACTCAAAAAGAAATAGAAAATATGAATCACTAATAAGTAAGCGGCAAGAGAAGACCCCACAAAGAAAAGCCCAGCGCCAGACGGCTTCCCTGAATTCTAGCAAATGTGCAAAGAATTAATACCAATCCTTCAAACTCTTCCAAAAGTAGAGGAGGAGGGAACGCTTCCCAGACGATTCTGAGGCCACCACTACCCTGACACTAAAGCCAGACAAAAATCCTACAAGAAAACAACAGGCCGACACCCCTTGTAAATACAGAGGCAAACGAAAAAACCCCAGCAAACGGACTCCATCCTAGAGAAAGGACCCACCACGGCTGAGTGGACTCACCTCATGACTGTAAACATGGGTCAACATACGAAAATCAGCGGAATCCACCAACCACATTAATGCAATGAAGGTCCAAACCCACATGAGCATCTCAACAAACTCAGAAAAACCACCATTCCTTGACAACACTATCCAACTCTGGGATAGAAGAGAGCTTCCTTCACCCGATGAAGGGCACTTACAAAATCCCCACAGCCAAGGTCACACTTCAGTGGTAAATACCGAAAGCTTCCCCTAAGGTCAGGGACAAGAACATCTCACCACTTCTACTCCACACCGTGCTGGGGGTTCTCGCCAGAGCGGCTTGGCAAGAAAGCAAAACAAACAATATCCAGCTTGGAAAGGAAGCAGTCAAACCGTGCCTGTGTGCAGACGGCATATGCTCCCGTGAGTGGGAAACCCGGGGTAATACAGACAATACACACACTCAGACACTTACACACACACACTCAGACACGCACACATGCACTCACATTCACACGCACACACAGACATGCACACATGCACTCACACAAGACACACACACATGCACACACAGACGCACACACATGCACTCACACACGCACATATGCACACAAGCATGCACACACAGGCACACAGACACACAATGCTTTTGCACACATGTACACACACATGCACTCACACACGTGCACACACGCACACATGCAGACGTATACACATGCACTCACACATACACCCGCACACATGCACTCACACATGCATACAGATATGCACAATGCACTCACATGCATACAGATATGCACAATGCACTCACACACTTGCCCACATGCACACATTCTCACACATGCACACACACAAACACATGCAGTCAGACACGCACACACATGCACTCACACACTTGCCCACACACATACATTCTCACACATGCACACACACACACGTGCAGTCAGATGCACACACACATGCACTCACAGACATTGCACACACATGTACTCATACACTTGCCCACACACATTCTCACACATGCGCACACACTACACAGATGCATGTACACACATGCACTCACACACATCTCACATGCATCTCACACATTCTCACACATGCACACACATGCAGTCACGAACGTACTTACATGCACTCATACACTTGTGGACACACTCTCACAGACACGCATACATACGCACTCAGACACACTCGCACACACTCACATGCACACACACTCAGACACACTCGCATACACACTCTCACATGCACAGGCTTTGTTTCATTTCAGATCATTTGTATTTCTATACCTTCAGGTTCACTACGTTTTTCTTCTGTAATGTCTAATTTACTGTTAATTCCATCCTGTGTATTTCTTATCACAGACATGGTAGATTTCATCTCTATTAGTTTCATCTGAGTCTTTTTCATATCTCCATTTATCTACATAAAATGTTCAATTTTTCCTCAATCTTTCTGAACATATAGAATACAGTAAGTGTTTTAATATACGTCTGCCACACACTTGTTAGGATTAACACAAATTTAAAATGTTTTTCATTATAGGTTGCATTTTCCATCTTCTTTGCGTGTCTGACTTACTCATTTTTATTGCAAGGCAGACATTGTGAGTTTTATCTTGTTGGTGCTGGGTATTTTTTGTGTCATATAAACATTCTTGAACTTTGTCCGGGGACACAGTCACTTGGAAACAGTCTGTTCCTTTTGGTTCTTCCTCCCCTCCCAGCATCGCCAGGTCAGGCTGCAGCATCATTTGGTCCAGGGCTGACTGCTCCCAGTCCCCTGCATTCACACCCAGTGCCTGCGGACTGTGAGGGTCCCAGTGCAGTGGAGCTCTGGGCGCTGTCCCTCTGATCTTTTCAGGTGCTTCTTTTCCTGGCCTCAGGAAGTTTCTTCACACACTGGTGAGTACTGGGTTTTAGGAGGTGGTGCCTCTCTTTTCCCCTCTGGGATCTTTCTGCCTCTGTCGGGGTGGGAGGCTGTCAGCTACATGGTCCTTCATTACCCTAACGTGACTTAGAGACGAGACACTGTGCAATGCCTTGGGCTTCTTTTTAATTACTTGAAAGGGGAAAAACATAGATTTGAAAAGTGACAAAAAGAGAACAGAGAAAAAAATTACGGAATAAAAGTTTAAAAACCTTCATAATGAAAGGAGAAACCACTAAGGCAGGAATACAAATTAAAATCAAGACTCCCTGTTCCTCTTGTTTCTATTTTTTAATTTTTGTGGGTACACGGTAGGTGTAATCGTTAAGAGTCACTGATTCTTAAACTCACTTTTCCTCGAAGAAAGGAAACATTCCGAAACATTTTTTGGAACTGTGCTGGAATCCTCTGTAAAGGGGCGAGAGTGAAGTTAAACTGTCATGAATTCTACAGGGAAAAAAAGGCCAGGAGTTTTCCATTTAATGTCACACATATCCGGTGACTTCCTGTCTGGACAGAGCTAGGAAGCAGAAGGCACCAAAACACGCCAGTGGCCACGACGGTCAGCTCACCCCACCCCGGTGAACCTCGGGCCCGACGTGGCCCCAGCCTGTGGAAAAGCCAAGCCCTGCACGCGTCGTACCGAGAGCTGCCTCGTCCCCGCCCGCGAGCCGCGGGCTCGTGCTCCTGCTGGCTTTCCACAGCCACACTCTGCTTACCGCGGGTCCTCACCCTCACTGTGCGTCTGATCCCTGGGAGGCCTGCGGCTCCATCGAGGTGCCTGACCCGCGCTCAGTGATGCTCTGGGCCGCTACCCAGGATCTGGTGAGATCCTTAGCAACCGTGTTAAGAGCTCTGGGGAGAAAGATCACCACAAAATGCAGAGTGCAGAACTAAACAGAAGAGCTAAAACTATAAAACTCTAGAAGAAAACATACGGGGAAAACGTCCTGACATTGGATTTGGCAATGATTTCTTAGATGTCACAAAAGTACAGGTAACAACAACAACAACAAAAACAACCGGATAAACAGGAGTATACCAACATTTAAAACTTCTGTGCATCAAAGGACACGTTAAAAAGACGGAAAAAGTAGTCCACAGAATGGAAGAAAATATTCGCAAACCATGTATCTGATAGAGGTTAATATCTAGAATATATAAAGAATTCCTATAGTTCAACAACAAAAAACAGCCCAATTATAAACATGGGCAAAAGACTTGAACAGACATTTCTCCAAATAAGATATACAAATAGGCAATAAGTACACATGAAGACACTGAACGTCACTAATGATTAGGGAACTGTAAATCGAAACCACAGTGAGATGCCACTTACATCCATTCAGAGGCTACTATCAAAAAAACAGAAAGCAACACCTGTGCGTGAGGACGTGGAGAAACGGGAACCCTCACGTGTTGCTGGTGGGAATGCAACACGGCATAGCCGCGATGGGAAAACAGTGTGGTGGCTCCTCAAACAATTGCACATAGAATTACCATAGGATCCGGCAATTCTGCTTCTGGGTGTGTGACCCCAAAAAGTGAAAGCAGGGTCTCCAAGAGCTCTTCATACACCCACATTGCCGGCAGCATCATTCACAGTAGCCAACGGGAGGAAGCAGCCCCAGCATCCGCTGACAAATGAATAAACAAAGTGTGGTCTCTTCAGTCTCCAAAGGGAAGGAAGATCTGACACTTGCTAGGACAGGGATGAACCCCACGGACACTTGCCGAGCGACATATGGACCCCGAGGATGCCGTGCTGACGTATGGACCCCGAGGACACCATGCGAGCGACATACAGACCCCGAGGACACCGTGCCAACATATGGACCCCAAGGACGCCGTGCTGAGCGACGTACGGACCCTGAGGACGCCGTGCTGACGTATGGACCCCGAGGACACCGTGCCAACATATGGACCCCAAGGACGCCGTGCCGAGCGACGTACGGACCCCGAGGACGCCATGCCGAGTGACGTACGGACCCCGAGGACGCCGTGCTGAGCGATGTATGAAGCCCGAGGATGCCGTGCCGAGTGACGTATGAAGCCTGAGGAGACTGTGCTGAGTGAAATTCGCCGTCACACAGATGCGAATACTGCATAATGCCACTTCTATGAGGTCCCTAGAGTCGTCACATTCACACAGAGTGGAGGCCTCCCGGGGCTGGAGGGAGGGAGACAGGGCTTCAAGGGGACAAAGTTTCAGCCTGGGACGATGAAAAAGTTCTGGACAGCAGCGGTGTGTACACAGTAATGTACATGTACTTAACGCCACTGAACTGTACGCTCAAAATGGTTAAGATGGTACATTTTATTCTATGTGTATTTTATCATCGAAAATAAAAATAATTTTAAAAATGCCAACAGCAGTTGTGGTACTAACCTCAACCCATCCCCCCAGGACCTTCCCAGGAGACCCCCACTCTGCTCCGCTGCCCCGAACAGCAGCCTGTCTCCTGTCCAGCCATGAAGAAGCTCGACCTTGCCCAGTAGTTGACGGCCACTGTGGGGAGCCCCTCAGCCACCCAGACCCCGTCTTTGGGCCTCCCTGGGAGCACAGAAGGGGAGCTGCACCCTCCGGTGGCCAAGCCCAGGTCCTTCCCATGTGGTCTCTGAGGAGCAGGGGTCCCCGGCTTGACTCTCCTTCCCCTGGAACCCCGGGCCTCCCGTCTGCCACCGCCCCCACACCCACTGTGTTCTCTCCAGAGCCAGGAGCTCTGCGTGTACAGAGACAGCGTCTCCTTAGCCCTCAGGAACCAGCACAAGCTCATACCTTGTAGAGGCTCAATCAGTGTCTGTGGAGTGAACAGCAAACACAATACCATCTACGCCAATTTCACCCACACGCGCTTCAGCCCTAGAGCATCATTAAAACATCCTGATGTGTCCAGAGCCCCTGTGAGTTTGATTTTAGAATGAAGGGCTCTCGTCAGGCCAGGGGCCAATAGATAACAAATGACCGGGTTCTACTAGATTCCGAAAGTGCCAGTGGAAGAGCACACAAGAGACAGGCTGGAAAAATAAACACAGACACAAAAATTAAACGATTAACCCAGCAATTCCACTCCCAGGCATTTACCCGAGAGAAGCGAACACACACGTCCACAGACGCCTTGCATGTGACTACTCAGAGCAGCCAGAAATAAGAAACCAAAGTCCACTGGCCAGAGGCGGGCACAGGGCAGGGGCGCACTCGTGCCACGGGACACCAGGGAGCAGCCGACGGATGAGGCAGCAATGCCGGGACCCCCAAAAACACGCCAGACAGAAGCAGCTGGGCATGCAGGAAACAGACGCCACAACGGTACGAGACGATGAACAGAGTCTGTCTTGCCTCACAAAAGACAGTTGTGAGGCAGAAAATTCTAAAGAGCCAAAAAAAAAAAACCCAAAAAACCAAAACCAAAAACAAAAAAAAACTACTAGATATCAGCAGCTTTAGCCAGTCTGCAGGATACAAAATGAATACGTAAAAGTGGCTGTATTTCTACAAACAAGCAACCAACAATTGGAAACTGAAATGTGTAACCCTGGGCCGGGCATGGTGACTCACGCCTGGGTCCTTACCATGTGGTCTCTGAGAAGCAGGGGTCTCCGGCTTGACTCTCCTTCCCCTGGAACCCCGGGCCTCCCGTCTGCCACCGCCCCCACACCCTCCTGTGTTCTCTCCACAGCCAGGAGCTCTGCACTTTGGGAGGCTGAGGCGGGCAGATCACCTGAGGTCAG
>NW_012098097.1:17279016-17281684 GCF_000951045.1 Mandrillus leucophaeus
GGACCACAGGCGTGTGCCACCACACCTGGCTAATTTTTACTTTTTTTTTTTTTGCATAGAGATGGGGTCTCAATATGCTGCCCAGGCTGACCTCAAACTCCTGGCCTTAAGCGATCCTCCCACCTGAGCCTCCCAAGTAGCTGGGACGACAGGTGCACACCACAATGCTTGGCCATTTTTCTACATTTCTTTTGTAGAGATGGGGTCTCACTGTGCTGCTCAGGCTGGTCTTAAACTCCTGGCCTCAAGCGATCCTCCCAGCTCAGCCTCCCAAAGTGCTGGGATCACAGGTGTGAGCCACCATGCCTGGCTCCACAGAAGATTCTAAAATGTATACGGAAACACAAAGGACTTAGAAGAGCCAAAACAATTTTGAAAACCATGAATGAAGTTGGAGAAGTTTCATGACTAGATTTCAAGATTTACTACAAAGCTGTGGTAATCAAGGTTGATTGGTATCGGCTCACGGGCAGACACAGGTAAACGGAACAGAACAGAGACCAGAGGCAGAGCCGCCTGGCTGGGGTTTGATGTTTGCTGAAGATGCCAGGGGCGTCGGTGGGAGAAATGAGAGATGGCACTGGACCCACTGACGTCCTTACAAACAACGGCCCTCAACCCTTGCCTCGGGCTCCAAACGCAAACTCCCAACCTCAGACCGGACCTCAGTGAGCTGAACACAAAAGAGGCCACAAGCCCATCCAGGGAGAACGTTCGTGATTACGGGGTAGGCAGAGGTTTCTCAGGTAACACAAGAGGCTCAAATCAGCAGAAGAAACGGATAAACCAGATGCCGCCAAAGCCAAATCTTTGGTTCTCTGAAAGATCCTGCAGAGAAAACGAAGAGATAATCCAGGCTGGGAGAAGCATTTGCAATACGTGCATTTCACTGAGGACATACGTTCAGCGAACACTAAGAACCCTCAGCACCCATTAAGAAGAAGACAGGCAATGGGTTAAAAATGGGCGAGAGGTTGAAACCACTTCCTCAAACGTAAACGATTAGGCCGTGAAAACAGGTTCTACCTGACTGGTCATCGGTGAAACGAGCTTTCGGCAGGAAAGACCACCCAACAACCTCATCTTAACTTTGCGTCTACAAAGACCTTGTTTCCAAACAACGCCACGTTCTGAGGTTGGGGGTGAGGACACCAACATATCTTTCAGGGGGGACACCATTGAGCCCGTGACATTTGCACTCACTAGCACTTTAATCTTCTTTCTTGGGTGGCTAAGGTGGCGACGTTTCCGTATCACCGACACTGAGATTACGCCAGCGTCTGCGTACGTCCCTGGAAGTGCTGTGTGTGTGAGCACGCACGTCGGGTGGAGAAACAATGGCTGAGAACCTCGTCTCACTGTGGATCCCTTTAAAGCCCAAAGGCTTTCTGCTTCTCGTCCATCCTGAGGAAGCCGGCTGGCTAAGACGGGTCCTCGCCTGGGCTGATGTGCCCCCAGGAAACGTGGCAATGTTTGGAGACGTTCTGGGCTGTCACACTGTGGGGGTGGGGGTGGGGGTGCTACGTGCATCTGGTTGTAGATTCCAGAGATGGAGAAGTAAAATTCTAACTGCAGTGAAATACCACTGCACCCTCCAGGACTGTTACGATTTTAAAAACTGAAAATACTGCACAGTGACTCACACCTACAATCCCAGTCCTTTGGGAGGCTGAGGCGGGAGAATTGCTTGAGCCCAGGACTATGAGACCAGCCTGGGCAACTCTACAAAGAAGAATAATAATAAATTAGCTGGGCATGGTGACGCTCGCCTGTAGGCCCAGCCACTCAGGAGGCTGAGGCGGGAGGGTCCTTTGAGCTCCAGGAGTCAAGGCTGCAGTGAGCTGTGATCGCACCACAGCACTCACTCCAGCCTGGGCGACAGAGGGAGACCCTGTCTCTTAAAATATAAAAAGTAAAAATAAAAATAAACACTGACAACACCAAGTAAAAATCTCACATCATGCTGAAGGGAAGGAAAAACGCAGAACCACTTTGCAGACCAGAGCAGGTTCTTAGAGCTAAACACAGACTTCCACGCAGCCAGCCATTCCCAGCCTGGACATCTACCCAAGAAAAACGCAGACACGTCCGTCCAGCACCGTCCGTGTGTGTTCACGGCAGCTCCATGCACAGCAGCCCCAGACTGTCCATCAGCAGTGAACGGAGAAGCCCTGTGGTGCCCGTACCGTGAGTCCAGTGGAGTCCTCACCAGCAACCCACGGAACAAACTGCCGGTCAGGGCAGCACAGATGTCCGTCGGCAACAGTGAAGGGAGGCAGTCACGCGTGCACACGGTGTGACTCCACTTACATGAAATCCAAAAAAGTGGGAATTCTCACCTAACCTGTAGGGACCGACGTCACATCTGTGGGCACCTAAGGCTGGGGGTGCCTGGGCCTGACGGCAAAGGCATAGCCTTAAAATTTGTTTTGTTGGCCGGGCGCGGTGGCTCATGTCTGTAATGCCAGCACTTTCGGAGGCCGAGGCAGGCGGATCACCTGAGGTCAGGAGTTCGAGACCAGCCTGGCCAACAGGGAGAAACCCCGTCTCTACTAAAAATACAAAATTAGCCAGGCGCGGTGGCGGGTGCCTGTAATCCCAGCACTTTGGGAGGCTGAGGTTGGCGGATCACCTGAGGTCAGGAGTTCGAGACCAGCTGGGCCAACAT
>NW_012098097.1:17282374-17285756 GCF_000951045.1 Mandrillus leucophaeus
GGCTCAAGCGCTCCTCCTGCCTCAGTCTCCTGAGAAGATGGGACTACAGGTGTGGACCAGCACAACTTGCTAATTTTTGTATTTTTTGTTGAGATGGGGTTTCACTGTGTCGCCCAGGCTGGTCTTGAACTCCTGAGCTCAAGCGATCCACCCACCTTGGCCTCCCAAAGCTGTGGGACTTTGGGCGTGAGTCACCGTGCCTGGCCAAAAATTTTTTTAAAAAATCTTTGCTATCACCAAGGAAACTCTCGGAATGAACGTTTTAAAATGAAATAACGCAGTTCTATGGGATCATTTCGAGCATCCTACATTTTGCACATCAAAGCTCTGGTGCCTCTGCGTTGGGACGGGCGGGTGCCTGCCAGACGGGTGGCCCCCTGGGACGTCAGGAAGAGCCCCGAGGGGGTCCTGGAAGCCAGGGCAGCCAAGGCCACAGCACCCGGTGCCAGTTCCAGGCAGGGGGCTTGGCACGTCAGTGGATACCACACGGGACCGAGGCCCCTGAGAGGCTGCTGTTCCCAGCAAACGTGAAACATCTGCCCGGACAAACACAGCCTTCCCTCAACCTCAGAAAAACGGAGTTCACCGTTACAAAGCAACAATGTAGCTTCCTGTTTTCAACCTCTGCTTGCCAAAAAGTCCAGAGGCGATTTCTGGCAGGTTCACTCTGCAGCCGGACACCTGGAGCTTCCGCCGTCTGCACGGTGGTGAGGCCAACCTGAGAAACCAAACCCAGGTCCTCTGCACCCAGTGTGGCCGTGACGCGAGGCCCCTGCGCCCAGTGTGGCCGTGACGTGAGACCCGTGCCCAATGTGGCCGTGATGTGAGGCCCCTGCGCCCAGTGTGGCTGTGACGTGAGGCCTCTGCAAGGCCTCTGCCCCCAGTGTGGCCGTGATGTGAAGCCTCTGCACCCAGTGTGGCCGCGACGTGAGGCCCCTCCAGTGCGGCTGGTGACGCGAGACCCGTGCCCAGTGTGGCCACGACGTGAGGCCCCTGCGCCCAGTGTGGCCGCGACGTGAGGCCCCTGCGCCCAGTGTGGCCGTGCCCTGGTCATATGTGGCCGAAGCCCCCAAGACGTGGCAGGTCCTCACTGAGGTGGGCTGTGTGTGGGGAATGCACATGGCATTCTGGAGACTTGGGATAAAACAAGAATGTAAAATGTCACTGACAGGACATTTGGCTCACGGTTCTGGTTGGGGGAATGTCCAAGACTGGGCAGCTGCCTTTGGGAGGGCCTCAGGCTGCTTTAACCCGGGGTGGAGAACGGAAGGGGTGTGGTGTGTGCAGAGAGCACGTGGCAAGGGAGGATGCAGGAGAGAAACCGAGGCAGCGGGTCCGTGCCACAGCCCGGCCTCGTGGGGCACCGTGCGTTCCCGCGAGGGCTCACCCAGCGCGGCGGGAGGCGTTCATCTGTGCACGAGGGGTCCCCTCGAGACCCCAGCACCTCCCACACGGCCACGCTGGGGTCAAACTTCAACGTTTCTTGGGGACAAACCACAGCAATTACACCCAGGCCGGTCTGTGCTCACGGGACACTTCTACTGGACAGAACGACGCATCTGTCTGCAAACAACTCAATCCATTCTTCAGTGAGAACGACCCAGAAACAAGGGCACAAGGACGTGTCAGACACGGTGAGGACAGAGCAGGGACACGGGCTCCGCCGGCTCCGGGGAGGGGCTCGGTCAGCAGAGGGCACCAGGGGCTGCGCCTGGACCCCCAGGCGCCCGGCGAGTCCTCCAGGCACGGGCAAGCACCGGGGTGGGGGCAGCTCCGTGGCGGCGACTGGGGCCTCCGAGTGGGAGACCAAGTGAGGACCAGCAGGAACAAAGGCTGGGAAGGAGGCGTGGGGGCTACGCTGCCCACCGTCCTGACCACACCACACTCCAGGGGCCAGAAGGACCTGGGGCCGTGGGAGGAAGGGGCTGGAGAGTTCTGGAACCCTCCCCTGAAGGAGGGGCCTGTGTCACGCACGACACAGAGCTCTGACGCCTTCGTGTGCTCCCGCAGCCGCCGGCGTGGGCAGGGCCATGTGCACAGCCTTGGGGCCACCGCCCACTCACAGGCCCAGGCCTGGGGGTCACGCCGGACAGAAAATGGAAGCACAGACACTGCACCAAGACCAAAGGAACTGAAAGGAGAAAACGGCAAATCCACAATGAAAGCTGGAGACGCTTTGATGGTCTGTTAATAGGAGGACACGGAGCAGACAGGACCCTGAAGATTTAAAACACCTGTGACCATCTGGATACACCTGCCAGTCGCAGACGACCCAACCCAAACGGCAGAACAGCTCTTCTCGTCCAGGGAGTGCGGCCCAGTCCGGCAGACGGTCCACCCGAGGGGCCTGCCCAGTCTTCTCGTCCAGGGAGCGCGGCCCAGTCCGGCAGACAGACCACCCAGTCCGGCAGACGGACCACCCGAGGGGCCTGCCCAGTGGCCCAGCCTCCAGGGAACCGAGGCTCAGGGAATTCACCGTAAACAGGTCCTGCCCACACCCGACCGTGCCAGGCCTGCGATGACCACGGTGTGAACTCGCACTGTGGGCAGACAGCTCACGGCTGGGCTTGCAGGTGTCTGAGAGCAGGACCCCAGCCCCCTTCCCCAGCCCCGTACGAGCTTCTGCTGACCACCCTCCATGGCGCCAAACACCCTGGCCGGGCCTGTGCGCTTCCCCTCCGAAGCCGCTTCCCTCCGAAGCCGGAACAGAAAGGGCCACGACCAGGGACCCTCTGAAGGTGTTTGCAGGGCTCGGCAACCCCACGGAGCTGACTTCCAGGAGTGTCTGCAGCCAAACCGAGCCACCCTGTTGACTCAAAAACTGTGCTTTCGCTAGAGGAAGTGACCCCTGAGGAAAGAGCGATTCGCACTTTAAAACATCACCGGCAGACACAGGCCGGACGAATGTGAATCACTCTGCGGCAGGACGTGATGCAGGGCCAGGGGATGACCCGAGACACTCTGGTGTCAATCACATGCCAGTGGCTACAGGGCCCTGGTTGGCGCAGCCCGGCCAGCACCGCGTCCCCGCACGCGAAGCCTCACTGGGCAGCACAGTGTTGCTGGGCGGTGACGTCCACGTCTTCTCTCGGCAGGAACCACTTCAGAGCTAGGCAAGCGCAGCGCTGCTCAAAGCCCCGGGTGCTCCATGCACGCCCGGACCCCAGGGGCCTCCCGTGGCTCTGCCAGGCCACCACCTTCTGTGCACACTGGGTGCAGGGGCCAGGCCGGCTCCAGGCACAGGGGTCTGGAGGTGACCACTTCCCTTGGCTGGGGCAGGGCGTGCTGCCCGTGTGTGCATATGTCTGTGAGCGAGAGAGGAAGAGTGCGTGCACACGCGGCGGGGGTGACGCAGAGAGAGGAAGAGTGCGTGCACACGCGG